>NC_047521.1:0-600000 GCF_902827115.2 Pseudochaenichthys georgianus | reverse complement strand
AAGAATTGCTTCGCTTCTACATAAAACAGCTCCGCTGCGGCCTTCCCGCGCTATGCGCGTGACCTGCAAGTGTTTGTGTTACTGTGACCTGGGCATTCTGATGAGAGTGATAGATGACTGTGTGCCAGGAGGTTGCCGTTTCAACGAGCGTTGGCTAGCAGAAGACAAATACAAGCCATGGCTAAGACGAGGGTCAAGCCCACGAGTAGCCTCCTGCAAAGTTTGCAACAAATAACGATGCGAGAGTCTGCGCTGACGAGCCACATGAAAGGTACGACGTAGTAGAGCATTTTAGATTAGGCTAACGTTGCATGTTACATTTGTTTAAGCTAACGTTAGCTAGCTGAATAGCGAACTCGATTGAGGGATAATAATAATTGCAATCATTTCAGAGGAGCGTACCTATGTTAATATGTGCGTTACAGTCGCCATCGTGTGGTGTTCAGAGGATGAAGCACTCACGGCATTTCGTGTTATAGTCATGAAATATAATCTATTGATTCGACACAGAGCGATTTTGAAAGCAATGTATTTCTGCTGGTAGTATGTTTCGTGCCTAAACCAAATGTGACTTGCTCTATCGAAATCAGTCACATTGACCCGAAGACACATTTTCGTTTGTATTACTGGTCTTGGGGAAGCTCGCGAGTGTGTTTGTGTATGTTTGCGTTTGTGTAACGGGGAAACACTCACGAGAAACACCGGCTGTTGTTATGCTTGCTGTGACGTTACATTAGTCCGTTCTTTGCTTGTAATTATGCCGAAGCTTCAAAGTTGTATTTATCATCTGAATTTGCCGAAACAAGTTTAATATTTTGAAAGCCAAGACTTTGTTTATTTGAAAACAGATGAAAATAAACTGTCTTTTATATAAAATGTAAGTATTATACAAGTAAAACTACATTTTGTTTTAATCCCATGTAATTGTAGAATGAACACAGTCTTCCTTTGGAGATGTATAGGTCAGGAGTCTTGAGTAGTCAGAATTACCTACAAATCATTGGACACATTTGTAAATATTATTTTCCACTTGTTACCATTGTGAGTCTATTTTTATGCAGCTCTGCGTGATTTTGTGGCTACAATTCAGGCTAATACACTACCAGAGGTGGAGAAGTACTCAGATATTGTACTTGAGTAAAAGTACAAGTACTCAGATATTGTACTTGAGTAAAAGTAGAAGTACTCAGATATTGTTTGATTAAAAGTAGAAGTACTCAGATCTTGTAGTGAAATTATAAGTACTCAGATCTTGTATTTAGTAAAAGTAGAAGTACTCAGATCTTGTACTTGAGTAAAAGTAGAAGTAATCAGATCGTGTACTTGAGTAAAAGTAGAAGTACTCAGGTTTTGTACTTGTGTAAAAGTAGAAGTACTCAGATCTTGTTCTTGAGTAAAAGTAGAAGTACTCAGATCTTGTACTTGAGTAAAAGTAGAAGTACTCAGATCTTGTACTTGAGTAAAAGTAGAAGTACTCAGATCTTGTACTTAGTAAAAGTAGAAGTACTCAGATCTTGTACTTGAGTAAAAGTAGAAGTACTCAGATCTTGTACTTAGTAAAAGTAGAAGTACCAGAGTGTATGAATACTCTGTCACAGTAAAAGTCCTGCATTCAAAATGTTCCTCAAGTGAAAATAGAAAAGTATTCTCATCAAAATATAGTGAAAGTAGCGACACTAAAAGTAGTCGTTGTGCAGATTGGTCCATTTCAGAATAATATCTATGATATGTTTTATAATGATTGATCATGAAAGTGTTCTCAAAGCTGGTGAAGGTGCAGCTAGTCTGAAGTACTTTGTAGACTGCAGGGTAGCTGGTGGAGGTGCAGCTAGTCTGAAGTACTTTGTAGACTGCAGGGTAGCTGGTGGAGGTGCAGCTAGTCTGAAGTACTTTGTAGACTGCAGGGTAGCTGGTGGAGGTGCAGCTAGTCTGAAGTACTTTGTAGACTGCAGGGTAGCTGGTGGATTCACTCCAGGTGGAACTAAAGTCTGATTTAACACTTGATTATATTTCACATCATTCATCCACATCTGTGAAGTAACTAAAGGTGTTAAATACATGTAGTGCAGTAGAAGTACACCATATGTACCTCTGAACTGTAGAGGAGGAAAAGTACACCATGTACCTCTGAACTGTAGAGGAGTAGAAGTACACCATGAACCTCTGAACTGTAGAGGAGTAGAAGTACACCATGTACCTCTGAACTGTAGTGGAGTAGAAGTACACCATGTACCTCTGAACTGTAGAGGAGTAGAAGTACACCATGTGCCTCTGAACTGTAGAGGAGTAGAAGTACACCATGTGCCTCTGAACTGTAGAGGAGTAGAAGTACACCATGTACCTCTGAACTGTAGAGAAGTAGAAGTACACCATGTACCTCTGACTTGCGTTCACTACCAACCTAAAAGTACCTCAACAATTAATCAATAATGTATTGAAAAGTTATTTGGCTGATTGTTGTATATTGGCTCAGACAGGTTATATGGGAGGCCCAGTCTACGTACAGGTCACTCATTTTGAAATATTAAACTTAGTTTTCTTTTCTTTAATTTTTCATCCTCGTGTAGAATGCTATCACGAAACACACATTTGGTTGTTTATAGCATAAAGAACATCTGATTTAATGTGAGGTAGGGAAATAATCATTTGAGTATGTGTATATAAATATGTAATTTACAACAGCTGTAAGATGCTTGAAAAGCTGGAAAATGCACCTTGAAAATGCTTGAAAAGTGCTTGAATTTGACTTTGGAAAAGGTGTAAGAACCCTGAATATGGCTCTGGTACAGGGGTGCACAAAACTGGTACGCAGGTTATGTGCGTAATCTGAAATGCGTACCGTCACTTGTGTCACAAAGCGCATTTGCGTACCGACGTACTTGTGAAGCTTTCCAGAAGGCGGTTCGATCACCGGACGACAGAGTCGGTCTCCGTGTGCACAGACAGGGCTGCTGTTAACGTCGGTCTGTACAACGGAACTGTGCCAAAACTACGCCAACCGGCTGCGGAGGGAGACTCCCCCCTTCACTGGAGAACTGCGCTAAAACAGCTGATCACAACGTTCACTCTCTGTGGTCACGAAGTACTCCACTAGCCCCCCCCCTCTGTCGACTTTCCTGAAGTACTCCCCCGTTGATAGTAATCAACCCGTTTAAGACCCCACGGTTTGATCATTGATAGGTGTGTGGGTTGTCTGCAGAAAAATGTTATAATAAACATAGATACTGTGTTAAATGGATATATCCGCCTTCTTTCATTTATCTTTCCATTCCCACAACAATATACATAAATAAATGGCATATTTTGGACATAGTTCGAATGGTGATTAATCATGATTAATTAATTTTTAAGCTGTGATTAATCTGATTAAAAATGTTAATCGTTTGACAGCCCTAATTTATATACATATACAGGGCTCTCAAGTCTCACGCATTTGGCGTGAGACACACGCATTCCACTCCATTCACACGCTCACACGCCACACCTTGTATTTCTCACGCAGAGATTTCTTTCCAGGGTACCGCCCACCAAGTTGCGCCGCAATTTTGTAAACAAACTAGTACAGAATCACTGTAGCCAGGGCCGGACTGGGACAATAAGTCAGGCCGGGAATTATACACCCAGCCAGGCCACTACCAGTTTTTTGTGCCATTTTGCTGGATTTATTTGTCAATTTTTACAGCGTTGCTGCCCAAAAATAAACATATGGACATGGGTTACTATTTAAAAAAACGTGCAAATCTATTTAGGAACCTATGTGAACATATTTTAAGTGGGGGTGGACCTCAAATCCTATAGGGGGGTCCGGGGGCATGCTCCTCCGGTAAGATTTTTTTTAAATGTTGGACTTAAATGCATCAATCTGGTGCATTTTGAGGGGGAAATAACGAGACTACACCCATATGAAACATAACTGTATACATTTAAATAATCATAAAATCATAATAACATGGCCATAACCAATAACATCCCATATCCTATATGAAAAAACATTGAAACTTGTTTATTTATTTGTTTTTGGTTCATTTATAGTTGTGAGTTTGTCTGTGCTCCTGAACCAGCCTCACCCGTCTCCCCCTGCTCCTCTTTGAGGCAGCAGCAAAGACTAGTTTTAGCTCTCAACAAGTTTTAATAGTTTATCTTTCCTTTTTTCACCTAGTTAACGTTTTTATTTTTTTATTATTCATGCATATTTTACTAATCACTCCCCCTTCAAATGGGAATATGTGTTTACATAAATGGTGACCAAACCGTTTGAGACCCACAGAGAACTTAGACTAAGTTAACTATCTAAACACTCAGAGAGTCCTTTACCTCACCTGAGCTATAGTTATCAGTCTCTCAGTCTGACAGGAGAGGACTCTCCCCCCACCTTGTTGTTGAAACAGTTCCTTATATCCGTTAGCGCAGCTAGCTAGCACCAGATGCTAACAACAACAATAAAACACGTAACCGGTGCGCCAATCGAGTATGATCTGTATGAAAGTGGCCATGTCGGCAGGCCACATCATGTAGACAGCCAGTCACCCTCTGTGAGGCAGAGTCAGACCCACATTTGCGCAGCGTTGCGTTCACAATACATACGTATAAAAAAAAAAAATCCTCAGGCCAGCAGGCCACTTAACAGGCCAGGCCATCGGGAAACCTCCCGGTCCTCCCGATGGCCAGTCCGGGCCTGACTGTAGCCACGCATCAACCAATCAAAAGAATGTAAGCTGTCGAACAGTGTAGTAACTCACAGGAGGCTTCTGGTGAGCATAGTGGAGTTTATTTATGTCTGGTAGCGCCGAGCTGCAACTCCGGTTCATCACATACTTAGCATAACAACATAGCTCCCAGTTCCTCTTTTATGCTTATGGAACGGCAACAACTTCATGGTCACAGTGCCACCTAGTGGACTGGTGAACTAACATGCAATGATATGACCTTACAACATCCCCTTCCCCTCAAGCAGGTTATATACATCTAACAGGAACATTGTAACAAATTATTTTTAAACCTAACTGGTGACTCACAACAGTAGTATCTATTCCCTTCTTAGCCCAGCTGGAAGTCTTTAAGGTAACTGGGTAACTTAGTCACTCTTTTTGACCGTCTCTTCCCTGGACTTGTATTTTCCACAGTTCCATGGACCTTCTCTGCTGCTGCAGCTTCTGTAGCTGCTGGCTCTCTGTTTGACTGTCTCTTCCCTGGACTTGTATTTTCCACAGTTCCATGGACCTTCTCTGCTGCTGCAGCTTCTGTAGATGCTGGCTCTTCCAACTCGTCCCCACTGAGCACCACATTCTCAACGTCCTGCCATGTCTCTCCTTTTTCGGCTGCCTGACTTAGCTGAGTCGAGTCAGTCTGTTGTCTTTCATGGTCTTTTTCTGGTCTTTGGTGGTGAGCATGAATCTGGTCCACATGTCTCCTGACTACTCTCCCATCACCCAGCATCACTGTATATGACACTGGCCCTGTCACTGACTCTATGATTCCTGGAATCCACTTGGGTCCAAGACTGAAGTTTCTCGTCAGCACTGAGTCTCCTGTTTTGAACCAGCGCCCCTTTGCCTTTTTGTCATGATCTCTTATTTGTCTTTCCTGTTTTTCTTTCACCTTCATGCACAGATCTGGATGAATGGAATCCAAACAGCAACGTAGCTTCCTCCCGAGAAGCAGCTCTGCTGGTGACAGACCTGTTGTAGTCTGAGGAGTCACACGATAACTAAATAACACTCTGGCTACCTTGGCTGTCAGTGTGCCTTCTGGACATTTTTTCATCATCCTTTTAAATGTCTGTACCCCTCTCTCTGCTAACCCGTTACTGGAGGCGTGATAGGGTGCCGAGGTCACATGACGGATACCATTTCTTTTCAGGAAATCTTCGAACTCTGTGCTGATGAAACAGGTGCCATTATCAGACACCAACAATTCGGAATTAGAAAATAACATGGCTGTATCCGGGTAGGATTTAGACATTCTGCCCTATACTTTATAGACAGGTAAGGGTTTCAACATTTTCCAGGATTTCAATACTTTGATTGAATACATTAATCAGTTCTTTACACATGGTGCTCTTTTTAGATTTCAGGAACTACTACCTTTCCATGGGCCGGAGGAACAGGACAAGGAGTTCCTGGAATATCAGCTGATGGATATCCCCATGCCCCAAGATCCCACCACCTTTAATGTTGAGGAGTTTTGGGGGAGTATGTCCTCAATCAAGTGCAAGGTAAGAAATATTTGGCACCACATGACATACACATCATCAATTGAAATCAAAAGCAAAGCATTTGAGTAATAGAGTCTCTTGGTTCCTTTTTTTAAAGGTGACCGGTTTGAGCCAGTTTGGGAGGCTCACTAAAATAGCTCAACTTGTTCTAGTGCTCCCTCACTCTAATGCCGACGCGGAGAGGGTTGCCACCAACACCTACAACAAAACACACACACACACACACACACACACACACACACACACACACACACACACACACACACACACACACACACACACACACACACACACACACACACACACACACACACATCCCTTCACTAAGAATGAAATAAATATGTTTTTATTTGTATGAATTTATGTGTCATTTATCAGATAAGACCACCGTCCCCACCCAAAGCCCCGCCGCTGCCAACATCTCACTCTGAACTCTGTTCAAAACTTGAGAGCCCTGCATATATTTACGTGTGTGTGTGTGTGTGTGTGTGTGTGTGTGTGTGTGTGTGTGTGTGTGTGTGTGTGTGTGTGTGTGTGTGTGTGTGTGTGTGTGTGTGTGTGTGTGTGTGTGTGTGTGTCCGCATCTGTAGCCTGGTATTGTCTCATTATACCGCACTCTCAATGAATTCAAAGTAAATGTGGGGGAACAATGTTCAGCTGATCTAACAGAGATTATAAAATATGACAAAACACTCGACAGCTGATGCAGCTGTTGCCACGTAATAATGAACGGACGTCGCTTTAATATGACCGCTCAGAGGAGAGGAGTTCTCATTTCTTTAAACGTCTGCTGCTTCCCCTCCTCTCTCCTCGGTTCCCCTCCTCGGTCCTCCGCTCACATCTCCTGTGGGCGGGACTAAGTCTCGAGGAGGGGAGTCGAGGAGGGTAAATTTAAGAATTGAGAAGCCTCTAGTGTGTTTGTTTTCCTGCCAATCTACTGTGTGCAGTCCAGTCCAGGAGGGGGAGCTAATGCACCCACTCGGTAGTTGCCAACAGCTACCTCCGAATAAACAGCAGCAGAAGAAGAAGAAGTGTCCGGACATGATTTGCGTAGAGTTTGCCTGATAGCCCAGCCGGTCAGGTAACAACAACACTGTTCCGCCAAAAGAAAATAACCCCATACATAACAGAGACACACATCCTCGTGTACTTCTGATACAGGCTGAGCCGCTGGATAACACTGTCTGGGCATGGAAAGTGGCGGCAAGTGAGGTAAGACAAGTTAAAGAGCTAACTGCTAACTAACCTAACGTTTACCTGTTACCGAATAACATCTTATCTGGATAAGTGTGGCAAAGTGCAGAATACCGTTTTGATAAGGGATACATGTGTGTAGTCTTTAATATTAAACATGATCGCTGGTTGATAGCCACAGAAGTCGTATCACAGTTTAATCTGAGCGGATCACTGTTCACCACAGCTCTCCACGCTGCGTGTAAACAACTCAGACAGACTGTATGTTTCACTAACAGACGGTATGAAAGTATAAACGGGTCTCAAATAAACTCGACATCATATTAATAATGATACATGATACAAATATAAGACTGACAACAAGAACAAGCCACAGAAGTCGTATCACAGTTTATCCTGGGCGGGTCACTCACAGCTCCTCAGCTGAAGACTTCTACATGCTGCTTTCAAACTGTGAGTAAACAACGTGTGCTTCACTTGGAGGCTGTCTGAAGGTGTACACAGGTCTCAGGTGGACTTGGTATCACATTAAGAATGATATTCAGTAATAAGTCTGGCAAAAATAAATGGTTTAAATGATTTATTCAAGCTTGCAATGTTTTGAACACACATCCCCAGTCACCTCGTGTGTCTTTTTGTAGTCCTCGCTGTACGCGTCCGCATATCGGCATCGCAACCACAACCTCACAGACTGGTACTGAATGTGCATCAAAGTGTTCCTATGGAGCCAAATATACCAAAAGATCTATGTAAACGATAGAATAAGCGATCGAAATGTGTATTTCCTGGTTATTCGACAGGCCACCCCCCTGATACATCTGCCTATACCGTTATAGAATATCACCAGTTGTTCGGCCCACATCTTATAAGGTAACAACGTCACACCTGCACAACTTGGTTAGCTAGAGGTAAGTTGTCTAGCTTAGCAAACTCCCTTGTGTTTTACTACATGTTTTTTATTACATTGATGTACAGAACCTGTATATTAGAGTGTATGGTAGCCTACATGTTACAAAAGTAACCTGTTAAATATGCAATACTTAATGTTGAGTGTTGCATGCTACTTACCGTCTCGTTAGATCAAAGTGTGTGTCATGTAACGTCAGTTGATGATTCCACTCTAACTGTGATATAATTACATTTCTGTCTGTGTGTGTGTGTGTGTGTGTGTGTGTGTGTGTGTGTGTGTGTGTGTGTGTGTGTGTGTGTGTGTGTGTGTGTGTGTGTGTGTGTGTGTGTGTGTGTGTGTGTGTGTGTGTGTGTGTGTGTGTGTGTGTGTGTGTGTGTGTGTGTGTGTGTGTGTGTGTGTGTGTGTGTGTGTGTGTGTGTGTGTGTGTGTGTGTGTGTGTGTGTGTGTGTGTGTGTGTGTGTGTGTGTGTGTGTGTGTGTGTGTGTGTGTGTGTGTGTGTGTGTGTGCTCTCAGCCCCAGTGCACTTGTCCCTGAAGCTGGATTAAACAAGTCCCAGTGTCATGCCAGTCCTGGCTATGGCACAGCCTGTGGTTGATCACCAGAAGCGCTTTCAGGCTGCTGTGGATGTCATCCATAACCTCCCTAAGAATGGTACACAGCCATCCCATTATCTCATGTGTGTCAGAAGGTTTGCTGCTGAGCACACAGTCAGTGTCCAACAGAACATCACTCAGAAACTGTTGGTCTAGAGAAGCCAAGTGTAGCAGCCAGCATGTAGTAAGACCTTAATAACTATGTATGGTTTTCTGGATATTTTGAGTTTTATCAAGCAGATCTTTGAATGAAAAGTAGTATCATCAGCATCATTCAATCTCATAATTGAAAACATCAAGTGGAATTCCAGTGTAGCTCTTTGTTAAACATTGCCCCAACATTTGTAATAGAGTTTGGGTTAATGCTGTTTTTACAAAGAAGAGTGACCAGCACATTTTATTGATACATTAACTTGTGACATGTCTGCCATACATCCTCTCCAAACTCCACTTGTGACAAAGTCATATTAACTGAATTGATTCATTTGGCCAGTTAAATCGCTTTAATGTTAAAACATGAACTCTTAGATTTCTGAACACAGCTTAAAGCTCTTTGACCTGAAAGTACATTGAAAATGAGCTTCCTATGATCCTAATAGTCCCTATGTGGGTTCCCTGTAGTCGAGGTAGAAGTCAGCAGACAGTTGAACATTCCTGATAAGGATCTTTGTTTTCTGCAGGCTCCTACCAGCCGTCCTATGAGGTGATGCTGCGTTTCTACAGTCTGTACAAGCAGGCAGTGTGTGGACCCTGTACTGTCCCCCGGCCCGGCTTCTGGGACCCAGTTGGTCGCTACAAATGGTGTGTATGTGTGTGAGTGCTTGAATGTCATTGTGATGAATCAGGTCAGTTTCAGTACCACATACAGGAGCTACTCCGCTTTTACAAGTGCTTGTATTTCCTCTAGCAAAATAAAGGCTAGCTGTTTATACTCTACTTCAGATTTCCATTAGAAAGGTTTCCAGTAAACACTAAAACACACATTTAATAAGTGTCTCTTCATGGAGTTTCTTGTGATCAGTGTACCGTACTTTTCGGACTATAAAGCGCACCTGCATATAAGCCCAGTGTGATACAAATACATTTTTCACTCGTCCAGAATGGACAAAAATTGGGGCCACTTGAATCTTCTTCTTCATCATCGTATTTTACATTTTCCCACGGTTTTTACAACACCGCTAACGTAAGTCAGTTTGTAAACTACGCCCCAAAACTGTGGAACATGTTACCCAACAATATTAGGGAAGCCAATACATTAGGCATTTTTAAAAGGCAGCTTAAAACTTCTCTTTACCAAAGCATTTTACACTATTATACTGCACTATTCTCTGTGATTGACATTGCACTATTTCTCTATGTTTTATTCCCCATGTTTTTATTTTTAATTATTTTATCCCACTTTATGCTTTGCTCTTGCTGCTTGTTTTACACTGATTTGATGTCTTATTTTTTACTGAGGTAAAGCACTTTGAACTGCAATCCCCTGGATGAAAGGTGCTATACAAATAAAGTTATTATTATTATATTTATAGCCTATAGGCCTAGCGCTTTTCTACAACTCAAAGACGCTTGCACGCTTACACATGTCCTGCAACACACATGCTGCAGCTGCTCACTGTTTGTAAAAGTAAATAAATAATGTAGCTACTTTCTATACCCTGCTTCATAAACAATACTGACATCCCTGTGCTCCTCCGAGTCTGGGGGTTGATAGAGATTTTGTTGGACAACTGGTCCGCTTTCCAAATCTCCGCGCATCCCTAACAAGCTGGTTATCATACAGGAAGGAATCCAGTTAAAAACAATAATCTATTTTAATGGTAATATAACAATGCAATACAATGAATACATTACCATACAAAGCCGAGAGAGAGAGAGAGAGAGCATTACCCATCCAAAACGGTGACATCTGGAGAGAACATTTTGAAAGTTTGTACAAAGACATACCAATAAATCTAATAAATTCAAATCAGTGTATTACAAAAGAGAAACTCCAAACATTAGAAGAAACTATTAAAGACAACCAAAACCCTCTTGATTTCCCAATGACTTGGGAAGAATTGACCACACAGACACAATCTCTCCGGCCAAGGAAAGCTTGTGGCCCAGACAACATTAAAAATGAAATGCTCCGATGCAGCACCCCAGAGATGCAGGGTACAGTGTTAAAGCTGTTCAATATCGTATTGCAGTCAGGATGTTTTCCTGACATCTGGTGCAAAGGGCTCATTTCCCCCATTCATAAGAGTGGAGACAAATCAGACCCTAATAACTACCGTGGCATCTGTGTCAGCAGCTGTCTGGGGACATTATTCTGTAGCATTCTAAATAAAAGAATACAAGATTTCCTTAACCAACAATCCATCTTGAGTCAAAATCAAATTGGCTTCCTTCCAAAACACCGCACCACCGACCATGTGTGTACCCTTCACACTTTAGTTAACAAACATGTACACCAAACACAACATGGTAAAATATTCACTTGTTTCATTGATTTCAAAAAAGCTTTGGACTCTATTTGGCACGAAGGGCTCTATTATAGACTTCTACATTGTGGTATAGGGGGCAAAATGTACGATCTGGTTAAATCAATGTATTTAGAGAATAAATGTGCTGTTAAAATTGGAGACAAACAAACTGAATTCTTCACCCAGAGAAGAGGCGTTCGTCAGGGTTGCAATTTAAGTCCCACTTTATTTAATATATATATAAATGAACTTGCTGTTCAGTTGGATCACTGTGCTGCTCCTGGCCTCTCCCTCCGAGAGAGAGAGAGAGAGAGAGAGAGATATGCTGCTCCTGGCCTCTCCCTCCTAGATAGAGAGGTGAAGTGTCTGCTTTATGCTGATGACCTTGTTCTGCTGTCTCCTACTGAACAAGGACTCCAGCAGCAGCTGGACATAGTAGACCAGTACTGTAAGGACTGGGCCCTGGCAGTCAATATGAAGAAAACTAATGTCATGGTTTTCCAAAAACGCCCCAGATGTCAGGAGAACAAATACCAGTTTACCATAAACAATCATATCATCGAACATAGTATGAGTTACACCTACCTCGGTTTAACCATAACAGCATCGGGAAGTTTCAACATGGCAGAATGCACTCAAAGAAAAAGCCAGAAGAGCTCTAAATGCAATTAAGAGAACATTTTATAATGTCCAAATTCCAGTTAAAATCTGGAGCATCTCTTTGGAACAAAACAAGTGGTCGCCATGGAAACTGTCCAGCAGGCAAAAAATAACTTCTCAGCTCTCAGAGCAGAGGGAAGAGAGATTGTATATCCTGCTAAATGCAAGAGTGTAAATGCAAAGGACAAACACAAGGAGAAGACACTGTGTGGAAACCCAGAGGTCCTCTTCACTGACTATGCCCAACAAAGAGAAGGAAGGAAGAAGAACAACCTCATATTCTTCACTGACTCCATCTACATCTGGAAAGATACTCTGTGCAGCAAGTATGCACACGTCTCCAGAGAGGGCATCGGCTCAGGAGGCAGATTAAAAATCTGTAAAGATGAACACCTTGACAAAGATGACCCTCTGCTCACCATCACATACTACACCAAAGGAAAGGTCATGGTCCAAGGGAATGAAGCCAACCTGGAGTCATTCCAAGAGGCATTCCCCCTGTTGAAAGCTGAGGTGGACACAAAGAGGATCAATGTCCCCTCTGATGTCCCCTCTGGTGTCCCCTCTGACAGCGAAGGTGATGAGAGCCCAATAGAGAATCCCAACACCTTGTCCATCTCTGCCCCTCCCACACCGGCCAGCTCCAACAATCGGCTGAAGGAGAGTGTGGCCCTGCTGGAGCTGGACTTTGCAGAATTCAAAGAGCGGACCCAGGCCAGGCAGTCTGGTCCCCCAGACAACACTCTGCAGCAGCTTAAAGAGGACCTCCAGCAGCTCAAGAGCCACAACGAGGCCTTGGCATCTGACCTCAGAGGAAGTGTAGAGGCACTCAAACAGGAGAACAGTGTGCTCCGTGTTCAGTTAGCCAAGGTGAGGGAGGATGCTGAGTGTAGAGAGAAGAGCTTCACCAGGCAGGTCCAGCACGTGAGGGAGGATGCTGAGTGTAGAGAGAAGAGCTTCACCAGGCAGGTCCAGCACCTGAGGGAGGATGCTGAGTGTAGAGAGAAGAGCTTCACCAGGCAGGTCCAGCACCTGACAGAGAAACTCTCATCAGTCCTCACAATGACGAGCAGAGAGACACAGACTCTCCCTGCCAGTGTCCTTGGCCCACCCTCTCTGCTCAGCACCCAGCCCAACAACACCCTGGCCCCTCCTGATACACCCACACAGCCAGCTGCCCACAGCCAGCTCTGCCCACCCCAGCCTCCCTCTACTCAGCCTGAAGAACAAGACCCACAAGTGGTCCTGCTGACTGACTCAAACGGGAAGTTCCTGGACCCAAGAAAGCTTTTTCCTGATAAAAAGGTGCTGTCTAAACACTGCAGCACCACAGGCCAGGCCATGAAGCTGTTGAAGAAGGAGACCCTCAGGAGCCCTCAGTACCTGGTGATCCACACGGGAACAAATGACCTGCACACCCTCCGTAGGGACACTGCTGAGGCAGTGAGGAAAATGGCGGAGCAGGCCAGTAAGGAATTCCCCGACACCCGCATTGTGGTCTCCACCCTGCTGCCTAGGACAGACACCCCTCCTCATGTCATCCATGACATTAATATGGAGATCAGAAAAGGATGTGCCACCTTACCAAATGTCCACCTGGCCCTCCACTCAACCATTGGCCCCTGGGACCTCTATGATGGACTCCACCTACACAGAGAGAGGGTGGGGATATTTGCAAAGACCCTCAAAGATGCAGCCCTGGGACGCACCCCTCCCACCCCCTCCTCTAGAGGCCCAATAGACCCTCCCAGACCGCTTCCTCCCCATCACCACCCCAGGATCACCACCCCTGCTGTGAGGAGACACAACAGCTCAGCCTGGACCTCCCACTCCCCACGCCCCCAACACACCCAGAGGAGGCTACTTTCACCCAGCTCAACACCTGCACAACATCAGCAGCAGAGATATGCAGCAACAGCTGCTCCTCGTCTCCCTCCCCGCCTACAGCAGCGGAGCTATGCTGCAGTTGTAGCCCAGCCTGCTGCCACCCTCCCTCCCCCTGCTACCTCTGAACTGGGAGACATCAGGATAATGCTGCACACCCTGTGCACCCGACTTCTGAAAATTGGAGACAAACAAACTGAATTCTTCACCCAGAGAAGAGGCGTTCGTCAGGGTTATAAATGAACTTGCTGTTCAGTTGGATCACTGTGCTGCTCCTGGCCTCTCCCTCCTAGATAGAGAGGTGAAGTGTCTGCTTTATGCTGATGACCTTGTTCTGCTGTCTCCTACTGAACAAGGACTCCAGCAGCAGCTGGACATAGTAGACCAGTACTGTAAGGACTGGGCCCTGGCAGTCAATATGAAGAAAACTAATGTCATGGTTTTCCAAAAACGCCCCAGATGTCAGGAGAACAAATACCAGTTTACCATAAACAATCATATCATCGAACATAGTATGAGTTACACCTACCTCGGTTTAACCATAACAGCATCGGGAAGTTTCAACATGGCAGTGAATGCACTCAAAGAAAAAGCCAGAAGAGCTCTAAATGCAATTAAGAGAACATTTTATAATGTCCAAATTCCAGTTAAAATCTGGCTCAAAATCTTTGATAGTGTGATCCAGCCCATTGCGCTGTACGGTAGTGAAGTATGGGGTCCACTCAGGCACCAGAGCTATGCCCGCTGGGACAAACATCCAGCAGAGTCTTTACATGCAGAATTCTGCAGATACATTTTACGTGTTCAGAGAAAAACACCAACAAATGCATGTAGAGCAGAATTAGGCAGATACCCACTGATCATCAACACTCAAGAGAGAGCACTAACATTCTTTAACCACCTTAGATCCAGCCCCCGAGACACCCTCCACTCCAAAGCCCTCCAGAGCCAAGAGCTGACCCCAGAAAAGAGTCCCCTATGGCAGCTGGTGCTGAGGCTAGCTGCCCCCTCTCAGAGCCACTCTGACCAGTCTCTCAGCAGCACTACTCTCCAAACACCAATCGCAGTCAAACGCATTATAGCACAATGTACGACAGGTGAGACCGAGACAGAGATGCACTTCCTCCTGAAGTGCCAAACATTCAACGAAGTAAGGAGCGTTTACTGGAACAAGTTGAACTCTGTAATCCCAGGTTTCAAGGAGGTTGATGACCTCTCAAGACTGAGAGTACTCCTAGGAGAAGGAGACACACACACACACACACACACACACACACAAATGTAATTATATCACTGTATATATCATCAATAATATGTAAACATTTGAAATGTAGAGAGAGAGAGAGAGAGAGAGAGAGAGAGAGAGAGAGAGAGAGAGAGAGAGAGAGAGAGAGAGAGAGAGAGAGAGAGAGAGAGAGAGAGAGGAGAGATAGAGCGAGAGAGAGCGTGATACTCACGATCTCACCTCTCGCTCTCTCTCTCGCTCTCTCTAATCTCTCTCTCTCGCTCTCTCTCTCTCTCTCTACTCTCTCGCCTCTCATTCTCTCTTATCTCTCTGTTCATCTCTCTCTCGGTCCTGTCTCTTACTCCTTTCTTCTCTACCTCCCCCCGTCGGAGTGAAAAACTAACATTTCTAAAGGAACAATGGCGGACACGTACATTTTGGCAGCTAAACATACATTTCAAATGTTTACATATTATTGATGATATATATACAGTGATATAATTACATTTCAACGTGTGTGTCATTCACTGTCCCTCAGGTTGTGGCATGTGTATACATATTGGGCAGCAAGGTGTGCCTTGTCTCCTTCTCCTAGCAGTACTCTCAGTCTTGAGAGGTCATCAACCAGCTCTTCCTGCTGGAGCCCGCCGCTTAAAGGTGGCGGGCGCGGACAGGTCATAGAGCCCGTAGTGTTAAAGGTGGTTAATTTTACCTGTAAAATCCATAGATTTAGGAGGTTCCCTAGTGGCCGTTAGGCTGTACAAACAAAATGAGAGAGAGAGTATATATAGCAAATATGATTAAACCTGCAGTATGATAATAGTGCTTCTTCTTTGAATCAATTAATACATAACATATAATAACATAGGACAAGAAGAAATGTCATCAACTATCTGGACCAGCTCTTCAAATAGATAGATTTTTCTCTTACTTACACTATATTAGCAACAGACCAACTTAACAAGGACATACTCTTTAATTGCACCCTTTTGTTTAGAAAGAATATGTTTGGTTTTTCTTTTAATGAAGATATTCTACCCTAAACACAATTTTCAAATGAGTACCATCCCAAAATATGTAGGTGTCTCTCCACCACAACCTACGTCCCTAAAGTAATGATTACTATCTGAAACGTGAGGTATAGGGACGCTATGATTGCCGGTATTTACATGTTTGTGTTGGTTATTGTGTCTTACTGCAGCACTCTGGTCCAGGAGAAGCTTCACAGTAGCAATCTAACCTTTGATGTCATAAAAGCATAGATGACACAGTTTAAATCTTTTCCATGTTTGCATATAAATACGATTTTTGAAGTAAGATTGTCCAACATTCAAATGACCGTCAACATTAAGCTTCGTGTCAAAGGGTTTGTTTTATCAGATGTGATGTAAAGGTTTTGTGTGTGTGTGTGTGTGTGTGTTCTCTCTCAGCCCCAGTGCACTTGTCCCTGAAGCTGGATTAATGCAATTCTTAATGTTGAGTGTTGCATGCTACATACCGTCTCGTTAGATCAAAGTGTGTGTGTGTGTGTGTGTGTGTGTGTGTGTGTAGGGATGTGTGGTGCCGGCTGGGGGGGATGAACACTGAGAGCGCCATGGCCGCATACGTGGACGAGATGAAGAAAGTAGCACAGGAGGTACCTTTTATAACAACCATTTCATTCACATATTTTAACTGAACATTTCTGGCGTGATAGCATTTGCAGATGAAGAAAAGGATATCCCCATTAAATATATACATATTTTTTAAATGAAGAGTAAGAGCTGAAATCCCAGTTAGACTCAGTCAACTCAGCTAACTAGCTGCTAACAATATTTATTTTTATTTAGGTCTGGTGATAAATAGTTTTTTAACTCTTGACTTGAATCAATTCACAATAAACTTGTGAATATGAAGTGAGGCATCATAATAAAATACAAATAAAAGCTGGAATTATCAGTTCAGAGATGATTAAAAGTGTCCTCTGGCTCTTCAGGTCATCGACAGCGTTTCCATGAACGAGAAGACGGCCTCGCTCTTCCACCACTTTGAGCCGCTCTACCTGGTGATGGACGACATGCCACGGCCCCCAGAGGAGCTGCTCACTCTCAGAGAAGGTCAGGCATATCTGCTGTCACGTTATCATCAGAATATTTGATTGAAATAACATCTGCTCGCGTCAGTGCACTCCTCATCTGATAAGTTGACCAATAATATTTATGGTGAACTGATTCTAACAAGTTGTGTTATGAAGGTTTTTATGCATGTAAACGGTCTGCAGAGTCAAAACCCCACAAAGTACACCCTGTAGCAAGTAAAACTCTAACACAGAAAAGACCTGTCTATGCTGCCCCAAAACGCCTTGTTCGAGATTTCTCATTTGCCATTGTTTTCTTCCTGGGTTCTCCGATGTGTCAATACCATAGACTGTATATATAAATGGACGTAGGGTCCGTGACGTCACCCATAGGAATCTGCAGAGAAGCCCTTAGTAGGCGGAGTCGGCCACTAACGGCTCGACAGTGACGTCAGAGTTCAACTCCCGCCTGTTCCAGCCTGCTCCAAATAAGGGCAAAGAGGCGGAGCCGAGGCGGGACCTGCTGCCACCGAGCTGGAAGTTCCAGAGCTAGCTGAAGCTACCAAGCTAAGCTAACATGCTCCCCATCTGCATACTGCCGTCGGATTTTACGTTTCTAAGGTAAGCGGACATAAAACTATTCAGCAAAACTATAAATAATAATCTAAGTTATTGAGTTTTTAGCATAATACTTCAGAATCTTAAAACCCCTTAATGTTTGTATGCAATTGTGCTAAATTCAACACTGGAATCAAGCAAATATTAATATGTTTGCATGACATTAGTTATTTGTATTTTGATATCACTTAACTACACGTTTAATACATTTAAGTCAAGCTAAGGTACATGTGATGGTAGCTAGTTAGTGCTCTTACCTGTGAGGCCTCCTCCAAACAGCATAATAACCAGACTGTATCATTAAAACTAAGTACCAGTTCTAGATCCTTGACTTTAGACAAACAATTCAAAAGACAACATGTATTTAAAGACCAATCTTTGTGCCTCTTAACCTGAGATATTAGTTATACAGTAATAGTATTATATAGCAACTCAACAGTCAACTTTATGTTTCTTATTGTCTAAAGCATTTATTATTTTCATTTTCCCCCTCTCATATTCAGCGTGGTGTCCAGAGAGCTGCAGAGACTTCAGGGAGAAACCTCCGTGTGATGGACATTCAGTCTGTTGGTTTGGAGAGGACTGAGGGTCTTTCCTCTGCGAGGAGGACCAGGCCTGATGGAGGAGCCCATGCTGGGCAAAGCTGATACCAACTGCACAGGCCTAGTCTGTCACTTTATTTGACTAAATGTGTTTACTTATAAATGTAATAGGTTTACACCTTCTGTCCATATGTGCTTTTTATTTAAAACATTTGATTAACTTTTGGTTCACATTTCAATAAATTGTATTTGTATTTGCATTCCTTTCGTCCATTATTCTTACTGAAAATGTTAGATTACACATTCACATCTGACTGAAGATTGGCCCCATTTATTTGTGATGTCGCTCTGCGGTACAAGGCACAAGCAATGTGAAGCTCATAAAGTGAGGCGAATAGAAATAATCAGCTGATGAAGTGTAGGTGCATTCGATCAGCTGACTGTTTTTACAATAAAAGTAGTTTCTTAGTGGTCTTAAAATCTCATAACATCAGCTTTTAATGTTCCTCTTGGATGTTCTTCTTGACCCTCAGAGAAGGAGAAAATGTCGTGTCTTTCAGGCATGTCCTTTCCTAACAAAAATGACATATTATTGCAGAACAAGTGTGTTATTTATGAAAGCAGTGTGTTTGTGTGTTTAGGGGCTGTAGATATCATTATTTTGTAATTGTAAAGTTTTTTTTTTATTTCAACAGTGAGCTACAAAGACAATCAGAGAATGAACAGTATGAAGTTCATCAACATTGAAATATATGTTATTATCAAAATAATATTGAACTTTTATCAAAACGTAGTGCAACTGTAGAAGCTTGCTCTGTTGTCTCACTGAAAGAATAACTTTTACCACGTTTTTTTACAGACAATATTGAGAGATAAATAGTAGCAGTTCTCACTATGTGTTAAATATCTTTGCCTTCAATACATTAAATTAGAAAGCTGACAAAATCATAGTGCTTGTTGACATCTAAATGTAACTTTTTGCATGGAATAAACCCTCAACTTAACTGATGTGTAGGTGATCTAGTATTTAGTATTGTTTATTGGAATGTATATCAGTGTGTATTCAAGTCAATACTTCATTCATTTAAACCAATATCTTTCTTGATTCTTTGTACAGTATGAAAAAAGAGTCTTTGTACCTGAGCTGAAGTTCACTGCTGTGAGGAGTCCAGTTCTGTCTCTCACTCTCTGGTCCAGCCTGTCTGCATCACCTGGACACCTTAAACAAACAGATATATATGTAAAGTACCATGTGTACAAACAATATAACTGATTCTCTTCTGTTGAACATGTTGGATTGTGTATTGTCCGAGTCAGGGTCCTTTTTATTTTACTGTAACTTTGGAAGTTGTGTTACCAATGCTTACTGTTTATTTGATACCCATTTGGTAATGCAATTAATAAAAACAATAAGGTTTGGGTTCGTTCTTCAGATGACTGTGACGTTAACGTGTAAGCTCGATAATGAACTCCAGCTCAATCAACCATATTGTAATATCTAAGTAATCATCTTGAAATATGACATTAATAATTGTAATATACACACATCTTATTGTGAGGTTGATTTCACATACACTACTTCAACATTAGCTTGTCTACATACTTGAGCATAGCCAATTTAAATTAACCTTAAGATGCATACAGTTCTACCTATATAATAAAATATCTCTAAGTTACAAGGATGTAACCTTATTTTATCAACCTCAAACAGAAGCCGTTTGTTCAACAGTATTATCCCACTTAACGCTTAACACTTGTCTATTTCGTTTTAACTTTTATATACAGTCTATGATTTTAACTTGGAGGCTACGATTAGCATCGTTAGCACCGATGTAGCTACCACTATCTTACATGCTAACCCAAGCCTTACCATTCATTACGTAGCTGATTAAAATCATTAACACATAAATAAAGCACTCGAATTTTACTTGCCGCATTCATGCACCGTCTGTTTTAACCGCAGAGTGAGTCACAATAGTCCGATATATAAGCATGAAGAACAAACAACCACGGCCGGCTACAAGTTGTGTTTCCTGGATGAGCTGAGCAGGCAGAGTCCCTGTAGCTAGCTTCACGGAGCAGCTAGCAGAGAGACAAGAAGCAGCGGCAGGCACTTGACAGAGCCGTCACTCAATGTGACCACGTCCTAATTTATGCACAAACGTTAAGACCTAATATAAATAAAAGGGTCGCGTTAGAAAACAATTCACTCACAGATCCATAATCATGAAGGTGGAATCTAACTATATCGATAATACAAATGTATGGAGCCAGGGGTAGAAACATGTTTTTTTCTGCTGTAAAATTGGGCATTTTAACATGGGGGTCTATGGAAATCGCTCCTTTCTGCAGCCATCGCCTATCGGCCCATATATGAACTGCAGTGTGTGGCACTTCCGTATTGGCTTCCCGGCTCTTCCCCAGAGTTTGCCGCTTGGTCAATACCCAGAGGCCACACCCTCCATGGGAGCCTGCCTGCAGACCTCCACTCTCAGGACAGTTCCGGTGCAGACCTCCACTCTCAGGACACCTCCACTGTCAGTACAGGAAGTGGCGATTCTGACGCGTTTTTTTCCCGCCCACCGAAGGACTCGTTTGATGGAAGTTTTCAAATCACAATGGAGCCTCATCACGGAGGTGATGAGTCCGACCACCGTGCACTTTGGGTCGGCCTTGGTCAAGCCCTTTTGACCCCCCAGCCTGGTTCTCGTAAAAGTTTTTCGCTCAAATGACACCATGGAGGAATGTAACGGGAGTTGACAGGGGACTCTGCCCTCCTCACGAGTGCCTATTTTCGGACACTTTTTTTCACTTTTCCCCGGTTTTATTATTTGTTTGGCTATTTCACCCGGGGACATTGCCCGGTCTCGGGTGTCCCCCCACGGCCTGTGTCCAGCCCCCACCCCCCCCCCCCCCACACGCATCCATATATTAACGGATTTTGACAATTTGTGTTGCATTTTTCTCCTCTCCTCTCACTGATCGAATGGCCAACGCGACCTACTGCCGGAGGGCCTCCGCGCCGGCCGACCAAGACGCACCGTCCAGGGGTCCCACGGGTGCAGCGGGGTGGAGGTTCCCAGCTGGAACCTCCCCAGCTCCGCCGCGGTGCACCCGGCAAACACGGTTGTTTCTCGAACCTTCCACTGTTGTCTAGCGGGTGTAACTAAAATACAAGATGTTGTAGCGCCAGGAAAAGGGAGTCGGAGGCGGTGTATTCAGAACGGAGTTCCAATCTTTATTATCCATTTAGTTATAGAGAGGTCAACACAACGTCTGCTCTGCTTAACGAGCTAGCAGGAATGAGGGCTAACTCTACAGGTGTTCCCACTAAAAGGTCCGTGTGGCAACACAATAAGAGAGGTGAATTATGTCCAATGACGTGTCACCACACAAGCCCCCCCAGAATTCACGTATAAACAAAATCCGTATGGCGGGGAGGAACAATCCGCCTGCCCCCACGAGACCTGCGCACCGGAGTCGGTACAGCGACCTCCGCCCGTGCGGCCCCTGACAGAGGAGGGACCGGAACAAAAGGTCCACACTCCCTGACAGGAATCAAAGCCGGGGGACGGCCCCGTCTCGGCGGCCGAGCCAGCACCACCGGCCGATCCACGTCCAAGTGAGCAGCCTTCACCCGGTCAACCGAGACGTGCTCAGCCTTACCGCCCATGTCGACCACCAGGTGTTTTTCACCGTGTTCCAAAACCCGGAAAGGTCCGTCGTAAGGGGGCTGCAGGGGGCCTCTGTGTGCGTCGTGACGGATGAAGACGTGCCCAGCTGAGCGTAGCTCCGCGGGAACTTGAGACCCCGACGCACCGTGCTGAGTAGTCGGGACTGGAGCGAAAGCCTCCGCCGCGTCACGCAGAAAAACTCGCTGGGCCGTGGCAGACCAGGGAGCTGACGCATTTGGGAGGAAATCCCCCGGAACTCTCAGCGGCTGACCGTAGACCATCTCCGCTGTAGAACACTGCAGATCTTCCTTAGGTGCGGTCCTCAGGCCCAGCATCACCCAGGGCAGCTTGTCGACCCAGTTACCGTCCGTAAGGCCGGCCTTGAGGGACGCCTTCATGGAGCGATGAAAGCGCTCGCAGAGGCCGTTAGCCTGAGGGTGGTAAGCGGTAGTCCTGTGCAGCTTGACCCCCAAACCGCTTGCCACAGCGTTCCAGAGCTCGGACGTGAACTGAGAGCCCCTGTCTGAGGAAATGTCTGACGGGGTGCCAAAACGACAAACCCACATTGCAATGAAGGCCCGGGCAACGTCTGCGGCTGATGTCGAAACGAGCGGAACTGCCTCCGGCCAACGGGTCGTTCTGTCCACCATGGTGAGGAGGTAGGAAAACCCCTGAGAGGAAGGCAACGAACCCACCAGGTCAATGTTGACATGATCAAACCTCCTCTCAGGCACCAGGAAACGCTCCAACGGGGCCTTCGTGTGGCGGTGCACCTTAGCGCGTTGACAAGCCACGCACTCCCTGGCCCAAGTCCTCACATCCTTTTTCAGCCCATGCCAGACAAACTTCGCGGCCACCAAGCGCACCGAAGGTTTAACGCCGGGGTGTGATAGGCCGTGCACCGCCTCGAACACAGAGTGCCTCCAGCTGGCAGGGACGACAGGCCGCGCCAGGCCCGTGGAAACGTCACACAGGAGGGTAATGCCCGCGTCGCCGAACACTACGTCCTCCAAGCGCAGCCCCGCGCCCTCCACCTTCAGAGCCTGGACGCCGGGATCTGTGACCTGGTCCGCCGCCATGCGAGTATAGTCCAGGCCCAACTGGACGGCACCGATGACGACTCTGGAGAGGCAATCAGCAACCAGGTTCGACTTGCCAGCCACGTGCTTAATGTCCGTAGTGAACTCTGATATGTAGGAAAGCTGCCGCTATCTCATTATTATGACTTTTTATCTCATAATTATGACTTTTTATCTCATTATTTCGACTTTCTTATCTCATAATTATGACTTTTTATCTCATTATTTCGACTTTTTTATCTCATAATTATGACTTTTTATCTCATTATTATGACTTTTTATCTCATAATTTCGACTTTCTTATCTCATAATTATGACTTTTTATCTCATAATTTCGACTTTTTTATCTCATAATTATGACTTTTCATGGGGATTTTATTTTTTTCAAGTGGCGGAAATGGGCTTCCATATATAGATAATAAGTGTCAGTGCTATTTAATGTTGTATTAGCGTGCATTTCCTGTTCGGAAAGTGGTGCTGTACTGAGAGTAAACAATACAAGGTGTCCCTATTTTTATATATATCTATATACTTTATGTATATAATAAATGTCAGTACGATTTTATTTTGTATTTGCGTGCATTTCCTGTTCGGAAAGTGGCGCTGCGGCTTTACTGATAGTAACTACAATACAAGGTGTCTATATATCTATATATATATATATATATACATATGTATATAATAAGTGTCACGATCCGATTTTATTTTGTATTTGCGTGCATTCCTGTTTGGAAAGTGGCACTGTACTGATAGTGGTGATTTTATTTTGGAATTCTTAACGTGCACTTCCTGTACTGACAGTGGAGGTGTCCTGAGAGTGGAGGTCTGCATCGGAACTGTCCTGAGAGTGGAGGTCTGCAGGCCCTCTCACACCCTCTGCCAGCAGAACATATATACTGTTGGAAGCTCAGGTTCAGTTCAAAACTGTATCCAGTCATGCCAACGAGGGTCTATTTCCTATATTGTGAGGGGAAATCTTCAATGCATGCCTTACCGAGGGCAGAACCACGACAAAGTCATTGGTTGAAATTTATTTGTAACACTGTTCCTTCAGATGTTCGAGCCGGTATTTTACTGTGTGCGCAGCATTTCACGGACCAAAGCTTCACAAACCTTTCAGCGATTCAGGCCGGATATGCACAGCGTAGGGCACTGAATAACGATGCTGTTCCTACTTTGTTTGGACCAGTGGGAGATTCGGGTACATAACCTGTAAGTATTCATTGTTGTTTGTGTATTTATGAGGTATCTACCACGACTGTTTAAATGGGTAAACGTTTTTCGGGCTGCTAAGCCATTGACACAGTGCTAACTGGGCTAACTAAGTTGCTAGCGTTTCCATATATCAACTCCAATGTCAGCAGATGGCCTTACATGTATCTCATAGCAGGAGAATGTCTGCATTCACACACGAAATACTCATAGGCAGTATAGTCCGGGTGATTTACCATACGGTGGTAGGGCTGTCCCGAATACCATTTTTCGGGCTCCAGATATTCGGTAGTAATCAGCAGCGAATATTCGGTGCGGAGAGATTTTTGTTTTTTTTAATAACATTTTTTTTCTCCAAAAGGTTTCATACCACGCTCCGAATCCGAGACACCTGACAACAAGCTGTTAAGCAAAAGCACAGAAAGAGCATACTATTACGATTTATATTTATTTATTGTCTCAGTACTCACATACATTAAAACTAAATGTGTCCTCTGCATTTAACCCAGCCGCAGTGGAGCGCCCGGGGACCAAATCTGGTTCCAAATTCCGTCTATAACGTTTTACAACCTGAAGATACAAAACACATATTTCTGATATAACAACAATACTTTTAATAACATAGCCGTAACAGTAGGCCTAACAGTGTAATACTTGTTACCGATACAGTAAACAGTATTTAAATAAATAAATGAACGAACTGTATGCCAATAATTGCCTTAGCCCCAGATGTTCCCACATTGCTCCTATTATTTTCACTATTCGGATAAAATTGAAAAACTAATATAAAAAAACAATTTGGTTGCTTGCTTGCAACTATTTTCCAAGCAAAGTAAGAGCACGTTTTTATCATGTGTAACGTTACTGTTTAAACGGCGGATAAAGCAGCTTCATCATGGCAATTTGACAACAGCTAAGCTAAGCTAGGCTACTACTTACAGCAGGCCTATTAAAATGGCGGGCCAGATGCGGCCCAGAACCAACTCCCGAGTGGCCCAGCCTCCCGTAGCCAAATTCCTACACTAGTACAGACCATGAATGCAACACTCCGCGTTGCATAGAAACCACTAAACCACAACGCAGCACGTTTTTTGAAAGTGTATCTAGTGGTGCTAGTAACGGTGGTCATATGATAGCAACTCTAAAACATGTCTCTCTCAACTCTGAAGCGTAAACAGAGACAAATCGGTCATTGATCTTGTGGAGCAGATGCGCGAGTCATTGCCCAAGTCAAGCTCGACCTTTTCGCGACCGACTTGAGTACGGGTCGGATGCTGCATTTTCCGACGCTCCCCAAACACATCACATCCCCGGCACAAATCACGGATGTGATGACAGATTTCATTGCAAGGTTGAAAGAGAACTTTGCCGGTTGATTGGATGGACTTGCTCTGCCCACAGAGGTGATGGGCTTTGCCAGAGACCCCTTCACTGTTGCAATAGAGGGGGACGTATCAACCTGAGCAAAGGAAGTGGTCCCATGCATTCATCCGTAACCATGGCACAAGAGCAGCGCACTAACGGGCCAGCAACGTTTTGGAGTGATGTCAAAAAACAGCAGTTCCCTAACGTTCAGAAAGTAGCGATCTGTGTGCTCAGTATGTTTGGATCAACATACAAATGTGAATCAAGCTTTTCACACATGAACTCAATAAAAAGTAGCACTCGCTGCTCCCTGACTGACAGCACTCTTCACCAATGTCTTAGGATTGCATTGACATCCTATGAGCCAAAAATCACTGCTCTTGTTAAAAAAAAAAAGTCAGCGATGACAAATCACAAATGAGGTGATAGTAAGCACCTAGTTTACTATAGTAGACGTGTAGTGTAGTATTCATTCATGTTATTTACCCTTATCCCTTGTTATGGGTTTGACAGTTATTTTTGTATTCATTTAAATGAACTTTGTAATGTGTCTGGGTCAATTGTGACCAAAACGTATGATTTTTTTTTTGTTATTACTTGAAAAGTGAAAAAATTATAGTACTACCTCTTTTTGTTACATTGGAGCTCTTTAACTGTTTGTTAATACACTTTTTGATGTGCATGTGTCATATGTATCCAATTTTATTTTGTATGTGAGGACATTTATTAAGACTGCTATTATTGTATTCAGTTAAATGCACTTTGTGATGTGCCTGGTTAAAAAAAAAAAACCTGAATATTTGACTTCTAAAGCAAACCAATGTAATGCTACAACTGTGCACTTTTTTTCAGATTCTGTTAAATTAATGCTAATTTGTTGTCGTGCCGTTTGCGTTTTTGACCGTGAGTGAACGCGATGTCAGGAGCACAGGCTGTGATTGTATATATTTCCGCATTTTAACAGTGCAATTCAAAAGTATAAATATAGTATATGAATATGGCAATTCGCCTTTATTGATATATATATATATATATGCATATATTTAGGGGGAAAAAAACGAATATCCGAATAATGAAATTGAAACCCGAATAGTTTGCCAACGAACGAATAGTCGAATATTCGGGTACAGCCCTACCATACGGTCAGTCGCAAAACTTAATTACATTATAGTTGGCGTTCCTAGCGTGTATGCTACCGAGTTTAAAAAAGAAGGCTACCAAGAGCTAGACATGAGTTTGCTCGGGAAAAGATTGTTTTTATGCCAGCTACAATGAATGACCGAACGTAGCAGACTACTCGTATAAGATTGGCTGTTGTTCATTTATTGCATTTTAACGGCTGTAATTCGTTACTTTAATAATACTGGAAATACTTTACGGCAGTTATCATTTACGGTAGTTCCGGATGTTGTCATCCCAACTCACGTTCAGCAGTAATAATATCTCGATGTCTATAATACTGGAAATACTTTTCAAAGCCTACTGACGTTAGTGTTAAAGTCAGTAGGCTTTGATGTGCAACACTCCGTGTACATTTTAACTTTACATTCACAACTCTAAGAAAAGGAATATTAGCCACATGCTAAATGCTAACCGGAGATGAAGGATTTTCAGAATAAAAGCATGTTGATTGTGTGAGAACTTCTGGTTTTTCAGAATAAAACTGCATTTAAGCTGACGGTATGTTTAAACTAAGTTATGCCATAAAACATTGATTTTAATTTCTAACAGTGTGTGTGACGTGAGTGAAAAGCAGCGCTGTCTGCTTATTTGCAATGTTGGCTAGGCCTAATGAGAATAATTTCAAGTCCAGATTCAATGTTGTTTGCATAAGTAGGCTATATTTTTCGTTTCGTTTATTTAATAAGTTAATTTCAGGACAACTTTGGGAATTTTGTTTGTTATGAGTTTTAAATAGATTTTGAAAGTAGAGAGAGAGAGAAGCAGCGCTGTCTGCTTAGTTGCAATACTGTAGTTTATGCAATTTAGGCCTATAAATTGTTTATGTAACTTATGTGCCAGTGTGTCCATGGTTTTGAGTCTGTGTGTGTGTGTTCAGCGCAGCGCCGTCTGCTTTTTGCAGTAGGCTACAGTAACTAAAGTAGGACTAAGCATACAGGTAGTTTCTGTGGACCTGTCTGCCCGTTTTGTGAGTGCACTGCGCGCGGCATTGTTTGAGATGACCTAATTAAAATAGCGTCCCCCCCAGTAAAAATATCCCCACTACACCACTGGGCGCTAGTGAGCACGCTCATGAACTGTTCGCCCGTGCCTCGCAGCAGAGTTACTGTGCGGAGCGCATAAAGCAGACCCTTCACGCGATAGCGAGGGGTAGAGCGAGGGATCGCATATGCCGTCGTGGTCGCGGACGGATTAAAAAAAATGTAACCTAAATGGCTCGCGAATTATACTTTGGCGGCCGTTAATATACTTGGGCGGCCCGCCCAAGTAAAGTCTATGTGTGGGAAACCCTGCTATCTTACCAGTTCTTATGCAACTCATAAATATCTCTTCTCTCTTTTCTATCTCTCTCTTCTCTCTTTTTTTTCTCTCTCTCTCTCTCTCTCTCAATGTTGGTGCGTAAATGCGTCTATTTTCAAATGATCCGGTGCTCCTTTTTTGGCATGCGCACCTGCGCACCAGTTATGTGCAGCCCTGCCTATAACATATCATTCATATATAGCAAACTTCCTAGGAAATTAAAAACATTGTTCGTAGACAGAGAGGGTGGGTATAATTTGAGAGGAAATCTACATTTTAAACAACTCAAGGTCAGAACAACTCTGAGAAGTATGAGTATAACAATCTGTGGAGTGATTTTATGGAATGGTTTAAACAAAGCACAAGCATAATTCAGTTTAAAAGGATGTGCAGAAACACTTTTTTGGAAAAATATGAGAATGAAGAAAGGTGATTGAAGATGAGAAATTATTGTATATGTATGTATACATGTAAATGTATGTAGGAATAACTTGCATAATGATTTAAAGGACAATCATTGATCAAGTAAGGGGTGGGAATTAATAAGCATTTGCTTCCTCCTAGGGCTGCAACAAACGACTAATTTGATAGTCGATTAATCTATCGATTAATGAAACGATTAATCGACTATTCGGACTATTACGCCTTGCACAATTTCTCAAGCGCTCTTATTTAGCCATCAACTTTTAGATTTAGCTTGAGGTTGTTTTAGGCATGTGGAAACTAACAATAAAGACAATAAAGATGAATACTTGATTAAAAAATACATATTATTAAATTAACTAAACAAATTGTTTACAAAATGAACATTGCTTTTCATTTAAATTAAATAAATAATATTTCACATCAAAAGAAACAACAGTGTTTTAGCAAATAATAAATAATGTGATGACAGAACTGTAAACAGAATAGCTGAAACTTTAACAAACTAACTAACTCAGTTTCCTCTAATCATTATGTTTGTATAATGGAGTTAACTCCGTGTGTTGCTGCTAGCATACAGAACACCTGACGTGAAAACGTTGCTCGTGGACGGGGCTACAGAGCTGCTAGAAAGACAGTGGAACCCGGTGCATTCCTCCGTCTGGATGTGGAGCACTTTTGCTAAATGTTTAGATAAATTCATCGTGTTACCGCCCTTACATGTTAAACTCTTATTGCACTTTTGGCAACGAGCATCGAGACGGGTAAAGTTTAACAACACCTTGGAGCGCGTTCTCTCCGCCACCTCCGCAGTGTGTGGCTGCATGTAGCAGCCGCGTGTGTGTAAACGGCCCCGCCCCCTCCCACACAGACCAGGGAGAGAGATCTCGTCTGATCGAAAATACATCATAGACGCATTTGTTTGTCTTTTTGCATATTAGAAACGAGCTGGCCACACTAAGACTGCGATATAATGTTTTTGTATCAATAATACATGACATATATTTTTTTAATGTCCCCAGTACCGATAACGTTGTAGTTTAACGGCGCGTAAACGCACCTGATGACGTCACCAACGAATCGACGACTGAATTAGTTGGCAACTAATTTGGTAATCGATTTTAATCGATTAAGTCGATTAGTTGTTGCACCCCTACTTCCTCCTACTCCCTTTCGGACACATATGATTTATTATTATTATTAATATGAAGACTTTTTTTTTCTTTTTTTTGTTGAATATACAAATATTACCATGAATGTGGATAAATACTGTATTATAACAATACGGTATTTTGTTTTTCACATTTGTTATTTGTTATCTTTTAATCTGTTCGAAATAAAGACTGAAAGAAAGAAAGAAACCATGATTTGATTTTTCATCAAACACAGTAGTAGTTTATTACAGGTAAGAATAACTTACTCTTCTTCCGTTCTACGCCTCAAAGGTCCATAATCAATTCTGTAAATGTTATGGAGGTTCTGCAGGGTGTATGGGTTGAGACAGTTTGGCTCTAGTCCTTGGTGGTGTACCATGCACATAATAGGTACTGGGACTTGGTTAATTCGTGTTACAACCTATAGGAAGGTAAGATATTTGTAACATAACACGTTTAGCAATTAAACCAACTATGGCGAGGTTTAAAAAAATAAACATTCAATTACTAAGGAAGAAATAAAAGGGCATATAATAGTCTATTGACTTGACAAATATGTATGGTGTATATCAGGGGTACTCAAATACAAATCTTAAAGGTCCAAAATAAATGTTTCAATAAGACAAAGGTCCGTTTATTACGGTCATTCAAACTTTTAAACAATTGCAACAAGATTCTTAACACGAGGTTTCAAAAACAAAAAAAATCTGTATGCCGCAGTTTTCATTGTTATTGTGTCTGTGCTTGACCCCTCAGAGTCGCAGTGTAAGAGCTGCACAGTTATGAATAAAGGCAGCTGCACCAGAGTCCTGCACGGGTCTGATTTTCAAGACCCGCTCCCGCCCCGCACCATCAACGTGCAATACCGAAACCGCCCCGCTACCCGCACATATTGCCAATTAGTTCCCCGAACCGACCCGTCGGCACAAGATCCGCAACCCGACCCGCATAGCCTATATATGAGCAGTGAAAACGTGCAATTATTAACACACGCAGTTGCATATTTGTCTCAAAAAGCGTGGGATGTTGGTTATTTCCTCCATCTAGGATGACACCAAAAGCCTCCCAGATGTTGGATTTCGCTCTTGAGGAAGTGTTATTGAAAATGCTGTATTCTCCCCTAGAGAGCTTCACCTCAGCCATTTCGAATGTGGCGCGCTCAGCAGCAGATTGATGCGCTGCAGAGGTTATGATTATGCAGGGTCCCGCGGGGGAGAGGTCTGAGGATTTAAACATTAAACTAAATTATTATTATTTTAATATATTTATTATGCAACACCCGCGACCCGACCTGCATCATCTTTGTTTTACCCAGAACCGAACCCGGAAAAAAGCGTTTGAAAAAATACCACCCGCGAATCACCTTTTTTGCGGGTCACCCCCGATGCAGGACTCTGAGCTGCACCCTCTTTCATTCAGCATTCCCATTATTGCTTTATAAATGTCTTGCCCCCTTGTGTCCACTGAGGTTCGTCAGGCCCAACACATATTCAACAAACTCCCCCTTTGCCTCATCATAAAAACTCACAAACACCAGCAACTGAGCATTGTCAGCGGTGTCAGTGGACTCACCCACAGCTAATGAAATGCACTGTGCATTTTTTATTCCATCACAAAGCTGATGAATCAAATCACCAGCCACTATTTATGTTCTTCTGGTTGCTGTGGAATCTGAGAGGGGGGTTTGCTTGATTTGACCTGTTATTTGCTCTTTTTGTTTGCCTTCAACATGGTCTCCATCACTTCAGTCATGCATTCTTTATACTTCAGTCATTATCCAGTGGAATGTCTGGCCTAGTTCAATCAAAGTGGTTACTTTTGTTTGGCTGGGAAGTGTAGTTTTACACACCGTCTTATTTGACTTTCTCGGGACTTAAAACTGTTTTTTGGGGGCAGACCCCCTCAAAGAAAAAAATATATTTACACACGTAAGGTCATCATCTTAATAGTTTTGCATGCTCATCCGTGAGCAGAGCATCAAGTTGACATGTCTATTACAGCTGAATGCAGCGATTACCATTTTGTTCAGCAAAACACCTCACAAACGTATTAAGATCAACAGCTTTAGTGCGTTTTGATTCAATGCTGAGTACAGCCACACTGACAGTCTCTTCTCTATCAGTGTAGACCGCAAATACCTCATTCCTTCAGTGCTTGGGTCCGAATGCTTCTCGTTTTGCACCGTCCCGTTCAAATGAAATCGCCGCCAATCATATGTCCACGCTCGCACCAGGACCGGGGGAGGGGTTACATGATGTGCATCTTGTGCTGCAGTCACTTGCACTCGGACATTAGAGACTTTCTCCCATAAATGTCCGATGAGCCACAACTTTTCTTTCAAAACAAAGCTTCCATCTGGGGTGGCAGCTGGGGTGGCAAGGCCTATAGGGTGTCAGTTACCACCCTGGTAGGTGAAACTAGGGTACTAGCTACAGTACAGATGGAACTAGATGAGCTGTTAACTCTCTCTGAATTTTTTTTTTTTTAAAACTCTCGCTCTGATTCAGACAGGTTGAAAGAGACACACATTCCGCGAAGACCCGCCCTACTGTGCCTCTGATTCGCAAATTGTTTGGGGGGAAAAAACGCTGACGGGATGCTGAATGTGATTGGACCAATGCGTTGACAAACACCTGACAAACACACACAGACAGTGGTAAAGGACATGCAGAGCTGTTTGCAGTCTATGCGGATCATTTTGACTCGTTGCGTTGTGGCGATGTCTCGCAGATAACACAGATAATGCAGATGAAAAGTATAATTTGCTCAGAGTCCAGAGACAGTTGTGGTTCGGTCTGGATCCGGCCCGGAGTCCGGACTTTGAGAATGCCTGGTGTATATCATGGGTCGGCAACAGGCGGCCCGCAGGCCATTGTTGGCCCGACAGCAATACTATTTGGCCCGTAATTTTGAGAATCATGTTTACAACATAGGACCGACAGTCGCACATCAGGGTTTCCGTTAGCCGGTAATTACCGGTTTTCATCTGGTAAAATTCATTAAAAACCGGTAAATTCTAAACCTCCTGGTCAAAATGTCTGGTAATAATTAGGGATGCTCCGATCGATCGGCCGCCAGTCATTATCGGCTGATATTCACTCTTAATAGTTTGATCGGTGCTCTCTATAAAGGCCAATCAGGAAAGCTGGATCTGATCGATATGGACATAAATGCGAGTGAAGTATAACCGGACCTGAGAGAGAGAGATCAGATCAGGTGCTGCATAATCACCTGAAGCCCCGCCCACTGTTTAGCGCGCTGCAGGAGAAACTGACGGGCTGTCAGGAGAGAGGGAGAGGGGAAAAGAGAGGATCCGTTTCTCCCGTGTTATTATCCAAAGTTAATGTACACTTTTGTATAATGTACTTCATCTACTATAAGTAGTTTGTTTGAATGTAATAATTATGTTGTTTGTGGAATCATTTATTGAAAAATTAATCTGAACTTTTCGATCTGTAACGATTATAAACTGAAGCGATATAAAAATTACTCCCAACTGACTTTTAAACATCAGCATATCCTGTCATAGTCCGGTGATTACCTGCTAACGGAAACTTTGCTACACCATTCTTATTATTATTATTGAAACATGATTTGTCCGGTAAAATTAATTCTGTCCCGACATATCCGCTTACATTCATAAGCGGCTGTGGAAGAGCAGAGTGGCGAGGGAGAGCTGTCATCTTCCCTTTACAAGCTTCAAACATGTCTTTATCGTGTGATTTTGGAAATAAAAGTTTCATATTCTGAAAGCCAAGACTTTGTTTATTTAAAATCAAACAAAACACCCGAACCCCGAAAAACTATTTTTTGACGCAAATCCACGTTTATTTTGAAATGAGCCGTTGCGACTTCCGATTGATTTCGATAGAGCGGGTCACATATGGCAAATGTGTGGTTGTGGGGAACCAGGTCAATTAAAGTACTTATTTAACTATTAAATACATTGAGTTTGAGTAAAATACTTGGTTACTGATTAATTTAGGTTATAATATATTAAATTGCAAAGCAAAACATGCTGTAATTTATTTATTTTGTCCTTTGATATTTTTTAAAGGTTTTCAACCTGAAAGAATCCTAACGTGTCCTTGAAAAGTTGAAATAAAAAAAAGGAAAAAGGATTCCAGCTGAAATGGGGCTAGAGAGGACGAGCCTCTCTTTGGGCGGGTCTAGCCAGAGCAGAGGTGGGACCAAGTCATTGTTTTGCAAGTCCGAGTCAAGTCTCAAGTCTTTGCGCTCAAGTCCAAGTCAAGTCTCAAGTCTTTGCTCTCAAGTCCAAGTCAAGTCTCAAGTCAGGATGGGCAAGTTCAAGTCAAGTCCAAGCCCTAAACTTTGACAAAACGAGTCTTAAACAAGTCATTATGTGCTTTTCACCAAATGTAATGACATCGATCAACAGAATAATACTTAATAATCAAACCGCTCTTTATTAGTCACATTAATCATTTAATAATCCATTTTCTCTCTGCTGGTAAAGTAACATGTTTTTTTTCTAATTTAAGAGGGATCAATAAGGTAAGGCTACCGTGACGGTTTGATTCAGAAGGAGTTTAATGGATAAGATCCCTGATATTGAGGTAACCAGAATGTGTATTTCCACTGTGTACAACATGTTATAAGGGACCCACAATCCATCTTTATGCCAGGAATAATGTGCAGCGAGGCGTCTCTATGGGGAAGAGAACACCTGAATCTACATCCCTCTGCAGGTGGTACTTTAAGTATATTTTGATTTACTTTTGTACTTTTACTTGTAACATTTTGAATGCAAGACTTTTTATTGTAACCGAGTATTCCTACACTCTGGTACTTTTACTACAAGATCTGAACTTCTCCCACCTGACAATAAATCAGGTGGTTACCAAAAAAAAGGTAACCAAAAAAGGTTATTTTCATTTTACAAATCCTGCACTCAGCTTTGCTTTTTCCAATATCATTGAAATGCAGCCAGATGCTGCTTCTTTTTTCCGTTTTCTCTCATTTCCTGACTTTTTCCGACGCGCTTGCATTTAAATCCGTCTCCCCCTCGCTCTGTATAGCTGGCCTATACCTGCTGTGCCCCCCACCCTTCTTTCACATAATGGTATGATCCTAGTGTGTCCTCGCATATGATTGGCCGCATGGTGGCCCAGCTAAATAAAGTCCCGCCCCTGCCTGCAAGGATTCTCAGCAAGAGTAGGAGCGGCTGAAGATTCTGCTCTCCCCGACGGGAGTCTGCTCTTCTAGCGGCAGCTCGCGATCGGCGTGTTGGAGACCTCTGAATTAAATTATCACGTCACCTCAAGTCAGAAGGCTCAAGTCCAAGTCAAGTCCCGAGTTATTGGTGTTCAAGTCCAAGTGGAGTCGCAAGTGTTTTGTGATTTTGTCAAGTCGAGTCTCAAGTCATGAAATTGGTGACTCGAGTCCAGAGATGGGGACTCGAGTCTGCGACTCGGACTCGAGTCGCACTTAAGTCGCACACACAGAGACTTGAGACTTGACTTGGACTCGTGACCAAAAGACTTCAGACTCGACTTGGACTCGTGTGTTGGGACTCGTGAACAATCATTGTGTTTTCTATTGTTGGCGTATTAAAGGTGGGGGAGGTACATTTGAGAGAAACCGGCTCGAGATCGCCAGAATTTGAAAATACACAACCGGAGATAATCTGCTAGAGGCTGCTACCTCCTTATAGAGCCCGCCTCCTCCAACACACACAAACGCGCACATGACCAATGAGGGCACGAGATAAGTTTGTGCCCAGATGGAAGGCTGACAGGCAGGTAGGCCATCCAGTTATTTTAGCCAGGCTCATTACGCAGACGTGCGCGCCTCTGTTACTACCTCGTAGTAACACAATGGCGACCGGCGGCACACCTGCGGCTGTACTGCTTGTAATTAGGTTCAACTACAAAAACTTCGAACAAAACGCCGGCGGCACCAACAAAAGGAGCGCACACTGCAAAGTCTGCAATATCAAAATCAAGGATGCTGGCGCAACAACGTCGGATTTCATCAGGCACTTGAAAACTCACCCGGAGAGGTCAGTCACATTAACGCATAGGACGGTTAGCAAACATGTTTAGCTCAGGATCAGCTATGTAATATTAACTTAGCTTGCTACTAGCTTTGTAACTGAATATTTGAAAAGATGAGTGAATGTTTGCTTGTCACACTTGTTTGAGTTGAGTGGCGTTGACATCCAACTCTTGACATGACATAAAAAAGGTCGGTAACGTTAATCATTACGTTCCGCTGCCACCATCTACTGGCTAACGTTAAACGTAGAAAAATACATAGTTACATACATAAGTCGGTTTATAGGCAGGTTACAGGTTTATTGTTGACCACGTAACGTTAATGTTACAGGTTTATCAGGTTACCATGACACTGGCTTTGAGTGAGAAGATAGAGGAATATGTTTATTAATAGTAGACTTAAAAGATGTCATTAGAGACCCAGTGTATAATAACACAGTATTCTTAACAGACTGGATAACAGCAGACAATAGAAGGCTTATTACAACCAGAAGAGACATGAGACTTTTATTTTTTTAGAGACTTGAGACTTGACTTGGACTCGTGACCAAAGACTTGAGACTTGACTTGGACTCGTGACCAAAGACTTGAGACTTGACTTGGACTTGCAAAAAAAGACTTGTGAACATCTCTGCTCGAGTCTGACTCGAGTCCAAGTCATGTGACTCGAGTCCACACCTCTGAGCCAGAGGCTCTGGATTAGGCGCCTATATCATCAGTGAACCAATCAGCGGATCTGACTGCGCATCAGAGTGTTGATGGGGAGGGTTATCAGCGATAGAGTTTTTTCTGAACAGGGGTGCTGCGCCCTCTTACTCAAAATCAATTCCTTGAATTAGGCTTTGATTATGTTCTGGCCTGCCATCTTGTGGCTCAGCAAAAAATTGGCCCAAGGCCAAACTTACTTGCCTACCCCTGGTGTATATCTTGGCATATAATGTTGTGTGCTACTGTTGGTGTTTTCAGCTAGCTGGCTACATAATGTTGTAACTTACATCTGAAATGTAAGAGCGATACTAAATAAAAACTTTCCACTGTGAAACCGTCTGCTCTAGTCTAGTTTGGGACGGTGGATCAGGTCTATCACCTTGGTCTGTCTCACTTTCAGGATCGGACTCCAGTTCAAACATATACGGCTATACCGACGCCATTGTAAAACTGATGTTCCGCTCAGAGCCGAAAAAAGCACTATGTTAGACATGGGTGGAGCCTCTCTGGTGGTTGACTAATCCGAACAGAGTGGCCGAGCTGACCAATCGGAGCACACTGGGCTCACAGGGAGGCGGGGGCAGGAGCTCCAACAAGCCGTTTAGGACAGAGAGTGCATGCCGGTGAATACACATACTTTACAGAGATGCTGTGAGAGAAACCAATGTGAGTTTGGAAAATTGCACAATATAAATCTATTTTAGTATACCTCAACAATGGAATTATGATCAGTAGAAATGGCCATGACATGGGACCTTTTAATTTATAGAATTAGTGGGACATCACATTTAAAGGTTTTTTGAATGACTCTAACCAGGACATTTTTATTGCCAAACTGTTAATGGCTTGTCTTGATTATTCACAATGATTTGCTCTTAAACTCCTAACATGTCAATGTTTATTTTGAGTTGAAGACAAAACAGAGCTTAACAGGGTGGATATTGGATCTCCCTTCATCAGGGGAGGGGACACATTTATACAGTGATAATACTTCAGTTGTAGTTACATGCATACAGCTATGATAGTACTACAGTCAAATTTAGTTTTCAGATTGTGTTTCTCAAACAGTTTGTGCAGCTGAATTGGCGCTGCAGGGCTCGACCATGGATGTATAAATAGAGAACCGCAGTGACGCGTCCTAAAACCCGGATGTAAACTCCTTCCGGTTCCTTCGTCAAAAACCAATGCAATTTCTCCATAGGATTTTGGAAAATAGCTGGAAATAAGGTCTGTGGTTGACACACATTTAAGAGACGGATCACGTTTTGTTCAGCCGGATAATCTCCACATGTCTATTCTACTTTTATAATTTTTGAATCATAAATCTAGTCGCCAGAAGCAAAATGCTAACGTTATGCTATAAACGAACTACAAAAAAGTACAGCAGCAGGGTCGCACGACTTTAGATCGTTTCAACTGACTTTCGCGCGCTTGCATATTTTAACAAAGCTTTTCATTTGAGCCACACTGAATTTCACTATAAGTCATGACTGTGTCAATTACCAGTCTGATATCGTTTTACAAAGATGACAAGAAGAGTGTAGATAGAGGAGAGAACCACTACAAGTCAGGACACGTACAGCAGTGCAGCCTAGATGAAGGTGTGCTTCCCGGTGTTGTCAGGGCTAGCATGAGGGAGAAGGTTGATAGTGTCGGTGAGTAGTGATAGCAAGAGTACCGTTAACCTAGAGTTAATTTATTCACATTAGTGACATTAATTCCCATCAACACATCCATTTTATGTGTCACATGAAATCTTTATTACAAATATTACACACCAGAAAACACAGAAATATCCATGAAATAAACATACAGTAGGCTATAAACAATTAAAGGGATACTTGGGAAGGCATTACAAATGTAAATATATTTTAAATAATAAAACAATCCCACCACCACAGGTATCTACAGGAGAAGAGGGAATTCTCTCCACAGAATGTGAATGCCCATGTGGAGAATGGAAAAGCAGTCATGCGGCTGCATTAGCCATCTTTGCCATCCACAATTTCAGCTGCACTGACACCCCCTGTCAGTGGAAGAAGCCAACGGCAGCTACACGTACGCATTCAGTGGAGGAGCTATTTCCTCCAACCAATAACTCATTTTACCCGCTGACAAGAGAGCCCACCTCCAAAGATCGTGACTGGCTGAGGGACAGACTCGGGGGCAGGTTCTCAGGAATGTCTTGGCTTCTTTCCCCCGAGTCAGAAGAGGAACACTCCAGCTTGGAAACACTTACTGTTCCTGAAATTATCAAATCTGTTGGGCATCAGGGACCTGAGGCAATTGTGGCAAGCATGGCATTGTCTGAGGAGCAACAGAGGGCAATGCAGGTGGCTACACTGGTCAGCGAACCAACCCAATCTGGCATTTGTTCAGGAAAGGAAGGTTGACTGCCAGCAGCTTTGGAGCTGTCCTGAGGTCAAAGCGTGTGACTGCTTCCCTTAATGCCAGGGTGCTAGGGCAACAACAGGCCCTTGATGGTGTTTTGTCTGTACAGTGGGGGACTATGAATGAATGTGAGGGCGTCAGGGCATTCACCACTGCAACCCAGATGCAGGTCCATGAGTCAGGTTTGTGGCTCTCCCAATCAGGAGTGTTGGGGGCATCTCCAGATGGTCTGGTAGGGTATTCCGCTGTGCTGTAGGTAAAGTGTCCCTACGGAGCCAGGGAAATCAAGGGCTTCTGTGTCAGTAAGGAAGGAGAAACATTCAGCCTGCGTGAGGAACATCCTTACTGGCACCAAGTGCAAGGTCAGCTTCACCTCACTGCAAGAGAGACTTGCTACTTTGTGTTCTGGACTACGAAAGACAGTGTCATCATTCCGATAGCCCGAGATGACAATTGGCAGCCTAATCTGTTGGCTCTTGAGGACTTTTTCAAGGCCCACATGCTTCCAAAGCTGGCACTGCCGGAATAATCACCTTTGTCACTGTTGTGGTTATTTTATGAAAAAGATAGAAAAACAAAAAGGCATATTAATTGACTTGTTCTGAGTTCAGAGAGCACTCACTGCTGTTAAAATTAAAAAAAATGTTTAGAGAAAACTCATCTTCAGGATGTTATGGTTCCCCTTTGAAGATCTTTCTTGTAGCTGCTGCGATCGTTCATATGTTCAATGAAAAAGATCATAAATCTATCATTTTCAAATATAGTAATTTTAAGAAATTGTGAATCGTTTTTAATTTACATTTACTCACCTTTGCAATGTTGTGGTTGTTAGAGTGTTAGTTTTCTGACTACAGAGAATAACATTTTTACAAAATAATATTTCTTAATAAAAAAAGGCAGTCCATGCAGAACACTATTGTGGTTTCAAAACAAAATAATACAAAATATCTAAAGATATAACCTTGCACTTTGATAAGTCTCGTGAACATTTTCACTATTTTGACATTTGTATAGATCAAAATTGAACTAAAATAAATAAATGGTAGATTAATCCATATTGAAAATAGGTGTCAGCTGCTACACTAATTATAATAGTTAGATTTCTTAATTAAGATAATATATTACTTTATTGATCCCAATTTGGGAAATGTTTGTGTTGCAGCAGCATAAAAAGAAAATATAAGTTATTATATATACAAAAGTATGTGAGGGATGGAATATTAAATTGAATATAAATGTAAAATGTACATGTGATTTTACGTCCAAGAGAAGCTATGGAGCAGAGAGTTCTCTGCCAGGCAGAGGTTATTTGTTATTAGTTCAATATGTCAAACTGATTTCCCTGACTACAATCTTTAGTTACATGGTGAAACGACAAAATGTAACATCAGCTTACCTCATGGCACGAATCCACTCTCCTTTGGAAAACATTGGCCGGGAAACGATAGAACGAGCACGTTTCATGCGAAGACCTGTGGCTGCAACCCGGAGCAAAGCAAAAAACCATTGCGTAGCTAACTAGTAGCGCTAGCTTTAGCTAACGTTAGCTAACGAAACAAACTGCCGAGTAAACTTGGAAAACACTGGTAATTAATTATTCTATAATTTGTAAAACGACGGTGTTAAAAAAAAAAAATACAGATTCTAATGGTCAGATATATAGATATACAGATACTAGAGATACTACAGATACTAGAGATAGGCAGGTACTAGCTTTCAAGCAGAACACGGGGAAATCAAACTTAGCTGGAGTGTTTACGTGTTCGGCGTAATGACGTACAACGGCCTCGACAATTTCTGTAGTCCTATTCAGCCACTCGGTAACAACCATTGTTTTTCAGACACGTAAACTCTTCAAAAATCACCAGTGGGGTCACTGCTGATGTATTTAATGTCGTAGAACAAAACGTGATTTATCTCTTAAATTTGTGTCAACCACAGACCTTATTTCGAGCTATTTTCCAAAACCCTATGGAGAAAATGCATTGCTTTTTTGACGAAGGAACCGGAAGTGCTAAAAATCCTAACTTACTTCCGGGTTTTAGGTTTAGGTTTTAGGTTTAGGTTGCGGTTCTTTATAAGAACTGGATACAGCGTGGAAGGCGGGGCCTCATTCATTCCTATGAGAGCTGCTCATTGGAGCATGAAGATAAAATGGCCCAACTTTTGAGAGAGCGAAACGTCATAGATTACCCGTCATGCCTGAGAGGTACCCGTATGTGCGCTCATAGAGCATGCGCAACTTTAACCACGCCCCCCAAAATGCTCGTTCACATTAAGCACGTCAATTTGTACACGTAACCTCACCGCGCGTCCATGGTACTGGATTGTTATATGATGGATTTTGATAGTAACGAGGCGGCCGCAGCAGCTAGCGGCTAGCTAGTAATTATGCTAATTTACACATAAATCGTTATGTACTTTTACATTACGCTGATGTAACAGGATCTAGTGATATCCAAGCAACAGAGCTTAATTTAGCATGATACTTGTGTGGGTTGTACAAGAAACCACTTGGTAATATATAAAGGAACAAAATATATATATATTTATATGTTGGTATGTATATTTATGTGTATATATATGTGTATATATTAGGGCTGTCAAGTTAACGCGTTAATAACAAATAAATTAACGCCACTAATTATTTTAACGCGATTAACGCATGTGTATTTTTTTTCCTCGGCCGCCCCGTAGTTTCAGACCGCATCGCAGACCGCATCGCACGCACACACACACACACACACACACACACACACACACACACACACACACACACACACACACACACACACACACACACACACACACACACACACACACACACACACACACACACACACACACACACACACCCCATTTGTATTGAATGAGAGAGGTTCCAGGTTGTTGTGTTTAATATTCATGAGAATGTGTCATTGTTCAAATGATAATAAACATTAGCATAAAGCATATTTGTCCACTCATATGTTGATAAGAGTATTAAAAACTTGAAAAATATTCCTCTAAGGTACATTTAGAACAGATAAAAAATGTGCGATTAATTTGCGATTAATCGCGATTAACTATGGACAATCATGCGATTAATCGCGATTAAATATTTTAATCGACTGACAGCCCTAGTATATATATATATATGTGTGTGTATATATATATATATATATATGTGTATATATTAGGGCTGTCAAGTTAACGCGTTAATAACGCGTTAACGCAAAAAAACAAAATGAACGCCACTAATTATTTTAACGCGATTAACGCATGTGTATTTTTTTTCCTCGGCCGCCCCGTAGTTTCAGAGCGCATCGAGTTTAAAATACCATCTGCTGACAGCCCCGCTCCTGCCGCCCGCTTGTGGCAGACTATAGGCCTACAGCTTTCATGTGCGGAGGTGATTCACAATCAGCTCAGCGGTAGAGAAGACCCTCTCAGCTGGAACGGAGGTTGCGGGTATAGCAAGGTATAGTATGTATATATAAATGTAACTCTTCTTAGAGTGTAAATAATTACCGGACTATGACTGGTAAAATATGTTGAATACAGGAAAAAATAAATCTCTCCAGTCAAAATGTCTAGTACTTTGCCGCTACACACGGTTGCCATGCAGCGCTTATTGTTGTTTAGGCTGGCCATGTGTCGCGAGTGTTGACAGGGGGCGGGGGAGCATGCTCATGAACTGTTAGCGCTGGAACCTCGCAACGGCTGCGGAGCGCATTTGCGCCACATTTGGGCATAAGATGAGGTTTGAGTCTGCGTGATCTGCGTGTAGGGAGGGGCAGCAGCCATATCATTGACTAGAACTAACTAAATCTGATGGATTTGGACATAAACACGAGTGAAGTCCCCAGTGAGATGATAGTGAACTATTCATGAAAAGTTCATGAAATATCAGTGAACCATATTCATGAACAGCTCATAACAAAGTTGATGAACTGTTCATGAAAGTGTCATGAACATTAAATGGCACTAGGGCAGTTCATGAACTACTCATGAAACTCCTGTGCTGGAATGGTTCATGAACAATTCATGGAATATGGTTTTAGGCAGGTTCATGAACAATTCATGAAATGGAGTTTTCAGTGAGTCTGTAGGGATATTCAGTTTTCAACCAAGAACATTTCAAGAATTGTTCATGAACATATCAAGAACTGTTCATAACAACTTCATGAACCATTCATGAACAGTTCATACCCAGTCACTGAATATAATTCAATGGCTGGCTATGAACTGTTCATGTACATGAACTGTTCATGAACCATTGACTGTGGGTCAATTGGCAACCATAGAAAACAACAATTATGTCAATCACAATGGAACTTTACTCAAATTAACAAACAAACAAACATACATGTGGAGCACTACAATTAATCCTATCACTATTTGAAGCAGTTCTTGACACTCAGCTGCGCAAAAAATGTTGTTACGGGTCCCAAAAGCTTGGGTACCACAGCAACAATAAATGATTTCTGTAGAAAACAGAAAAGTGCAGCAGCAATAATTATACACAGGATCCGGTTGATCGTCTGGAATGCTTCTTATTCAAAATTCAAAGTACACAGTTACATTCAAATAGCTGAACTTTACAAACATCACATTTCTCTATTTAAGTTATCTGTCTGTCACAGTCAATTACTGTATCTCAAGGAGAAATTCAACATAGTCAATATAAATTATTACATTACATTGCATTTAGCTGACGCTTTTATCCAAAGCGACTTACAATACGACCAACAAAATACAAACTTGAAGAAAACAGAATCATATAAGTACATCAGGTTTCATAGAGCAAAAACATTTCAAGTGCTGCTCAACTGGCTTTAGGTAAGCCAGTCCATAAGTGCTTTGTTAATAGTTCTATTGCTCGAAGTGGAGTCGAAAGAGATGAGTTTTCAGTCTGCGCCGGAAGGTGTGTAAGCTTTCTGCTGTCCTGATGTCAATGGGAGCTCATTCCACCATCTTGGAGCCAGGATAGCAAACCCACGTGTTTTTGCTGATGGGAACTTGGGTCCCCTTCGCAGCGAGGGTGCAGCGAGCCGTTTGGTTGATGCAGAGCGGAGTGCACGTGCTGGGGTGTACGGTTTAACCATGTCCTGGATGTAGGAAGGGCCAGATCCATTCGCAGCATGGTACGCAAGTACCATTGTCTTGAAGTGGATTCTAGCAGTTACCGGAAGCCAGTGAAGGGAGCGGAGGAGCGGCGTGGTGTGGGAGAATTTAGGAAGGTTGAAGACCAGACGAGCCGCTGCATTCTGGATGAGCTGCAGAGGTCGGATGGCACATGCAGGTAGACCAGCCAGGAGGGAGTTGCAGTAGTTTAGGCGTGAGATGATGAGAGCCTGGACCAGAACCTGCGTCGCTTTCTGGGTCAGCTGGGGACGCATCCTCCTGATGTTGTAAAGCGTGTATCTGCAGCAGCGGGTTGTAGCAGCGATGTTTGCAGTGAAGGACAGGTTGTTATCTATAAACACATAACGCTATCAAATAATACTTTCTATCAATATATCTATCTTTACCAAATATAACATATTATGGAGATCACGAAAATACACTGTCAATGTTAATAAACAAAAAACAAGGCAATGTGCCTGCAAGACTGCACTCAGGTAAACAAAACATATTACCCGTGCGCAGCAGCTAACCTGCCTGCGAGCCTTCGCTCAGGTCACATTTACCCAGGCGCGGCTGAAGCCCGCGAAAATGGCATCTATTGTTGCCGACAGTTTAGTATTTTTAAAATACCGTTACTATGTCAAACATGCTCAAAACCTTCTGACACACTCTCCTAAACATCTCCAACATCATATCTAATTCACACAAGTTAACATCGATCATTTTCATTATGTACTGACCTGTAGAAAACAGAAAAGTGGAGCAGCAATAATTATACACAGGATCCGGTTGATCGTCTGGATTGCTTCTGAGGAGGGGGCGGAAGTGTCCCCCCTAAAATAACCCAGATGTCACCGCTCACCTGCCAAAGGTTCCACCTTGGCGCTACTTACTCGTACTGCTTCTCAAACAGTACAGATAAACCATAAAATGATATGAATGTCACCAAAATAAATACAGATAATGTTCAGTTTCAAATTCACTATTGTTTTGTTTTAAGATTAAAAGTTTTAAAAAAGAAAGAAATGTTCAAATAGTAGATGAATAGTGGTCCACAGAGGTCTTTAAAAACATCACACTGATCATCAAAAGTTCATAAAATGCTCATGAATATTCCAAAATATTCTGAACTTGCCACAATCATCCAAAATTCATGAAATGCTCATAGTCATGAAAAGTTCATGAAATACTCATGCAAACTTTTTGGGGTTTTAATTATAATGTTGTGATTGGCTGGATCATGAAAAGTTCATAAATTGCTCATAAAAGTCTGTCATGAGCAAAACAGGAACTTTATATGAATGAACAATGTTCATACAAATTTCATGAACTGCTCTTTAAAATGGTTCATGAGCATTTTAAGAATTTTGGTTCATGAACATGACAAGTGAACATATAATGAGTTGTTCATGAATGTTTCATGAGTGCTCATGAACAGCTCATAAAGTCATGAACTCCATCTCGCAGGGGTATAACCGGACGTGAGAGAGAGAGATCAGCACCTGCAGCTCTGCCCCGCTGTGAGGGACCGGTGAGCGGAGCAAAACACACCTTTAGACGTCACCTAACACATTTAGCTATGGCACTGTCGTATACATTGAATTATTCAATTTGATAATCAACTTAGGCATCACTCTTGACCTGACTTTATGCAGGTAGCCAGACACTGGGACATTGTACGAAAAGTCAGCACACAACATGATTGCAGCGTCCAGGCAGCTCCCGTTCGAGCCTTGAGTTGCACATAGCTCCAACGATCCATCACACACACACACACACACACACACACACACACACACACACACACACACACACACACACACACACACACACACACACACACACACACACACACACACACACACACACACACACCATTTGTATTGTATTATTGTATGAGAGAGGTTCCAGGTTGAATTGAGGTGAATATTTGTAATGTTCAGAGGTTGTTGTGTTTAATATTCATGAGAATATTTGTCATTGTTCAAATGATAATAAACATTAGCATAAAGCATATGTGTCCACTCATATGTTGATAAGAGTATTAAAAACTTGAAAAATATTCCTCAAAGGTACATTTAGAACAGATCAAAAATGTGCGATTAATTTGCGATTAATCGCGATTAACTATGGACAATCATGCGATTAAATATTTTAATCGACTGACAGCCCTAGTATATATGTGTATATATATATATATGTATATATATATGTATATGTATATACAGTGGGGCAAAAAAGTATTTAGTCAGCCACCAATTGTGCAAGTTCTCCCACTTAAAAAGATGAGCGAGGCCTGTAATTTTCATCCTAGGTACACTTCAACTATGAGAGACAGAATGAGAAAAGAAAATCCAGAAAATCACATTGTCTGATTTTTAAAGAATTTATTTGCAAATTATGGTGGAAAATAAGTCAATAACAAAAGTTCATCTCAATACTTTCCATACTCTTTGTTGGCAATGACAGAGGTCAAACGTTTTCCGTAAATCTTCACAAGGTTTTCACACACTGTTGCTGGTATTTTGGCCCATTCCTCCATGCAGATCTCCTCTAGAGCAGTGATGTATTGGGGCTGTCGCTGGGCAACACAGACTTTCAACTCCCTCCAAAGATTTTCTATGGGGTTGAGATCTGGAGACTGGCTAGGCCACTCCAGGACCTTGAAATGCTTCTTACGAAGCCACTCATTCGTTGCCCGGGCGGTGTGTTTGGGATCATTGTCATTCTGAAAGACCCAGCCACGTTTCATCTTCAATGCCCTTGCTGATGGAAGGAGGTTGTCACTCAAAATCTCACGATACATGGCCCCATTCATTCTTTCCTTTACACGGATCAGTCGTCCTGGTCCCTTTGCAGAAACACAGCCCCAAAGCATGATGTTTCCACCCCCAGGTATGGTGTTCTTTGGATGCAACTCAGCATTCTTTCTCCTCCAAACACGTCTAGTTGAGTTTTTACCAAAAAGTTCTATTGTGGTTTCATCTGACCATATGACATTCTCCCAATCCTCTTCTGGATCATCTAAATGGTCTCTAGAAAACTTCAGACGGGCCTGGACCAGGGTTTCCGTTAGCCGGTAATTACCGTTTTTTAGCTGGTAAAATTTATAAAAAACCGGTAAATTCAAAACCTGACGGTCAAAATGTCTGGTAATAATTAGGGAGGCTCCGATCGATCGGCCGCCGGTCATTATCGGCCGATATTCACTCTTAATAGTTTGATCGGTGCTCTCTATAAAGGCCATCAGGAGAGCTGGATCTGATCGATATGGACATAAACGCGAGTGAAGTGTAACCGGACGCGAGAGAGAGCTCAGATCAGCTGCTGAGTCTGACCGAGACACGCAGCTCTGCAGGATCACCTGAAGCCCCGCCCTCTGTTTAGCGAGCTGCAGGAGCTGCATGAGAAACTGACGTGCTGTCAGGAGAGAGAGGGAGGGAGAGGGGAAAAGAGAGGCTCCGTTTCTCCCGTGTTATTATTCAAAGTTGATGTAAACTTCTGAATAATGTACGTTATCTACTACAAGTAGTTTGTTTGAATGTAATAATTATGTTGTTTGTTGTTTGTGGAATCATTTATTGAAAAATGAATCTGAATTTTTCGATCTGTTACGATTATAAACTGAAGCAATATAAAAATGAGCCCTGTGAACTGAGTTTTAAACTGAAGCATATCTGCTCATAGTCCGGTAATTACCTGCTAACGGAAACTCTGCTACACAACTATTATTATTATTATTGAAATATGACCGGTAAGTTTCAAATTAGTCCGGTAAAATAAATTCTGCCCGGACATTTGACCGGCGAGAAAAAATCCTAGCGGAAACCCTGGCCTGGACATGTACTGGCTTAAGCAGGGGGACACGTCTGGCACTGCAGGATTTGAGTCCCTGGCGGCGTAGTGTGTTACTGATGGTAGCCTTTGTTACTTTGGTCCCAGCTCTCTGCAGGTCATTGACTCGGTCCCCCCGTGTAGTTCTGGGATTTTTGCACACCGTTCTTGTGATCATGATATGTATATGCATGTATATATATTAGGGCTGTCAAGTTAACGCGTTAATAACGCGTTAACGCAAAAAGAAATTAACGCCACTAATTATTTTAACTCGATTAACGCATGTGTATTTTTTTTCCTCGGCCGCCCCGTAGTTTCAGAGCGCATCGAGTTTAAAATACCACCTACAAGCTGATGCTGACAGCCCCACTCCTGCTGTCCGCTTGTGGCAGACCACACTTCCACGCTCACCGGCAGGCACCGACTGGCCATCGGGAGGACCGGGAGGGTGTGTGTTTGTGTGGCGCGAGTGAGCAAGAGAGAGACCGTACGTGCATTGTTGTTGTTAGCATCGGGTGCTAGCTAGCTGCGCTAACGGATATAAGGAGCTGTTTAAATGAAAACAGAGGAGCGCTCTATCCACACAACTGCACCGAGCACTTGACTTTATGCAGGAAGTCAGACAGTGGGACATTGTAGGAGAAGTCAGCACACTCATGATTGCAACAACATGATCGCAGCGTCCAGGCAGCTCCCGTTCGAGCATATGCCTTGAGTTGCACATAGCTCCAACGATCCAACACACACACGCGCACGCGCACACACCATTTGTATTGTATGAGAGAGGTTCCAGGTTGAATTGAGGCGAATATTTGTAATGTTCAGAGGTTGTTGTGTTTAATATTCATGAGAATATTTGTCATTGTTCAAATGATAATAAACATTAGCATAAAGCATATTTGTCCACTCATATGTTGATAAGAGTATTAAAAACTTGAAAAATATTCCTCTAAGGTACATTTAGAACAGATAAAAAATGTGCGATTAATCGCGATTAACTATGGACAATCATGCGATTAATCGCGATTAAATATTTTAATCGACTGACAGCCCTAATATATATGTATATATATGTATGTATATATATATATATGTGTGTGTATATATATGTATATATATATATGTATATATTAGTGCTGTCAAAACTATCGCGTTAACGGCGGTAATTAATTTTTTGAATTAATTGCGTTAAAATATTTAACGCATTTAACGCATGTGCAGAATGGCCCGCCCCATACGTGCCACCAGTGGCAGCGCCAGGGTATGGCTGGGGTAGGCTACACCCATACCAAGAAATGGCTTAGCCCCACCATGAAAAATAATGTTAAAGTAAGCAAAATAAAGTCTGCCAACTCGCGCGGAGTAAATTGCACAGACAGCAGTTAGTAAGATTGATTTCAGTAGCCACGGTTTTGAACACTTTTGTCACGTAGTGATCGTCTTCTCAATAGAACATCTTTGATAACGGCGTGGTGTTGTTGCAGGAAGTACCGACGGAGAATACTCTTGCTGTAGTACAGGGCAGAGCCATATACAAGTAATAATATGGCTCTGGTACAGGGGTGCACATAACTGGTACGCAGGTTATGTGCGTAATCTGAAATGCGTACCGTCACTTGTGTCACAAAGCGCATTTGCGTACCGACGTACTTGTGAAGCTTTTCCAGAAGGCGGTTAGATCACCGGACGACAGAGTCGGTCTCCGTGTGCACAGACAGGGCTGCTGTTAACGTCGGTCTGTACAACGGAACTGTGCCAAAACTACGCCAACCGGCTGCGGAGGGAGACTCCCCCCATCACGCTAAAACAGCTGATCACAACGTTCACGCTCTGTGGTCACGAAGTACTGCACTAGCCCCCCCCCCCCTCTGTCGACTTTCCTGAAGTACTCCCCCGTTGATAGAAATCAACACGTAATGAATTAAGACCCCACGGTTTGATAATTGATAGGTGTGTGGGTTGTCTTTCATTTTGACATGCAGAACATTTTTATAATAAACATACATACACGCCTGCTTTCATTTATCTTTCCATTCCCACAACAATATACATAAATAAATGGCATATTTTGGACATAGTTCGAATGGTGATTAATCATGATTAATTCATTTTTAAACTGTTATTAATCTGATTAAAAATTTTAATCGTTTGACAGCCCTAGTATATATATAAGTATGTATACATATGTATACGTACATTTATTTGTTTAAGCTTTAACTGACATTTTTACAAATAAAAAATATACATGCAATACAAATGATTTGCACAATAGCTGTGCTTTATTTTAACTGAGCTATGCCTGTGGCAAGCTATTAACAGTGCCATGTCTTTTTATTTTTTAGTGTAGTGGAGCATCACTTTAGAGAGTTTACTGCGATCCATCTTTGGTGTTATGAAGTGACTGAGCTCGTGAACTGTCTACGGGAGGGCGGGGGGAGCCTCACTGCGGGGAAACTGTGGACCTTTGTCGCCGCAATTTACATGATGCCGTTTAAACAAATTAAGGGCGGTGTCAGCTGTCAACGGCCCGCTGACGACCGGCCGTTCTGTGATTCTCCAGAACACACAGATGGCCAGTCCTCCCTTACCCTGGCTGTATTCTACCGGGTCACCGTGGCGCAGACGGACCCGCGGCACAGACGGACCCGCGGTGCAGATGGACCCGGTGGAATACAGGGTCTACCGCGTTTAGAACCATTAAGCAGAACCGAAATTGTGTATTTTGTATAGGTACCCGGTACCCGGCATTTTCTTATCGGTTCTCATCTGGAACCGAATTTCGGTTCCCAACCCTACCCTTGATGGCTTCTCTGTTGAGTTTGTCGATACATACAAATATCTGGGCTTTTGGTTGGATAGAAATCTAAACTTTAAACATCACATTGAAGTTCTAACTAAGAAATTGAAATTCACTCTTGGCTTCCTTTACAGACTTAAATGTTGTTTTTCAACGTCTTCCCGTAAAAGGTTGGTCTCTGGCTTATTCCTGTCCCAGCTTGACTACGGGGGTACAATTTATAAATGTTCCTGTCCCACTGTTTTGGCCAAACTTGACCCACTCTACCATGCTGCACAGCGATATATATCAAATGCACCCTATAGGACTGCAAACTGTATAGCCGAACTGGATGGTCCTCACTTAGTATGCGTAGGATGCAGCATTGTTTTTTATTAATGTATAAAGCCATTTTAGGTAAGCTTCCACTGTATATGTGTGCCAGATTTGCTCCAGTTTGTGACTCTTACAACCTCAGAACCAGTGCCTGGACACGGTTCCAGGTCCTGCTGACTGAGGCTGGAAAAATTAGGCTTTTTTTATTATGGTCCGTGGTCTTGGAATGACTCAAACTGATGGCACTTGTCCCAATAGCCTGTTTTAAATTGAAGTTGTCTGAGGCCCTTACCACCAGCTGCTTTTGCAGTAATAAGTAGTGCACCTTTCTTACTGTCCCAAATGTGCACAATGTAGTGACTGCTTTTCGTCTTTTGTTTACTTGGTTGTGTTCTCTGTATTTGATATGTCCGTGTTATGTGTAGAATGTGTAACGTTGCTGCCTTCTTGGCCAGGTCAGCATTGCCCACTGTTAGGATTTATACACTCCAGGGACCACTTTAGAAAGGGAAATAACCCTTTGTAATCCAAACAGAGGGCTGAAACAGAGCCATTTTCAAACTGTTCTTTCTTACTGTGGACATACTTAGATAACGTACAGGTTTAGTTGAATAATTGAAGTCCAGCTCTGTAAGGCGGTGGTGGCAAAGTCCATAGGGACTTGGCAACTGGAAGGTCACCAGTTCAAGTCCCGGAAGGACTCAAGGCACTGCTCCCTGGGCGCCGTACATAATGGCAGCCCACTGCTCCTAACACTAGGATGGGTCAAATGCAGAGACCTTGTCCGGCAGTGGCTCAGTCAGTAGGGGCTCCAGTTCACTCTGGAGTGAGCTGTAGGGTCTCCGGTTCAAGTCCCCGACCAGACTTAAGGTATGGAGTGTGGACTGCTTCTTGGAGAGGTCCCAGTTCACCTCCTGGGCTCTGCCGTGGTGCCCTTGAGCAAGGCACCGGACAATCGCTGAAACTCCAGTGAACATTTCTCAGAACAACAGCAGCGGTGGACTATGTTGGAGCTGTGCTCATGTTGCTATTCCACCCTTATACTTTTCTCCAGAGTAACGTGGCTATAAGGATGCCTCTGTAAATCAGAGCAGTTTAATTGACATTGTTTGGCGACATACTGCCGTAGATAAAGGATTGTATATTATGAGGTTTCTCTTGTCTTACATGGAAAATGTTAGCCTAGCCCTAAAGCCAGTCTGACTAATCAATAACAAGATTTAGAGCCAACAAAATAAATAATAGATGAATTGTTTATGGCGTGTTTAATGGAAGAACGCATTACATGTTATATAAAACTCCACTTTGCAGAACATTAATCAGGCATACTTATGGCATATTCCTTATTCACCAAAAGCTTTGAATGAGATACTTGTTGCTCCCACAATGATAGAAAATAGGTTGTAATCACAAGTATGTTCAATAATAAATTATAGTTCACACGTTGATATATTATTTGCAGTTCAGCCTCCGACGTTGTGCCGATGCCGCTACAGTAAAACATGAAAAGCCTCAGTGGAAAAGGGAGATATAGAATAGTAACTGCTCCACCTTTATTCACTGTGCTGCTCGTGCCCCTCTTGTTTCAGATGTGTTCTCCTCATTGTTTTCCTGCAGACTCTGGAGTGTGTGAGGGCGTGGTGTGTGAGGGTGTGGTGTTGACCAGCGACTCAGAGAGCGAGATCTTCTGTGACTCAGTTGACTCTGTGGAGCAGCTCAGCAACATCAAGGTATGAAGCAGCTGAGGCAGTGAACAGAGCAAACTCATAGTGTTGCAGAGTGATTCAAAGTTTCACTATCTGTAAATATAAAAATAAGAACATATACAATATTTCACATTTTGTGTTTACAGTTGACCGTTGTGAAGACCAATGGTTTTCCCAATGGCCACGTGTCCTCTGAGTCGTGTCCTGTTCAGAGCCTTCAGCTGGAAGGCCGTCTGGAGGTGAGGCAGGTGGGGGCGGGGCAGGGTGGAGAGGGGGCGGAGGACGGGAAGGGCCCCCAGCGGAGGAGCAGAGACACAGGAAGGGAAGCTCCACACCACAGCTGGAGAGAACGTAAGCAAACAACAGGGTTTACAGCATATTTAAAGGGGACCTATCATGCACAATGCACTCTTGTAGGTCTTTTATACATGAATACGTGTCCCCGGTGTGTCATTTTACTCAATGAACTACTGGCTACATTTCTCTGTGTTGGCATTCTCTGTTGAATGGAATGGAATGGCTGCCATACATGTAGATTGAGATTTAAGAAACATGTGGAGTGGTCGTCTCTTAATGTTTTCTGAGCTGTATAAAATGGTTGTAACTGTGCATGTCTGGCAAATAGGCACTAGACTTATCACTGGTGTGGATATCAGATCATTGTGGAAGTTGTTAGAACAGAGAATCCTCTTTGATTATGAGTGTGAAAGTAGTATTTCTGAAGTATTTATTTAAAGTCTTTTAATTTAGTCAATATCTCTGCATCACTAGAAACTTATTTTTCTCCCCCCCCCACCTTCCTCTCTGTGTTATTTTACTGATGGATGAGCTTCATATATTCTGTTCTGCTGTGTAGGTGGTGTTCCCCAGGGCAGTCCCAGGAGGGGGGTGGAAGGGGGGGGAGGAGGTGCCGGCCGCGGCGGCGCCAGCCGAGGCGGCGGGGACGGCTCTGAGGGGGGGGTGGAGAGGCTGCACGAGGCCCAGCTGCAGCAGCAGATCGTGCTGGCGCTGCGCCGGCTGAGGGAGGACATGAGGAGCGTGATGGAGCGGCTGGAGGCGGTGGAGCGGCTCGCTGCCACACATGTAAGATCGGTGTCATGGTGCAGAGCCCATCTCTGCCCTGCGCTACTTGTGCAGGTCTGACCCCCGCCAGTTCACACCATCATGTGTGAACTGACGGGGCTCCTATAGAGATAACCACGCTGCTGCTTTGATCATGTTGCAAGTTCCAGATACTCTGGGAAACACACAGCTCTGTGTCTGGGTTCATAACCCACATCATTCTCTGAGACACACACCAAGCTCTCTGTCTCTTGTCTGTCTGGTTTACTACAGTGGAATGACCAAAAATAGGCATAATTAGTCATTAATATGTTTGCAATAAACGCTTCAAAAGAATGGCGAAATAACTAAATAATGATACCTATTAGTAGGAACCCTGAATTAATGATTTGTTTTCGAATGGAGAATGATCATCTTGTCATTTTAAAAAGCTTTGCTGATCTGAGCTGATAAATAGATTTCTAAGTTAAGCTTTGACTAATAATAAACCTAGCACAATATCTCATATCAGTATTTAGACTGGAGCAGCTGGAGGTCCTTCTGCCCGTGGTCATGCTGTCCTCTGGAGAAGGACATGGTTGGACATTCTGGCAGAAATTCAAGCACAGATTATTTCCAATGTTGTGTTTGAATGAATGTGAATGTGTTCCCTGAGGCTCACGGCTGTGTGTGTTGCAGGCTCAGGGGTCAGAGTGGAGAACGTGCGCACAGTGTGCCGCCGCAGCTGCAAAACGGCAGGTAAGAGAGAAGCAGCATATTCAAAACAAGATAAATGATATACTGTATATGCCATTTTATTTTTGTCAATACCCCTTTACGAAAGAGTTTAAAATACAGTTGTCAAAATACAATTAATCAAATTAATAACAGAATAGAAAATAAGCCTTTATTGTCATTTATTGTACAATGAAAGACAAGAGCTTCTTCTTTTTAAGGTGCCATCAACAATCTAGACTTGGGGCAGCGTGGCTCCATCGGCCTACAGACACCATCAATTAGTTTCACTGAATCTATGTAGAAATATATGCAACTCCTTTAAGAGCACCTCAAGTATGTTCAGTTTCTTAGACATTTCAGGTGAACGTATTACTTCAAAGTCTCAGAGAATACATTGATGTTGTTTTTTCATAAATGAACCAGTCGAACCTCAGAGTTCAGAGGTGTTTTGCTTATGAATCTAATCTCCTTTTCCTCAGACTATTGTTTTTAGGGTTAGGGTGGGAGAGGAACTGGGAACACAGGGATTTTAGCCTTGCTAAATTGACATGCACAACACCTCTAGAATACACTACAGGAGAGAGAGAACCAGAAAAAGCAGAACACATAAGGTTTAATACCCTTTGGTACCCACTGTCCCCCCAGGAGGAGCGGTGGGGGCTGTTTGACGTGTCGGGGCAGACCGTGCTCCTCTTCCTGCTGTGGCCCTTCGTGGCTCAGGGGCTGGTCTACCTGCTGAGGAGGGCCCAGAGGAGGGGCCGCATATCTTCATGAAGGATGCTGAGGAACACTCTGAACCACTCACCTGTAGTTACCATCAGTGGGGAGGCTTCCTTTGTACAGCAAGATGGAATCCATGAGGGCAGGAGGGTGTGGCCTCTCTCCGATGGAGAGAGATTAACGTGGTTGTGTCGTTCACCTCAGGATCAAAGTCCTCTCACTCACTGCAGCACATACATCTTTATTTAAATGATTCAGGAGGAATCAGCTGGCTGTTGTTGGGCAGCAGGGGGCGGAAACACAGGATACTAATCATGAGACAGAATAAAGACTTGATTTATTTTGTTAAATTAGTCAGACATGATGTACCGTCACCTTTTGCTACCTTAGATCAATGTTTTCAAGAATTAACAGAATATAAAAAAACAGCCAAAGTATCTGATGATTATCAGGACATCTGTAGATCGACTGCTTCCATTTAAAGGCAGTCACACAGGATTCATAATGTCAATATCTCTGATGATTGGTGGGGAGCACGCAGATTTATTCTGTCAGATCTGACTTTCAGACACTCAGAAATATCCTCTTCCATTCTCCTCTCTCCCATGTGCTTACTGTACCTTCATTCCATGTAGAATACAAGTGTTATCGCCGCCACACTTATTGTGTATCTAATTCAGTAATTCCAACATCATTGTTAACATTATCAGATTAATGTGTAACCTCTGAAATGATAAAACACAGAAATGACTAATGTAGCTGAAACCATTGTCACCAAATGATGGAAGAACTGTTTTTAAAACCTCCCTGTAATGAATGTCCATGTCAAAATGTATAATACTTATGCATGAGTTGACATTAAAATATATATTGATTAAAATGTTATGTTGTGTGGAGTCATTATCTAAGGAGTCATTACACATTTTACATTTAATCACAAAGTGAAATGGCAGTAAGCTGCTGGTTAGATGGAGTAGATACAACCAACATGGTTCTATCGTTTTATTCATTTAAAGGTGGGGTAGGTAATTTTGGATAAACCAGTTCGAGTGCACTAGAATTTGAAAATACACAACTGGAAAAAATCGGCCACTTTCTTACATACCTCATTCACACCAACGCAACTCCTGTTCAAGCTCTGTGCTAGAGCTTCTCAGGTTCAGAACCGGTTCTTCGGTTTAGCTCCGGCTCTTTTCACACCGCCCAGAGTCCGACTGGTGCTGCGTCATTGCATCATCGTTTGCGCCATGACGTAACCGTTTGCATGCCTGCTTCATAAAGCCAAACTGCGCGGAAACCCCTCACAGCTGACACCGACAACAACAACAATGGCCGATTGTGCTCCAGCTTCCTCTGTACCTCTTCAGAAGACCAGGTTCCCAGCAGGTAGCTGGTCTCTTCAGTGGACCACTGCTGCGTGTTAAGTCTCTCCATCGTTGTGTACAAACTGGATAAGACGCAGGCTTTTTGTTGTTGTTCAGGAGTTGATATATACATACATATACATATCAGTGGCGAACCGTGACTTTTATACCTAGGCCCTCTGACCCCCCTTCCCTCGAAAAAAAAGAAGAGTTACCACAGCGTATACTTCAGCAGAATATCAAAACAGCGACCCGGGGTGCAAAACGCATCAATGACAGCGACCCTCTACCACACAGAACAACACCATTTATATAAACACCTATCATGACAGGGCACCCACAGCCAAGTAACAATTACAAATGAATGAAGTCGGCACGGCGGCCCACATTGAAAATGACTTAGGCCTACCTTTGATGATAAATCACTGAAACACAAAGTCCATCCTCCTGTCCTTTTGGATGAAGCACTTGATGGCGGGGTCATGCAGCTGATCCTTTGCCACTCCAGTTAATCATTGGAACTCAATCTTGAAAATGACTCGGTTAATAATTTAGCAACGATGTCATCACTGAAGTGAGCCATCATGAACGAACTTATGCTAATCATAAATCTATCCATTATAAATCTATCCATTAGATTTATGATTCGAAAATAATAAAAGTAGGGTCGACATGTGTATATTATCTGGCTGAACAAAACGTGCATTTATCTAACAGGTTCGTTTTCCACAGACCTTATTTCCAGCTATTTTCCAAAATCCTATGGAGAAATCCCATTGCTTTCTGTCGAGGGATCCCGAGCGCGGCTTACTTCCGGGTTTTAGGACGCGTCACTGCACCACTTGCATTTCGCACAGCAGGCGGAACTTGTCATAAAGTCCGCGAAAATAAAGCCCACCTATAGAGAACCGCAGTGACGCGTCCTAAAACCCGGATGTAAACTTCTTCCGGTTCCTTCGTCAAAAACGCAAAGCAATTTCTCCATAGGATTTTGGAAAATAGCTCGAAATAAGGTCTGTGGTTGACACACATTTAAGAGAAGGATCACGTTTTGTTCAGCCGGATAATCTCCACATGTCTCTCCTACTTTTATAATTTTTGAATCATAAATCTAGTCGCCAAAAGCGAAATGCTAACGTTATGCTATAAACGAACTACAAGCCAGTACAGCAGCAGGGTCGCACGACTTCAACGTCACGCCAACTTAAGATCGTTTCAACTGACTTGCACTGAAACTGCACTTTGAACACTTTAAATATATTAACATTTTAAACTGTATACCCCGTTTATCTAGGCCCTTTTTGTTTTGTGTTATGTATACCACGTTTATCTAGGCCCTTTTTGTTTTGTTTTATGTATACATGTCACAATGTGGGAAACGATATTTCTGGATGTATAACACATGTAGAATTTGTTTACAATAAAGCTGACTTTGACTTCCGCGTGCTTGCATATTTTAACAAAGCTTTTCATTTTAGCCACACTGAATTTAACTAGAAGTCATGGCTGTGTCAATTACCAGTCTGATATCGTTTTACAAAGATGACAAGAAGAATGGAGATAGAGGAGAGAACCACTACAAGTCAGGACACGTACAACAGTGCAGCCTAGATGAAGGTGTGCTTACCGGTGTTGTCAGGGCTAGCATGAGGGAGAAGGTTTATAGAGTGTCGGTGAGTAGTTATAGCAAGAGTACCGTTAACCTAGAGTTAATTTATTCACATTAATTCCCATCAACAAATCCATTTTATGTGTCACATGAAATCTTTATTAGGCAAGGCAAGTTTATTTATATAGCACTTTTCAACACATGGCAATTCAAAGTGCTTTACAAAAAATGAAAGACATTAAGAAATGGCATTTAAAATCAGTCATTAAAAAGAAAAGCTAATAAAATAAACATTAAAAGAAAAAATACATGGATAAAAGTTACAGTGCAGTCTAAGATGTGAATAGTTCAATTAAAAGCAGCGGCAAAAAGAAAAGTCTTCTTGCTGGATTTAAAAGTAGTCAGAGTTGCAGCGGACCTGCAGGTTTCTGGGAGTTTGTTCCAGATGTTTGGAGCATAATAACTGAACGCTGTTTCTCCATGTTTAGTTCTGACTCTGGGGACAGAAAGCTGACCCGTCCCTGAAGACCTGAGAGATCGGGATGGTTCATCATTTAGCAGGAGGTCAGAAATGTATTTTGGGCCTAAACCATTCAGTGCTTTATAAACCAGCAGCAGTATTTTGAAATCTATTCTTTGACACACAGGAAGCCAGTGTAAAGACTTCAGAACAGGAGTGATGTGATCCACTTTCTTAGTGTTAGTGAGACCTGTGAAGACACCATTGCAGTAGACCAGTCTACTGAAGATAACGGGACAAGGTTTTCCAAATCCTGCTGTGACATTAGTCTTTTAATCCTAGATATATTCTTTAGGTGATAGTAGGCTGATTTAGTAACTGTTTTAATGTGACTGTTGAAACTCAGGTCAGAGTCCATGACTACACCTAGATTTCTGGCTTTATCTGTTGGTTTGAACATTGCAGACTGAAGCTCAGCGCTAACTTTTATACGTTCTGCCTTGGCTCCAAAAACCATTACCTCAGTTTTATCTTTGTTTAATTGGAGAAAGTTCTGACACATCCAGTCATTGATGTGTTCAATGCACTTACTCAGTGTTTGAAATGGAGCATAGTCTCCTGGTGAAATGGTTAGGTAAATGTGTGTGTCATCTGCATAGCTATGGTAACTTATTTTGTTGTTCTTCATTATCTGAGCCAGTGGTAGCATGTAGACGTTAAAGAGAAGAGGCCCCAAGATTACAAATTTTACACACCAGAAAACACAGAAATATCCATGAAATAAACATACAGTAGGCTATAATTGGGAAGGCATTACAAATGTAAATATATTTTAAATAATAAAACAATCCCACCACCACAGGTATCTACAGGAGAAGAGGGAATTCTCTCCACAGAATGTGAATGCCCAGGTGGAGAATGGAAATGCAGTCATGCGGCTGCATTAGCCATCTTTGCCATCCACACTTTCAGCTGCACTGACGTGACACCCCCTGTCAGTGGAAGAAGCCAAAGGCAGCTAAACGTACGCATTCAGTGGAGGAGCTATTTCCTCCAACCAATAACTCATTCAACCCGCTGACAAGAGAGCCCACCTCCGAAGATCGTGACTGGCTGAGAGACAGACTCGGGGGCAGGTTCTCAGGAATGTCTTGGCTTCTCTCCCCCGAGCCAGAAGAGGAACACTACAGCTTGGAAACACTTACTGTTCCTGAAATTCTCAAATCTGTTGGGCATCAGGGGCCTGAGGCAATTGTGGCAAGCATGGCATTGTCTGAGGAGCAACAGAGGGCAATTCAGGTGGCTACACTGGTCAGCGAACCAACCCAAACTGGCATTTGTTCAGGAAAGGAAGGTTGACTGCCAGCAACTTTGGAGCTGTCCTGAGGTCAAAGCGTGTGACTGCTTCCCTTATTGCCAGGGTGCTAGGGCAACAACAGACCCTTGGTGGTGTTTTGTCTGTACAGTGGGGGACTATGAATGAATGTGAGGGCGTCAGGGCATTCACCACTGCAACCCAGATGCAGGTCCATGAGTCAGGTTTGTGGCTCTCCCAATCAGGAGTGTTGGGGGCATCTCCAGATGGTCTGGTAGGGTCTCCCTCTGTGCTGGAGGTAAAGTGTCCCTACGGAGCCAGGGAAATGACAATTAGTGAAGCATTGCAAGTCAAGGGCTTCTGTGTCAGTAAGGAGGGAGAAACATTCAGCCTGCGTGAGGAGCATCCTTACTGGCACCAAGTGCAAGGTCAGCTTCACCTCACTGCAAGAAAGAAGAAGAAATTAAGAAATTGTGAATCGTTTTTAATTTACATTTACTCGCCTTTGCAATGTTGTGGTTGTTAGAGTGTTACCCCCTAAACGCACCAGGAGCGTCTGCGCCGCGTTACGTTGCGGCTGCGCCACGCTGCGACCTAACACACCAGGCGCGTTTCAAAACGTTGCGGAAGCGGAGCGTCGTGTGTGCAGCCTCGCAGTTCTTAATTAACTTTAAAACATTAATATGTAGTTGTTACCTTCCACTCCACAAACTGCAGCGACTAAAAACCAGGCCTTGTCCTTTCTGATGTTGTCCTTGTAAAAAGCATTGGTTACATCGTATACAATGGTGTGTTTCTCCACTTCCATTATGAACACCTCGTCGTCCATTGTGCGTATCGTAGTGGAGGTGTTGTGATGAAGGAGGGGGGTCTGCTAAATTAGTATATACGTGGGATGGGCCTGGCCCGGATGCTCACCTTTCCACTTCCTGCGAGGGGGGGGCTGCCTGTCCGACCTTACCTTACGGCTGCGCCGCGGCAAAAATAGGATTCATCCTAATTTTAGAGAAGCGCTGCGCCGAGCCGCTTCTGGGACGCGTCTGAGCCGTAACGCGGCGCGTGTGGTGGAATAGCACCCATTGACTAGAGTGGCCGCGATCCTTACGACCGCCGCGGCGCAGCCGCAACGCGGCGCAGACGCAACGCGGCGCAGACGCAACGCGGCGCAGACGCAACGCGGCGCAGACGCTCCTGGTGCGTTTAGGGGGTTAGGCTTCCTGTCAGCTCGTCTGTTGGGAAGATATAAAATATTAGTTTCATGGAAGTCACATCGTCACAAATAAGAGCATTAAGACATACAGTACATAGGCTAAAACAAAACATCTAAAGATATAACCTTGCACTTTGTCTCGTGAACATTTTCACTATTTTGACATTTTTATAGATCAAAATTGAACTAAAGAAATAAAGGTAGATTAATCCATATTGAAAATAGGTGTCAGCTGCTACACTAATTATAATAGTTATATTTCTTAATTAATTAAGATATTACTGTATTGATCCCAATTGGGGAAATGTTTGTGTTGCAGCAGCATAACAAGAAAAACAAAATATAAGTTATTATATATACAAAAGTATGTTAGGGATGGAATATTAAATTGAATATAAATGTAAAATGTACATGTGATGTTACGTCCAAGAGAAGCTATGGAGCAGAGAGTTCTCTGCCAGCCAGAGGTGATTTGTTATTAGTTCAATATGTCCAACTGATTTCCCTGACTACAATCTTTAGTTACATGGTGAAACGTTATGCTACTTGTACTAATTAGACTTATCATATAAGCCACACAGGTTTTAATAGGATGTATTCATTATCTTTACTTATTTTGCGGTCTTTTCAGCAGTGCCATCTCTAAAACGGCGATACACTACCCATCATTTACATTTCACCGTGACATGGACAACAATGTAACGTCAGCTTACCTCATGGCACGAATCCAGACTCTCCTTTGGAAAACATTGGCCAGGAAACGATAGAACGAGCACGTTTCATGCGAAGACCTGTGGCTGCAACCCGGAGCAAAGCAACAAACCATTGCGTAGCTAACTAGTAGCGCTAGCTTTAGCTAACGTTAGCCAACGAAACGAACTGCCGAGTAAAATTGGAAAACACTGGTAATTAATTGTTCTATAATTTATAAAACTACGGTGTTAAAAATGACCATTTCAAAAATAGAGATTCTAATGGTAAGATATAGATATACAGATACTAAAGAGACTACAGATAGGCTACTAAAGATAGGCAGGTACTTGCTTTCAAGCAGAACACAGGGGAAAACAAACTTAGCGGGAGTGTTTACGTGTGTAGGCGTAATGACGTACAACGGACTCGACCATTTCTGTAGTCCTATTCAGCCACTCGGTAACAACCATCGTTTTTCAGACACGTAAACTCTTCACAAATCACCAGTGGGGTCACTGCTGATGTATCTACTGTCGTAGAACAAAACGTGATTTATCTCTTAAATTTGTGTCAACCACAGACCTTATTTCGAGCTATTTTCCAAAACCCTATGGAGAAAATACATTGCTTTTTTGACGAAGGAACCGGAAGTGCTAAAAATGCTAACTTACTTCCGGGTTTTAGGACACGTCACTGCGGTTCTCTATTGCTCTTAAAACTTGTTTCCCTGCTTCTCGTGGTTTACTTGCGTCTCTCCATGCTTCCCTGGTGGGAGGGAATAAACGCAGGGAAACGATGCAAGTGAGGGACGCAAGGATTCCATTTAATCGACCTGAGATGCAGCCTATACATACAATAAGTGAGGACATATGTAAACATTTCATAACATTAAGACAACATATTCAAGGTGGTTTTCAATAACATATCCGTACATATTTATTTCTCCAAGTTAGGTTTTTGTGTGCACTGAGGAGTCTCAAACAGGCGTTTGTTTAACCATTTTGAGATTGGCTCTAATCAATGTTTGCAAATGAATTCTTCATATATGATACATGAGAGGTAACATTTTATTTATGGTATTATTTTCGCATATTTCTCTCCATTCTTCCTTCTGCCAACGGTAACCCGTTGTGTCGGTTGCTCACTCCCCTAGGTGTTCTTACTGGTTGGATTCACTTCTGGTCGGGCCCAATACAGCGAATCAGAGTTCTGGGACAAAGTATTTTACTTCTGAACAGAGCGTGAGAGCTTCGGAAGTAAACAAGGACAGAGTCCATCTTTATCTTGCACCTGAATTCACTCCTTTACTTTCCCAAGGAATATTTCACACAAACTATTCTTTCCCAGACAATCAAACATTGTACACAGATATATTGGTGCCTTAGATTATATTGGCCCCAGAAATAACCTTGAAAAGAATATGTGTGTGTGCTGGTATCTGGGTCAGTGAGTGTGAGTGAGAAGGTTATATATATATTACTTGAAAAAAGTCCCAAATAATACATTTTCACTTCAATACAGTTTAAAATAATACATGTTCACTTCAATACAGTTTAAAATAATACATGTTTACTTTAATACAGTTTAGAACAATATCTGTTTACTTTAGTAGGCATGGGTCAGAGTTTGCGTTTATAAATCGCAAACATTGCTTAGAAACTGGCGTACGCTATCTTTTGAGCGTACGCATGTTTATAAATGAGGCCCCTGTATGGAGCCAGAATTGGGTCAATATTCTAGCGTGCAAAACAACTTGCTTGGTGCGCATCCTTAAAATGAAAAAAACCGGACCTTTTGAGGGGTAGGTACTTGACTTTATGAACGGGGGGAGGTGTGTATGGGCATAGATATGTCTCATAATTATTTGTGTGAACATACAAATAATTGGTGTGTAAATATGTGATTTGTAAATGTAAAACAACATCCACAAATGCATTTAAAAGATTTGCAAACTCACAAATACATTTGCAAGTGTAAAACGGATCTGCAAATACGCTAAATATTTTCACAAATAAAAAAAAGATCTGTGAATATCTCTTTAACATTTACAACTTTCGATCAGGCATTTCTGAATCCATTTTGTATTTGTGGACCAACAATGCGCTCGCGGATCTCAACTCTCTGTTCACGGATCTCAACTCTCTGTTCGCGGATCGTCTTTTTACACACGGAATTTTGAGACATATTTTCCGCCGGTCCGCCGGTAAGAATAATTCCAGTCCTGTATCCTACATAATAAAATATGACAATCATGAATGTCTTTCTTTTTATGAAATCAGGATCCCACATTTGTTTTAAACACTTGCAAATGATATATGCTAGAAACCAATGTATTGATATAATATTTACAATGTAAAGTCCTGTACTCTGCAGGTGCTGGTAAAGAGCAATACAATGACAAAACCTTTCCAACCAAAACAACTAGTTGGTAGGTAGGTACGTAGGTAGGTAGGCAGACAGATAGACAGACAGACAGACAGATAGACAGACAGACAGATATAGATAGATGGATATCATATATAGATAGATACTTCATTTATCCCAAATTGTGAAATGTGTGGAAACAAGTATAAACACAATAACATTAAATACAAATGAAAGCAATAGACAGGAATATATCAGTAGAAAGGACACGATGAATATTATAACATGTAATGTAGCCTTACTATGAAGGCTGACCTAAATACGGTGCTTTTCTACAGATTACTTTATTACTGCACTGGTAAGGTAAAATTAGGCCGATTGATAAGATGTGAAGTGCTTTGTAACTTCAACCCGCTTGACTGAATACACAACAAACAATGAAGAAAGAGTTTTATCTGGGCTGCTTCGCTGCCAGCTGCTCCCCGGGACCCGGAAGTGGCGTAGGCTATAGCCTGCACTTCAACATCAACGAAAGTGCTCGAGATATGCTATATTGAACCAATAACACAAACTAACTGTATCACTATAACATGATGATGAGGGTGATGGTGATGAAGAATGCATCTAACGTTCCGCTGTTCATTATAATACAAAAACAGAGCATTAAACAAACCATCATGCTCTTACTTTGAAATCATGCGGAAATGTAGTCATCAGCAGGCCATCACGTGGTTTCCGAAAATAACCGAGTGACACGAGTAGATTTTAGCCGAGACCGGCGGAAAATATGTCTCAAAATTCCGTGTGTGTAAAAAGACGATCCGTGAACAGAGAGTTGAGATCCGCGAGCGCATTTTTGGTCCACAAATACAAAATGGATTCAGAAATGCCTGATCGAAAGTTGTAAATGTTAAAGAGATATTCACAGATCTTTTTTTTATATGTGAAAATATTTAGCGTATTTGCAGATCCGTTTTACACTTGCAAATGTATTTGTGAGTTTGCAAATCTTTTAAATGCATTTGTGGATGTTGTTTTACATTTACAAATCACATATTTACACACCAATTATTTTTATGTTCACACAAATAATTATGAGACATATCTATGCCCATACATGTGTGTAACCCTGCCGCGTGCTCACTACAGCAGGGTTACTGTGCGGAGCACATAAAGCAGACCCTTCACGCGATAGCGAGGGGTAGAGCGAGGGATCGCAGATGCCGTCGTGCTCGTGGACGGATTAAAACAATTAAACATAAATAGCTCCTCTCTCTCTCTTCTCTCTCTCTCTCTGTCTCTGAGCGCAAATGCGCCTTTTTTTCAAATGATCCGGTGCTCTTTTTTGGCAGAGGGTGCGCATGCGCACCTGCGCACCAGTTATGTGCAGCCCTCTCTCTCTCTCTCTCTCTCTCTCTCTCTCTCTCTCTCTCTCCCCCTCTCTCTCTCTCGCTCTCTCTCGCTCTCTCTCTCTTTTTCCAGTTATTTTACATAACGTTCAGTTATTATGCTCCAAATATCTGGAACAAACTCCCAGAAACCTGCAGGTCCGCTGCAACTCTGACTACTTTTAAATCCAGACTAAAGACTTTTCTTTTTGCCGCAGCTTTTAATTGAACTATTCACATCTTGAACTGCACTGTAACTTTTATCCATGTATTTTTTCTTTTAATGTTTATTTTATTATCTTTTCTTTTTAATGACTGATTTTAAATGCCATGTTCTTAATGTCTTTCGTTTTTTGTAAAGCACTTTGAATTGCCTTGTGTTGAAAGGTGCTATATAAATAAACTTGCCTTGCCTTGCCTTGCCTTACAGTATAAAATCACAGACACAAATATAAATAGATCTATATCAGGGTTTCCTCTAGGATTTTTTCTTGCCGGTCAAATGTCAGGACAAAAATTAATTTTACAGGACAAATTTGAAACTTACCGGTCATGTTTCAATAATAATAATAATAATAATAATTGTGTAGCAGTTAGCAAGTAATTACCGGACTATGACCGGATATGCTGATGTTTTAAACTCAGTTAAACAAACTACTTATAGTAGATGAAGTACATTATACAAAAGTTTACATTAACTTTGGTTAATAACACGGGAGAAATGGATCCTCTCTTTTCTCCTCTCCCTCCCTCTCTCCTGCCAGCCCATCAGTTTCTCATGCAGCTCGCTAAACAGTGGGCGGGGCTTCAGGTGATCATGCAGAGCTCCGTCATTTTGAATTGACCGGTTTTTAATACATTTTACCAGCTAAAAACCGGTAATTACCAGCTAACGGAAACCCTGATCTATATGTGTATATGTGTGGGACGAATACAAGTTGATGTTATTCATCTACACATGTTACCTCACTTTTACACACAGCAATAACTTTTACACAGAGTAAACGTTTACTAACGGAGTGTCTATTTTGTCACAAGAGAAAGTTCATGTCTTCTCTTTTTGATGGATCACTCGGAGATTGTCAGGCCTTTGATAACAGCTGCTTTATTCCATCTCCAATTCTATGGCAGAGGATAAACAAATAAAAAGGATACTGTTATGTTGTGCACCATGTTCCATTAGCGATCCTCAACGCATTAATAATTACCTAAAATCCACTGCCATTTCTTAATAATGCAGGCACACATTTACCACACTAGATGGCGTAGTTCTCCCATTTAGCAGGATTTTACTACAACCTATGTTGTTACACCCACACAATGCAAGTACACTATTACTGTAATACACTTCAGACAGCATTCCCTCTCGCCTTCTCAGAGATGTTTTAGAATCAGTTGGAGCAAGTGTTTTATTACTAATAAACACCTCTCTTAGCTCAGGATGTGTCCCAGCTGCCTTCGAACATGCCGTGGTTCAGCCACTACTTAAAAAGAAAAATCTCGACCCCTCCATTCTCGCACATTTTAGGCCCATCTCCCAGCTATATTTTTTATCCAAAGCCCTGGAGCGAGTAGCCTATGTCCAGCTACAGTCGTTCTTAACCACGCATGGCATCCACGAAAAGTTTCAGTCTGGCTTCAAACCCATGCATAGTACTGAAACAGCTCTTTTAAGAGTGTTTAATGATCTGCTCCTAGCCGCCGACCGGTGCTGTTAGACCTGACAGCTGCCTTTGACACTGTGGACCATAGCATCCTGTTGTCACGGCTTGAACAGTCCGCAGGCATCACAGGCTCTGCCCTTGCGTGGTTCAGGTCCTACCTGACAGACCGTAGCTTCTCAGTGCAGCTAGGTGCCTTCTCCTCTGCTAAAGCCCCTCTTACCTGTGGGGTTCCCCAAGGCTCGATTCTGGGCCCCATCCTTTTTCTACTGTACATAAGGTTCAATTCTCACAAAACACAACATCCCCTTCCATTGTTACGCCATTGTTACGCCGATGATGTATCTGCCTCTCAATTCAAATGTCAACTCACGACAGCAGTTGATGGACTGCTTGACAGAGATCAAATCCTGGCTGAGCTAATATGTGCTCAACCTCAACGAGAGCAAGACCGAGGTCATCTTTTTTGGACCCCAACCTCCAGCCTCCCCGGTTGAAATTCTGGGCTCCCTCAATAAAAACATTCTCCCCTCTGTCATGAACCTTGGAGTGACCTTCAGTAGCACTTTTACATTTGATAAGCAGGTCAGCACCGTAGTCAAGACCTGCTTTTTTAAAATAAGACTATTGGCCAAGACCAAGTCGTTTTTTTCTTTTAAAGACCTAGAAAGGGTTATTAACACCTTTGTAACCTCGAGGCTGGATTACTGCAACGCTCTGTATGTGGGTATGGACTAGGCCTCAATTAGACGCCTGCAGCTAGTGCAGAACGCAGCTGCCCGTCTTCTGACTGGCCACAAAAAGCATGACCACATCACCCCAATTCTGGCCTCACTGCACTGGCTTCCAATTCGGTTCAGAATAGATTTTAAAATGCTTTTATTTGTTTGTAAAGCACTAAATGGACTGGCTCCGGCCTATTAGCAGAACTCCTCCATCGCTACACCCCAGCCAGAGCCTTAAGGTCGGCTGATCAGCTGCTGCTGGTAGTGCCCAAGACCAGGCTCAAAACCAGAGGGCACCGAGCCTTTGCAGCAGCTGGTCCCAGGCTCTGGAACACTCTGCCCCTCCATGTGAGGTCGGCCCAGACCCTAGGGGTTTTTAAATCAACACTTAAGACTCACTTCTTCTCTCTGGCCTTCTAGTCTGAGCGGAGCACGACTCCTGACATTTCCCTGTATGTGATCTTTCATTTGTGCTGTTGTATTTGTTGTAAAGTGTTTTGATTGTATTGTATGTATTGTATGGCTCGACCAAAAATCGTTTTAAAAATGTGCTATATAAATAAAACTTGATTTGATTTGTAATATTTACATTTACCTATCTTTAAATGGATCCTTGTTGCTGTATTCTTCTTCTTCAGAAGAGTAGAAGCCTCCAGGTTCTGATGCTCCATCTCCACTGCTGCTAGTGTTACAAGTCCGCTGTGCAGAGCTGGTAATCAGATAATAAGCCTGTTGATCAGGAGAAAAGAATGAAGCAGAGGGAAAGTTGCTGCCGTTTGTGTGGTCGTTCTAGCCAGAATTTATAAAACACATTATATCTGTTTTCTCTATTTATCTAATCATTCTTTGTGTAACCGGTCTGGATTGACGCCACATCATGTGGCGGAGCCAGGACATTTTCAGTGGGGTGGCCAGGATGGAACCAGTGATCATTTTGGGGTGGCATTGAAATCACTATTATATGAACATAAAAATACATCTCACTAGAAAATAAGGGGTTATTTAAGGCACCTACAACACACCTCTACATTATTTGGGATTAAGTGGTGGAATAGATCAAATAATATTCAGTATATCCAACTATTTTTTTCGTATTCCCGCAGACAAAGTATCAACGAAGCTTACATACAAATGTAATGCAATATACAGACTGTGTAAGGGTTTAGCCAGCATGCTGATGTTTTTGTTATTGTTCCTGTTCTCATTGTGTTTCTCTCATTTCAGTCTCAGCTTTCCTGCCCTTGATTGAACTCCACCTGCTTCCCTTCCCTAATTAGCCTCACCTGTGCCCCATTATCATCTCTCCCTCTGTCTATTTAGTCTGCATCCACAGTCCCTTCAGTGCCAGTTCGTCTTTGTTATTCCTAGCGTTCCAGCAGTGTTTTTCTAGTATCTGATTCCCGTGTACCGAACCTTGGATATAAAGACCTTTTTGCATCCTAATCCTCTGTCTCCGAGTCGTGCTATTGAGTCCTCCACTTGTGTTCATTCAGTCGTTACAGTACGAACTGGCCAGAACCATGGACTCAGCCGACTCTGAGAATTTGCGGTCTGCTATTCGATCCCAGGGGGCTCGTCTTAACCTACAAGATGAACAACTTACCGCTGTCTGCCAGGGAGTACGAGAATTGTCGGATCGGCAGGAGGGTTTCCAGTCATCCATCGGCAGCAAGGTTTGCCAGCTGGCAGATCAGATCCAGCAGCTGGTGGCACATCTCAATCCACAACGCTCTGCTACTCCGCTTCCAGCGTCGGATCCGGCTACAGCTCCCGGTCCTGTTCCTGCCACCATGCCGACACCGCTGCCTTCGGTTCCTCACCTCTCCAGACCAGAGCGTTTTTCCGGAGACTCGGATAACTGTCGTGCGTTCCTGGTCCAGTGTGGGTTGCACTTCGAGCTGCAAGCCGCTTCCTTCCAGTCTGAACGGGCTAAGGTAGCCTACATCGTTTCCCACCTCACCGGCAGAGCGGAGGCGTGGGCTACGGCGGAGTGGGCTCGAGATTCCCCAGTCTGTAATTCCCTGAGAGGTTTTACAGAGACTTTAAGCAAAGTATTTGATCACACAACTCCAGGCAGGGAAGCAGCGAGAGCTCTAATGGATTTACACCAGAGAGGGAGACGTGTCTCCGACTACGCCGTGGAGTTCCGCACTTTGTCTGCAGACAGCGGCTGGAATGATTCATCCCTCTTCGACGCTTTTCGCCATGGACTGTCTGGCCCCATCAAGGACCAGTTGGCTCCTCTAGAGCTTCCCTCTGACCTGGATAGTTTCATTGCTATGGCAATAAGAATTGACACTCGCCTCGTAGAGAGAGAAAGGGAGAAGTCGAGAGCTGTGTTTTCTCCGCCAGGCCAGAGAGGGCAGTCTCAGGCCAGTCCTTTTTTCTCCAAGCAGCGTTTCCAGACGACCGACTCTCCAGCGCCGCCTACTGCCCAGGAGGAACCCATGCAGTTGGGAAGAGCAAAGCTGACTCCTGAGGAGCGCCAGCGCCGCCTACGGGAGGGGAGGTGCATTTACTGCTCACAGAGGGGTCACTTTGTAGCCAGATGCCCAGTAAAAGACCAGGCTCATCAGTAAGTAGGAGGGTCCTGGTGAGTCGAACTGTTTCTTTTAGTCCCTCTCGTACTCTCACCTCTGCTCAGCTAATTATTCCTACTCAGACTTTGTCGCATGCTGCTCTAATTGACTCCGGAGCAGATGAGAGTTTCATTGATTGGAGATTAGTCAAGAGACTTGGACTTAATTTTGTTCCCCTGTTGAGGCCTCTTGTAGCAAAGGCTCTGGATGGACGTTTATTGTGCCGAGTCACTCACCGTACTCGGCCCCTTAAACTAATCATCGCTAACGGCCACACTGAATCCCTGAGTTTTCATCTTTTTAACTCTCCTTCACACCCTCTTATTTTGGGCTACCCATGGCTGGTAAAACACAATCCCCACATGGACTGGTCCACCGGGAGAGTTTTGGGTTGGCATAAGGATTGTTTGGCCACATGTTTCCCTTCTGCTCCTGCTCCAGAGAGAGCTCTGCCCTCCACCCATGTGACTGTTGCCCTAACTACTGCTGTCTCTACCCCTCTCCAAGCTGCAGCAGACTCTGATTTTCCGGATCTTAGCAGGGTGCCCACCTGTTACCGGGACCTGAAGGAGGTTTTCAATAAGACTCGTGCTTCCACCCTGCCTCCCCATCGACCCTATGACTGCTCCATTGACTTGTTCCCTGGGACCTCTCCCTCTAAGGGACATCTCTACTCCTTGTCTGGCCCCGAAAGGGAAACAATGAAGAAATACATTGACTCCTCCCTTGCTGCCGGGATAATTCGGCCTTCCTCCTCTCCAGCTGGAGCAGGCTTCTTCTTCGTCGACAAGAAGGATAAGACTCTTCGTCCATGTGTCGACTACAGAGGGCTAAATGACATTACCATAAAGAACAGGTACCCCCTTCCTCTTATCTCTTCAGCATTTGAACTATTACAGGATGCAAAGATTTTTACTAAACTTGATCTTCGAAATGCTTATCATTTGGTAAGGATAAGGGAGGGGGATGAATGGAAGACTGCTTTCAACACCCCTTGTGGCCATTACGAATACCTCGTAATGCCATTTGGATTAACCAATGCTCCAGCTGTTTTCCAGGCTCTGGTTAATGATGTTCTCCGTGACATGCTCAACCAGTTTGTTTTTGTCTACCTCGACGACATTCTCATCTTTTCTCCGGATGAGACGACCCACATCCAACATGTCCGCCAGGTGTTGCAGCGTCTCTTGGATAATCTACTCTTTGTGAAGGCAGAGAAGTGCGAGTTCCACGTCTCCACCGTCTCTTTCCTGGGATTTGTCATTTCGGAGAACAGCATTCAGATGGACCCAGCAAAGGTTAGTGCAGTCACTGAGTGGCCTACACCTTCCAATCAGAAACTCATGCAACGATTTTTGGGCTTTGCAAATTTCTACAGACGTTTCATCAGAAACTATAGTTCTGTGGCTGCCCCACTGCATGCTTTAACCTCCCCCAAGGTGAAGTTCCAATGGTCCCCCCTAGCAGAACAGGCTTTTCAGAGGCTTAAGAAGAGCTTCACTTCAGCCCCTATTCTCACACTTCCTGATCCACTTCAGCAGTTTGTGGTCGAAGTGGACGCTTCAGATGTGGGCGTTGGGGCAGTCATCTCTCAAAGGTCAAAGAAGGACCTGTCTCGGAAACTCTCCCCAGCCGAGAGAAACTATGATGTGGGTAACAGGGAGCTGTTGGCAATTAAGGTGGCTTTGGAGGAGTGGCGCCACTGGCTGGAGGGAACTGAGCACCCTTTCCTAGTCTGGACCGATCATAAGAACCTTCAGTACATCAGATCTGCAAGACGCCTCAACTCCAGACAAGCCAGGTGGGCCCTATTCTTTACCCGATTCAACTTCACCCTGTCATACCGTCCCGGTTCTAAGAACGCTAAAGCTGATGCTCTATCCCGCCTGTTTGATTCCGATCCAGCTCCTCGCACTCCCTCACTAATCATTCCCCCCTCTTGTGTAGTGGGGGCAGTCACATGGGACATTGAGGAGAGGGTCAGGCAGGCGAGTGCTAATGTTTTGGTTCCCGACGGTTGCCCACAGAACCGGTTGTTTGTTCCTGACCCTCTTCTCTCACAGGTCATCCACTGGGCACATACTTCCCTCCTCTCCTGCCATCCTGGTGTTCGCCGCACCATGTTCTTCATTAAGCAGCGGTTCTGGTGGCCCTCCATGGAGAGGTCGGTCAAGGAGTACGTGGCAGCCTGTTCAGTTTGTGCCCGGAACAAGACTTCCCGTCAGCCCCCTTCTGGTCTTCTGCGCCCGCTCCCAGTGCCACATCGCCCCTGGTCTGACATCTCGTTGGATTTCGTCACAGGGTTGCCGCCGTCTCAAGGTAACACCACTATTTTGACAATTGTGGATAGATTTTCGAAGATGGTCCACTTTGTCCCGCTGCCTAAATTGCCATCTGCCAGAGAGACAGCAGAGGCAGTGTTGTTCCATATTTTCCGTCTCCATGGTTTCCCTAGGGATGTTGTGTCAGACCGGGGCCCACAGTTTACCTCACAGTTTTGGAAGGCTTTCTGCTCACTCATCGGTGCCACAGTCAGCCTCTCTTCTGGACATCATCCGCAGTCTAACGGCCAGACGGAGCGGCTGAATCAGGAGCTTGAGACCTGTCTACGCTGCCTGGTGTCTCAGAACCCTGCCACGTGGAGCACGCATCTGATTTGGGTGGAGTACGCACACAACACTTTGCCTAGTTCTGCTACTGGTCTCTCACCTTTTCAGTGTGCCAATGGATACCAACCACCATTGTTCCCCGACCTGGAGAAGGAGGTCAGTGTTCCATCTGCACAAGCCCTCATCCGCCGATGTCATCGCACTTGGAGCCGGGCCCGCCAGGTGCTACTACGGAGTTCAGCCCGTTATAAAAGGATGGCCGATCGCCGACGTATCTCTGCTCCTGCCTACCAACCTGGACAAAGTGTGTGGCTCTCTACTCGAGACCTGCCCCTTCGAGTGGAGTCTCGCAAACTGGCTCCTCGTTTTGTGGGTCCCTTCCCGGTATCCAAGGTCATAAATCCTGTGGCAGTACGGCTTCGACTACCTCGATCCTTGAGGGCCTATCCTACATTCCATGTGTCACGCATCAAACCAGTTAAAGTGAGTCCACTGGTCCCCACCTCCAGACCCCCTCCACCCCCCCGGTTTATTGATGGTGGACCTGTATATACTGTGAAACGCCTCTTGGCAGTTCGACCTAGAGGCCGGGGACGTCAGTACCTGGTTGACTGGGAGGGCTACGGTCCTGAGGAGAGGTCATGGGTCTCCACCAGTAATGTCAGTAAGGACCTCATCCAAGACTTTCAACGTCAACATCCTGAACAACCTGGGACGTCAGGTGCCGTCCCTAGAGGGGGGGGTACTGTAAGGGTTTAGCCAGCATGCTGATGTTTTTGTTATTGTTCCTGTTCTCATTGTGTTTCTCTCATTTCAGTCTCAGCTTTCCTGCCCTTGATTGAACTCCACCTGCTTCCCTTCCCTAATTAGCCTCACCTGTGCCCCATTATCATCTCTCCCTCTGTCTATTTAGTCTGCATCCACAGTCCCTTCAGTGCCAGTTCGTCTTTGTTATTCCTAGCGTTCCAGCAGTGTTTTTCTAGTATCTGATTCCCGTGTACCGAACCTTGGATATAAAGACCTTTTTGCATCCTAATCCTCTGTCTCCGAGTCGTGCTATTGAGTCCTCCACTTGTGTTCATTCAGTCGTTACAGACTGTTTAGAAAGTGATCAGCAGCACTATGAGCTCATTCTCTGTGTATCATCAGGAATACAGAGACACACACACACATCATTTAAATAAGAGTTTTTAAATTAAATGATAGGTTAAGAATAAACATCTTAAAGTAAATAACAATAAACAATAGCCCTTAACCCTGTATGGCCCCCAGATGTAATTTTACAACATTACTTCTTAAAAAAGTCAGTAAATGTTTTTGTTTTTTTAAAGACTACATTTACATAGTCAAAAGGTCCTTTTGTTCAGCCTCACAATGCTATTGGGTAGTAAATGTGTTATAGGTCCTGCCCTCTGGAGCATACACGCCAGGGATTTTGGGCCCCATGGAAATATATCACAGCCCCACCACCAGGTCACGCCACGGCCACGCCAGCCAAGCACAATTGCTGTAACCACACCTCCAGAACCCAACGCACTCATTTATGCTTTAAATAACTCTACCTGTACAGGCTTCCAGTCTTGTAGTCCAATACTAACTGCACAATATTTACTGACACTGAGCTGTGAAAATATAACACTTATGGGGGGACAGGGCTGCTAAGTCTAGAGATGGATCTGTTGGTCCTGGCACCAGGGCAACCTGATCTCACCAGAATGCGTGACTCCACCACGACTCCTTAACACCGCATTGCGTGGTGGACTCACGAACTTTGTTACATTTACGTGTCTGCACCACGCAAACAACCCCAATGTAAAGTGAATGAGGCTCCTTTGTCGTGGTGCACACACGCATTTCTACCACATCCTGCAGTGAGCTTTTATTCTATAAAACGTTTTTAAAATCTACTTTATAGCTTGTAACTCGCGGGAGGCTTCTTTTATTTTATTTGTATTCATCATAATTTTTATTTTTCGTCAGAATGTATTATGGTGCATTAGTTACGATTTTTTGTTCTCAAAAAACAGTGCATTGTGTGTAATACTGTGATTTGTATTAAATTAGTTTAAAATCAGCTTCAGCTGTGTCAAATAGATTGTTCCCTTTAATTAACGTTTTTTAAAAGAACATTATATTCCGATTTGATCATGTCCCCTTTATTGTATTACAGAGAGCAATGTGAGCATCCATTCCCATTGGATAACGGAGAATTTTACACCCGTATTCTCCTTACTGTCGATTGATTTTACAGTGATATCTGCATTACTCATCAACTCAAAAACACCAGATTATCCTTGTTGATTACACAACATTGGTTGGTTTAAATTGTGTACAATGCTTTTGTAATTTTCACCTTCGATTCGGAGAAACAAATATTTGTTCAGTTTAGGATGGCCGAAGACACTACACTACCCAGAATCCTCAGCTATTGTTCCGCGTTGCCTCAAGCTCTGTGATTGGTTGACCTCCAACTGCATTCCATATGAAAAAAAACGTTTCGTAAAAGATAAATCCTACTTTATTGAGCAGTGCTTGCTTTACTCTTTGAAAGTCATCACATGAATGCATTGTAATAAATGGTTTGGCTGCATTAAATATTACACATCTGTCGTAGTTCTTCATTTGTATTTATCTACAGAGATCGGGCTCAGAATAGACCGGAAACTATTCTTTTACCGTTCTGTTTTAATTTCACAATAAAGTTAGTAGTAATAATTTGTTTTGATATTATTGTTTTTTATTAACTACTAGACCACTGGTTCATGTTAAGACCATCTTTTCTGTGTTGCTGTGGGTTTTTTCCATCGCTTTTTCACCAATATCAAAACAGTAACTACATATATCCGTCGTAAACTAAACCAGAAACAGCAGTATATTTTATTTTGTTAACACTATAAACTTGACAGCTTTTTAACCCAAACCACCTACTGGTTAAAGCACGTTATTACATGTTTAGAGTAATATTGAAATCTTGAAAAGGGATGTCCAAAATAGCAATTATATACAGTTTTTAATTAACTATTTGTAGAGAATAACGAGTAATGTATATACTTTATAGGGATCTGCAGATAAATATGTAGTCTTCTCAAGCACCAACAATCATTACATTACATTGCATTTAGCTGACGCTTTTATCCAAAGCGACTTACAATAAGTGCGTTCGACCAACAAAATACAAGCTTGAAGAAAACAGAATCACAGGTACATCAGGTACATCAGGTTTCATAGAGCCAAAACATTTCAAGTGCTACTCAACTGGCTTTAGATAAGCCAGTCCTCCAATCAAATATCTCTCCTGATTGTTGGCACTTGACAATCACCTTCCCTGAATTTTACTCAGGTGTAACTAAAGTCTGCTTTAAGGGTTGTTTATATTTAACATCATTAATCAGAATCTGTAAAGTAACTAAAATAAATGTAGTGGAGTAAAAATACCTGGTTAACCTTAAAGAAAGCCCTCAGGATTATAAGGCTGCGGCCACACGAGGACGAATTCGGTCGTTTGCGTTACTGTTTAGTGTCATATAGACCGTTCGGCCACACGAGGACGACCGAATACGGCACTAAACGACTAAGGAAACGATAACGGGTCCCAAGGTGGATAGAAAGGCATACGCAACTCTCTGGGGGGTCAAACGGCTCCGTGTGTGCGCCCTGTCCGAACATTTTCAGATCACTGATAGTAGGCTTGTTTGAGACAAGCAAGACCTGCGCAGTTGCGATCAACGTCTTGCTAGTGCGTTGCATGATGGTTAGTCATTTTGTCCGACTTGCTCTGGAGGCTCGCCTACATGAGACTTTGAAATCTCGCGGGACAAAGACGCCCGCAGCCTTGAGAGCGAGGCGAGGCGAGTTGACGCAGTTGCTCTCCACGAGCTGCGGAAGCGAAATGCTTGATGGGAAACGGCTCGCTGGTATCTCGAGCTGAGCGCTCATTGGTGGTTTTTACCACGTGCTGCTGATGAAACTCTCCAATTGGCTGGCAAAAGTTTGTTGTTGTTTTGTGTCAGTTTTACGTCGCCACATCCATTCCCATTTTTCATCATTGTTCCACAATGTTTATCATCATGAAATTAATATCTATATATTTGATACTATACTGCTTACCGTTTTCATACTTTATATATCTTAGCATATTCATACACACTGTTCATACTGCTCACAGGCTGATATCTAGTGTATTCATACCCCACTGTTTATTCATCATTCAATTCATTCTATATTTTATTCTGTAGATTGTGTACATTACTTTTCACTTTACTGCTTGTTGCACCTGGTTAGAAGCTAAACTGCATTTCGTTGTCTCAGTACCTGTAATATGTGCAATAACAATAAAGTTGAATCTAATCTTGAGCAGGAACAAATGTATTTAATTAGTAGCCTACATATCTGACATTAACGATTAAACACATGTGTGCATTCTTTATAAATGCAAACTGAGTCAAGCCGACTCCGGAGGTGGCGGTATGCACCTTCAAGCTGTTTGCAATCCGCCAAAAAACCGAGAGAAGAAGAAAAAGATGAAGAAGCCGACTCCGAGCTGTCCGACTTCAGGCGAGCTTTTTGAGACATCCCCCGGCTGCGATCGGCTACTCTCGTCTACTTTCGAGGCGAGCTGCAACGCGTCTCAAACAAGCCTAATGATTGCGCAATAGCCCCGCCTCTCCCCACCTCTTCTGCTCACCTCCGCTTACCCCGCGCCAGTGCTGAAGTGTTTCGCCCCCAACAACAACAACAACAACAACAACAATGGCGGATCACAGAGTTGCTATCGTGCTCCGGACGCTATTGACCATGCTACAGTTGTTTGTGCAACATCTACAGCAATAATGATGAGGCAATAGCCCCGCCTCTCCCCACCTCTGCTGCTCACCCCCGCGTCAAAGTAAACTGCACCCTGAATTCAGATTATTTATCTTTCTCTCGCGAGTGAAGTCTAATCTGACAGGACGGAGACACGCAGCTCTGCTCACCTGCAGCTCCTCCCGCTGCAGCAAAAACAAACACTTCAAGTCAGATCATCGCCCTTAGCTATTTTAATTACCTCTCAAACTCCCTAAACTAGTTATAAATATGTTTAATTTTTACTGTCGGCCGGGTCACTCATTACTGGATCAGCTGCTGCATGAGACAGACACTGACGCTGTCCGAAGAGAAGGAGGAAAAAGAGAGGCTCTGTGTATTTTATTATTATATTATATAGAGTCGTTATTCATTTGTTTTAAAGCTCAATAAATAACAAAGAAGACCTTTGACCGGCACTTTTATCATTTTGTCGGAAGATTTAAACTTTAAAACACATTGACTGGCGAAAAACTCTGCCCGGTTCCCTCGGCCCCCACCACGGAGAATAATTAGAAGGGCAACCACGACAACCATGCTTCTTCGCTGCTTTTGTGGAGGAAGTTACAGCGCCACTACAGGCTCAGCATATGTACTGCGGCTTCTCCAGCGGCTGGAGCTAAACGGAGTGGTCTCGTGTGGGCAGACACTATCCGGATAACTATTGCGTGTGGACGGAAGCTTGTTTGCGATTGCGTTTGCGTTAATCCTATGCGTTTAGCCGTTTTTGTCCTCGTGTGGCCGCAGCCTAAAAGACCCCCATCACCCCAGCCACAAACTGTTCTGTCTGCTGCCACCTGGCACAACAGCCGCATTCTAGGAGAGGATGTGGCTGTTGTGGAGGACTATAGCACCTGGGAGTGCACTTATGGGCTGAACTGGAGGATCAACGCTGACGCTGTGTACAAGAAGGGGATGAACAGACTCTATTTTCTGAGGAAGCTGAGATCCTTCCACGTGTGCAGCAAGATGCTGGAGATCTTCTAGTCTGTTGTGGCCAGTGCACTCTTCTTTGCTGCGGTCTGCTGGGGGTGGGGGGGCAGCATCAGAGCCGGTGACACCAGCAGGATCAATAAAGTGATCCGGAAAGCTGGGTCTGTCATCGGCATCAAGCTGGACCCCTTTGAAGCTGTGGTGGAGAGGAGGACACTGAACAGGCTGTTGTCCATGATGGATAACCCACCCATCCTTTCCACCTGCAGCCGGACAGTCAGCGGAGCTCCTTCTCCAACAGACTGCTGCAGCTCCGCTGTCACAAGGACCGATGCAGGAACACATTCCTGCCCACTGCAATAACTCTGTACAATAAATCACCTCTGGCTGGAAGAGAACTCTCTGCTCCATAGTGTCTCTAATACAACCTCGCTGTACATTGTACACATATATAATCTGTTCAATATTTGATATTCCATATTCCATTGTCATATATTTTTGAATATGTATATTTGCATATATAATATCTACATGTATGTTTTCTATTTCAACACGTATATTTTCTATTTTCTTTTCTTTTCTTTCTATTCTTGTTTATTTGTGGTTTTGTTTAATTGTAAAATGCCTTTTATGCTGCTGCAACAAAAACAATGTCCCAAATTGGGATCAATAAAGTACCATCTTATCTTATCTTATCTTATCTTACATCCGGACTAAAACCACCAGACTCAGGGACAGTTTCATCCCACAGGCCATAAAATTATTAAACACCTGAACTTTGAAATAACATCCATAGCATTAATCTGGCTGCTACTTAGAAATGATTTGTCTAATATATCATATTCCAATCACTTGTTTAGACTCTTATTGCACTATTTCACTTTTTACTATTTTACTATTTTTCTTTTTGTATTGACTTGCACTATTTTTTCTGTTTATCTGTTTTATTGTGTTGCACTGTTAGAGGAGCCTGTGACCTAAGGGGCGGGGGGGGGGGGGGGGGGGTAGGAGACGTTCGATTCCTGTTTTGAATAGTGTGCCGTCGATGGGTTTCATTCCATTTCAAAATGCTGATTGTCATTCAGCGTAAACTTCAACATCCAACATCCAATCACAGAGCTTGAGGACAAACCACGGGGTTTGTCAAGCAAAGCACATGGTGTAGTCCCAAACGATGGCTGAGGATTCTGGGTAGTGTAGTGTCTTCGGCCATCCTAAACTGAACAAATGTTTGTTTCTCCGAATCGAAGGGGAAAATTACAAAAGCATTGTACACAATTTAAACCAACCAATGTTGTGTAATCAACAAGGATAATCTGGTGTTTTTGAGTTGATGAGTAGTGCAGATATCACTGTAAAATCAATCGACAGTAAAGACAATACTTACTTCCGGGTGTAAAATCCTGCGTTATCCAATGGGAATGGACGCTCACATTGCTCTCCGTAATACAATAAAGGGGACATGATCAAATCGGAAAATAATGTTCTTTTAAAAAACGTTAACTAAAGGGAACAATCTATTTGACACAGCTGAAGCTCTGGCCTTCCTTAAAACAAACTAATGTAATAAAAATCACAGTTGTATTACACACAATGCACTGTTTTTTGAGAACAAAAATTTGTAACTAATGCACCATAATACATTCTGACGAAAAATAAAAATTATTATGAATACAAATAAAATAAAGGAAGCCTCCCGTGAGTTACTACAAGCTATAACGTAGATTTTAAAAACGTTTTATAGTATAAAAGCTCACTGCAGGACGTGGTAGAAATGCGTGTGTGCACCACGACAAAAGAGCCTCATTCACTTAGATTGGGGTTGTTTGCGTGGTGCAAACACGTAAATGTAACAAAGTTCGTGACTCCACCACGCAATGCGGTGTTAAGGAGTCGTGGTGGAGTCACGCATTCTGGTGAGATCAGGTTGCACCAGGGGGAGGGACAACTGATTTAGTATGAATAGCTGCTAAAAATGTACCTGCATTTGTTAAATGTCAGCTGAAAGAGGAGTGACATTAAAAACCTGTATAGATATTAACAGTACTTAATGTCAGCTTAGTAAAAAAAAAACATAACAATTATTATTTGCAATGGACTACGCGTAGCTAACAGACGCATTTCCACCACTCATAGACCACACCCACCTTTTCTTTGAAAAACTGGGTGACATACTGTCGCCCTTTAGTCCCTCTCTCTTGTATTTCTTTCCTTTCTTTTCTCTTTTGAAAGCCTGACTTTGTGAGTCGTTGAGACATGGTTCACATGTAAGTACTAGCATCCCTGCTCCTAGCATGCTCTCACTCTCTGCTAGAAAGTGCCGGCGGTGCTTGGAGGCAGGACCAAACCATTACATGTAAATAGAAGGGGGTGTACAGAGGCTTTGGATAATTAACTTTTGGAAGAAAATAAGTTAAATTAATTGTAAGTTTAGTGAGTACATTATCAATATAACGTCCTATTAATGTAAATTCTTGATGAATGATGAAAGGTTACTAAAACATTTAATCTTAATGTTCTTAAATAGTTTGGGCCCCCGTGGTGAGGGTGTTTGGGGTGGCTAATAGTGTGGCCAGGATTCAGCTGGGGGGTGGCAGTGGCCACTCCCAGCCACCCCCCAGCTCCGCCACTGATTGGATCCCACAGGTGGCCAAACTCATCCTCCTGACAGATCGCTTGAAGCCACAGGGTTCTTCTCCTGGGCTCTGTGCTCCCGTTGGGCAACATTTTAGATTTGGATTTTTAAGCTTGTTAGTTGTACAAAAGGGCACACAGCAGCTCCTGGGCATTGTGGAAGCCGGTTTGTTTTCCCCCTCAGCACGAACTGGATGTGACGTTTTGTGGGCGTTCCCTCGCTTGCCGACTGTATCTTATAATATGATTATATCACGCATGATTATAAGTATGCAGTATCATAACTACATCTTTAATGTTTATAAAAAACCAAACCGTTTGAAAATTGGTTGAAAATTGAGCAAGCTATGGTTATTTAAATAGTAAACCATAATGTTATGAATGAGAGAACTGCCTTTGGCAAGATGGCGGCCAAGTGGCAACGTCGGTCTCCATTGGCCAGCAGCGCGGGTGAGTCATCTAGTGTTTATCTATATCTATGGGTGTAGGCAGAGCCCTAGAGATACTAAGGCCCTTTCTCATTTCTCTAACTCCCCTCCTCGACTCCTATCCTCGAGTCTTAGTCCCGCCCACAGGAGATGCGAGCCGAGGAGCCGAGGAGGGGAACCGAGGAGAGAGGAGGGGAAGCAGCAAATGAGAACTCCTCTCCTCTGAGCGGTCATTTTAAAGAGACGTCCATTAATGATGACAGGAGGCACAGCAGCCCTCTGTCTGATGGACAGATGTGTTCAAGACCACTTATATATTTACTTTGATTCATTCACAGTGCGGTGTCATGAGACAATAACAGGCTACAGATGTGGACACACACACACACACACACACACACACACACACACACACACACACACACACACACACACACACACACACACACACACACACACACACACACACACACACACACACATATATATATATATACACAATTTCAGAATCAAACAGAGCACTCTCATAATAACGTAACACTATCAGAGACTGGATATATCCCCCCCCCCTCTCTGGTCGCTAAAATGAGGAAAATAAATTACGGGCCAAAAGTTTTATTTACAAGTATTACAAGTAAGCAGAGGACACCAAACCAACTGACACCTGTCTGTCCGCTGCATCTACGCACACACTGTACCACACACACGCACCTACAGCTAACAGCCTAACAGCCTAACAGCCGTTGTGTAGGCTGTTTTATTATGTGAAGCACTAAATGGTTTTAGAAAAATATGGTTTGTAGATATCTACTAAACTACAGCAAATAAAGAGAGTAGGCCTGTTATACTGAGTGATATATATTATACACACTGCTCTGCTTTCTGCACGGACCTCACAGCTGTTCTCTCTGTAAACATTGCGTCGCTATGAAAGCAGTTAATAAAATAATATCCAAGGGATACATGCAGAGCTGTCATTGGCTGAGATAAGTCCGGTCGTGCGTCACGACTCTTTGAAACATCTCTGTAGCCATCTGTACTGTACAACTAGCCTAGCGCTACTTGATGGCATGCTAGGATAGATTCCTTTGTATTGTAATATACACCCTAGTTTAATGATTGTTCTTCAAAGGTATTATTCAGTCTTAAACAAATGATAGCCTACTGAATAGGCTACTCTACAGCAGTGAATGAAGGATGAGCCTAAAACATGGTCATGCATCCAAAATGTTTATTTTTAACAAAATAAACACTTTCAAAAAAATAATTAGCACTTTTTTTTATTCAGCCTCATATGTCAGCCTCATATGGCTGTTGCTGCTGCTGGCGGAGGCTGCTGCTGCTGAAGGAGGGTGCTGCTGCTGAAGGAGGGTGCTGCTGCTGAAGGAGGCTGCTGCTGCTGAAGGAGGGTGCTGCTGCTGGAGGAGGGTGCTGCTGCTGAAGGAGGGTGCTGCTGCTGAAGGAGGCTGGTGCTGGCAACGGCTGCAGGTGATGACTGCTGAAAGAGCAATGCAGGAAGATTGTGTTGCTTTTTAATGACTGTTTAAAATGCCTTTTTCTTAATGTCTTTCATTTTTGTAAAGCACTTTTGAATGTGTTATATTTTATGAAAACATTCAAATATTAAGAGTACATACAAAATAGTGGGAAAGTAGAAGGTCAATTATATAAATATAGAATAGAAAATATCAAGAAGATACTCAAATGATATCTAGAGTAAAACAGTTTAGTGCCTGATAGGAGGATGTGCTAACTAATAAGGCTTTATTTAAAGAAATGTGCAGAATACGACAGTGTAATGGTGGAAGTATACACACATTGATAGATGTCTTGTAATGCACTGTTGATGAACCTGTGACCCAAGTTTGTCATTCATTGCATAACTACGCTATTGTGTATATGATATGTCAATAAACCTTAGAAAATCTTGAAATCTTGAAAGGGATGTGCAAAATAGCAATTATATACAGTCTTTAATGAACTATTAGAGAATAACGAGTAATGCATATGCTTTAAACGGATCTGCAGATAAATATTTAGTCTTCTCAAGCACCAACTATAAAATATCTCGCCTGATTGTTGACACTTGACAATCACCTTCACTGAATTTCATTCAGGTGTAACTAAAGTCTGATTTAAGGGCTGTTTATATTTCACATCATTAATCCAATTCTGTAAAGTAACTAAAATAAATGTAGTGGAGTAAAAATACCAGGTTAACCTTAAAGAAAGCCCTCAGGATTATAAAAGACAACCATCACCCCAGCCACAAACGGTTCTGTCTGCTGCAGTCTGGCAGGCGGTACCACAGCATCCGGACTAAAACCACCAGACACAGAGACAGCTTCATCCCACAGGCCAGAAGACTATTAAACACCTGAACTTAGAAATAACATTCATCTGGCTGCTACTTAGAAATTATTTATCTAATATATCATATTCCAATCACTTGGATATAGACTATTATTGCACTATTTCACTATTTTTTCTGTGTTTCTGTTTTATTGCGTATACTGTTGGAGGAGCCTGTGACCTAAGGGGGGGAGGGGGTAGGACACGTTCGATTCCTGTTTTGAATAGTGTGCCGTCGATGGGTTTCATTCCATTTCAAAGTCCTTTTGGACGCTCTGTGTAAACGTCACGCATCCAATCACAGAGGTTGAGGACTGATCACGGGGTTTGTCAAGCTAAGAACATGGTGTAGTCCCAAACGATAGCTGAGGATTCTGGGTAGTGTAGTGTCTTCGGCCATCCTAAAACTCCGAAAAAATATTTGTTTCTCCGAATCGAAGGGGGAAAATACAAAAGCATTGCACACAATTCAAACCAATCAATGTTGTGTAATTAACAAGGACAATTTGGTGTTTTTTAGTCGATGAGTAGTGCAGATATCACTGTAAAATCAATCGACAGTAAGGAGAATAGGCTACTTACTTCCGGGTGTAAAATTCTCCGTTATCCAATGGGAATGGACGCTCGTAATACAATACAGAGGACATGATCATTATCTTTTAAATAACGTTAACTGAAGGGAACAATCTATTTGACACAGCTGAAGCTCTGGCCTTCCTTAAAAACTAACTAATTTAATAAAAATCACAGTTGCATTACACACAATGCACTGTTTTTTGAGAACACAAATTCGTAACTAATGTAATTTTTACATTCTGACGAAAAATAAAAATTATTATGAGTACAAATAAAATAAAAGAAGCCTCCCGTGAGTTACTACAAGCTTATAGTAGATTTTAAAAACGTTTTATAGAATAAAAGCTCACTGCAGGCCGTTGTAGAAATGCGTGTGTGCACCACGACAAAGGAGCCTCATTCACTTTACATTGGGGTTGTTTGCGTGGTGCCGACACGCAAATGTAACAAAGTTCGTGACTCCACCACGCATTGTGGTGTTAAGGAGTCGTGGTGGAGTCACGCATTCTGGTGAGATCAGGTTGGTCCAGCAACATGGCTTCTTGTTCCAGCTGTGACACTGCATTTGAGGACTCCATGAGGGAATCGCTCATCCTCACACGGAACAGCTGCTCCACGTTCTGAACAAGGGTGAAAACCAGATGGACTGTAATCTGGCTCTAATTTGGTCTGTGTTGAAGATTTTTTAAAACTTTAGATTAATCAAATTGTGTTTTTTTTTTAATGCCGAATGAATCCTTTTCTGGTTTACCAGAGCCCTCTCGGCTCTCTTTCTTAGTAATCTCTCCCTTCTCAGTTGCCTCATTAGATCCTCCACGTGAGCCCGGTCACAACTGGCCCTTGGCAGTCTGGTCCCTGGAGCACCTGACCCTGGCAAACTGGCCTCTTCATAGCTGACCCCTGACCGACTGGCTCCTGGCACACTGATCTCTGGTAAGGTGGCCTCTTGATTGTCGGCCCCTGACATACTGGCCCCTGGCAGTCTGCTGACATCTGTCTCACTCTCTCTGTCTGTGATGTCCCTTTCATTCCCTTGGAACTCCACCTCAATATCTCCCTGAATCTCTGTAACAATAACAAGGCAATTGCTGTTATATGTGTATGCTGCCTTTACATGTGCACCTATTGTCATGTAAGGGTACACTACACTCCTATAGTGACATTCATCTAAGTTCGTCTATTGGCAATGTTAAAGTATGAAGAAATATGTAGATTATCTACATGTGGTATTTGAGTCTTCAGAGAGTCCCTGAACCCTGGTAGCTTTGAAGCTGTATAGTCTGAAGGTTGCATTAGGAGTGTAGTCTATCCTTGAATTATATAACATGGGAAACATTGTTAGCTTCATATATCATACCAATGTTTGATGTGCAGTAATAGGTGTGGTCATCATTCCTGACATTAACAGCTGGAGGCGTACTCCTTGACGTGGATGTCCTCCTTTTCGGTTTAGGCCGATGTATAAATACTGTTGGAACAGCATCTGGCCTCAACCTCAAATGTCCTCCTGATTTGTTGCCAATATATTGGTCGTCTCCAAAGTGTACCTGTAGGTTTGATCCACTGCACACTCAAATGTCATTGAAGAGTCATAATTCTCTACACTTGGAAATATGATGCCCTTTAAAATGTTAACAAGTCATGTCACCTCCGTGAACATTACTTACACGACAGAGTTTTCTGCTGTTGTTGTCCTCTTTCAGACACAGGTTTTGTCTGTTGACCATTGCCATCCATCTCTTCCTTTGCTCTACGTCCTTAGGAAGCCATACATCCGGAACCCCTTCTCGGATCGATCAGAGCATCCAAATGCTGCACATCCAACCATGGTATGACAACTGATCTATTCAAATGCAATATAAACGAAAGTGCCATAATATTTATTGTGCAAACATTTTAACATGAATATTGCTATGTCCTCTGTTCAGTCTGCTCCCAACTGTATTCTCTCCCCTTATTCACCACTGTTCCTATTCTTGCTCTGCTTTTTAGGGCCCAGGAAACAGATGAAGAGGATGTCCCTTTCACAAAGGAACCTTTTTGTTTTTTTCAAATGGTTAGGCTCCTGGATGCCCTAGAGTTCTGTATTGCTTTTTTGTAAATAGTATTGCTTTTTTTTAAATAGTTGTTTGTAAATATTTGTAAAAGCCCCCCCCCCAATTGTTGTTCGCACAATTATGCTTCTGTTTTTCACTTTTTGGTGTCCATTGTTCAGCCACTGTATTGGTAAGCAACAATTTGTTTTGGCCAAAATGTGTTATTCACACTCCTGACTCCAGTTTGATGTGCTGCATTCTCCTCTGAGTGGTCCTGATTTCAGGCAGAGGTCATGGCTTGGAAGGTTTTATATCCTGTAGTGCCACAACAGAACCTAATATGAATTGTTTTTTTTCAGTTTCTCTTTTTTTGTTATTGTCTCGTCGCTGGATCACCTCCCCCTGGCAAAGTGGCCTCATCATTGACAAACCTGTTTGTGTTGCTTCAGGAGCTTCTGTAAATAGTTTTGTAAATAGTTTGAATATTTATCATAGTAATCATTTTCAGTCTCCCACTCTCTCTCAATTTAATTTATCGTTTCTTTGCCCCACCATATATTTTGTTGTCCAAGGGCACTAATTTGGTCTGTGTTGAAGATTGTTTTACACTTTAGATTAATCAAAATTGTGTTTTTTGGCTGAATTAATCTTTTTCTGTTTAACCCTAACCCTCTTTCTTCTCCTTCTCATTAATTTTACTTTGTTTTGTTCTAACACACATCACTTTTTCCATACACTGTTCTTAATACTTGTTCACACATTTGTTCGTCCCTTTTACTTTGTTCTTCCTGTTGTTCTTGTTCAAAACGTATCTAAGTAATAGGCTACCAAGCTTTCCGTTGTCACCCTGCCTCTCCTGTTAAGCTCCTCGTAAAGAGACACAAAACTTGAACCCGCTATGCAAGAACACTGGGACGGAGACTTAGGTGAAGTGTCAAAAAGACTGGATTTAATAAGTCAACAAAAAAAAACAGGCAGGGGACAAAGCAAACTCTGAACAGAGTGGGGAGAACGTGGAGCAGGGCTGAGACGGAGGTTGGGCTGGACGTGGCAGGCAGGACGGAATGGAATGTGGAGTTTCTGGAACAGGCAAAAAACAGAACAGGATTAGCATAAGAAAAAATCCAACAGGAAGAGTATACAAAAGAACTAGAAAATCTAGTCAGCCGGAAGTGGAGTATACGAAGAACTGGCGAAGTCTGATGATCGAACCGGAGTTTTAAGAAGCAGCAGGTGACTGGTGGAAATCAGTGATGATGAGAAACAGGAGCGGAGGTGAGTTGGCGGAAAACGGAAAGTAGGTCAACCACGCCCAGCCAGGAAGACAGACAAACAGAAAAAAGGAGAAGGAGATACCGCAATTCCTCACATCTCCAAATGCAAAACTGTCAATACAAAGTATGCAATAATGCAATTACAGCTGAAAAAGTACTTGGGTGTGTGTGTTTTTTTTATATATATGTACCATTCAATAACGCAACTGTCTGTCCCATAGAAGAACATGACAGCGCAGCGCAACTATACTACGGACGAGCCTGCTTGTGCTACCACACTTTCCCCTCAAAATGTCGTTAAATAACGAAACTTGTAAATAGTGCCAATTCATACAAAGTGTAACCACATCATGTAAATATGAAAGCAATCTTTAAAAAATAACAGCGTTGGTTTAATCTATGACTATTTTGACCATGTTTGTGCTGTTTTTGCCATAGAGAAGCATTGCCACGGAAGTGCGTTTGGAACTATCCCGGCATACATAAACCACGTGACCGGCTGGCGGCAACATCAAAGAGTGTCGTAACTCTTATCTCTCTAGGGCTCTGATTCATGTCACGTGATCTTCAAATTTCTCCCTGCAGAAAAAAATAACATGGCCGAACTTCGTTTTATTCTCGGTGGAAAATGCCTATTTTAAAGTTAGTTTGGCCATTTTGATGTCATTTGATGCGAGAAATATGAGTTGTTATTTCAGATTATGTGTGCAGTGGATGTACATGATCTTTAGTTTGCTAGTTATTACGAAGATTACTTCAGGAAATTGTGTAGATACAACGTTTTCATTGTTACGAAGGTGGTTGCTAGGGACGCTGCTATCGATATTATTTCTGTTATGTTGTGTAACTGTTTAATGGTGTTATCTTTATTGCTACCCCCTTCCCCGTCAATGTATAGTGTTGGTCCACAGCGCAAACGTATTAGTTTAACAAAATCCGCATCTAAAATTGTGGCTTAGATACGTTATTTTCCCCTATGCAATTCTCCATTTACTCAACAATAACACATAATTATCCTTGTGTTTATTTATTTGTTTGATTAATAAACACAAGTTGGAGTCCTTCAGGACCGAGGGTCGGAGCAGCTCATTTGCTTTAGAGAATATTACACCCGGTAAGTATTCTCTCCGCTTCGATTGACAAACCCCGTGATAGTCATCAAGCTCTGTGATTGGAGAATGTGCTCCGAGGGTTACGCCGAGCGTCGAACAGCACTTGAAATGGGATGGAACCACGGCAGACTGTCCAAAACTGGATTTGAACGGGTCCACCGCGTCCCCCCCCTCGCCACCCCGTCCTCAGAACTACACATGCTGGCTATTGTGTTTCGCAACATGTTCTCTATCTATGGCATGTCTCTACTGGGAGTTGTAGTTTTAAAAGACGTTTTCGTATTTCCCATAAGAACAAGTTGCCAGTATTAAACTGTGTTACGACCCTGGAGGTTTAGGGGATAGGAAACACTCACATTTAAAACATATAATTAATAAATGGGTGAAAATTGCTTGTGCCCATAATGGGCAGCATTAATATATACCCACATGCCAGCTAAGGTCAGAAGAGCTTTATTTAACAGCTGGAGGGGTCACAGCTGTTGTTAATTGATAAGCCTGAAACATGCACTTGTCAAGGTTCAGAGGCAAATTTTGCAAATATGGCAGTAGCCATCGATCATCTTCAATTCAATTCAAAACCTTTATTTATCCAGGTAAAATCTCATTGAGATCAATGATCTCTTTTTCAAGGGAGACCTGCAGCAGTAGGTCCCACAAGAAGACATAAAAACATAAACAACAGAACAACAAAAGGACATCACACAGCAAAAATGTACAGGGATTACAATTTACATATCTAACCACATGTACAGGTACCAACAGCATCTGATTTTGTAGCATCCAACCGAGCTTTAAAAACATGTAGTGGTACTAGCTTGGTAATTGTACATTCTTTTTGCAGACTGTTCCAAGTTAGTGGAGCTGCACATCTAAAAGCTTTCTTCCCTAAGACAGTCCTAGCACTTGGCACATTTAATAAAACCACAGCATGCGATCTCAGGCAATAAGTACTTTCAATTCGCCGAGAGATCAGGGAGCAGATATAAGATGGTAGTTTATCCAACATGGCTTTGTAAATGAAAAAGTACCAGTGACTGAGCCTCCGTACAGTAGGTGATGGCAGACCTGCCACAGGGTACAGTGATGCGTAAGTGCTTTACAATTTGTTAAAAATCTCAGTGCACTGTGATACGCAGCATCTAACTTGCTCAGGCAATTGGCAAATCACCATAGTCCAGCACAGGTAAAAAGGTCACAGAGACTAGCCTTTTCCTGGCCTCAAGCGAGAAACAGGACTTGTTTCTGTAGAAGAAACCTAGCCTAACCCTCAGCTTTTTAAGCAGGTTATTTACATGACATTTAAAAGTGAGACAATCATCAAGCCAGATACCAAGGTATTTGTAACAGGTAACCACTTCAAGTTGTATTCCTTGCGTAGTTACAATATCCAAAGCAGTCTCCGGTGTATTTTTAGCTTTAGAAAAGATCATTACCTTGGTTTTATCCACATTTAAAAGAAGCTTAAGCTCAGAGAGCTGAGCCTGAATAATGTTAAAAACAGCCTGTAATTTAACAACAGCCTCGTTAATCGAGGGACCTGCACAGTACATAACGGTATCGTCCGCATACAAATATAAGGTTGCTCCTTCGACATTTTCACCTAAACTATTAATATAGATAGAGAATAATAGCGGACCTAAAACTGAACCTTGTGGTACACCCAGGGCCGGATTAACCATATGGGCAACCTGGGCAAGTGCCCAGGGGCCCTTGAGCAAAGAGGGCCCTCAGTGACAAGATTAAAAAAAAAATAAAAATAAAATTTTATTATTATTTTATTTTTTTCGGGCACAACCTCACTCATCATACATTGTTTTTAAATGACACTCACTCTTCGCTATAAATAACACAGCTTTTCTATAGGGTCAAATTAATATATTTTCTAAACCGTCTCTGTACTGTAGGTCTCACTATGTATGCGCTCAAATGTATTACTACGCGGCGGCAGTGTATAGCCGAATCACAGCCCCACCCTCACTCATGTCACATTTTGTCACGTGAGCAGAAAAAATGGATGGTGCCGGTAGCCAAACGCCCAGCGGGGCTGCGAAAAGAAAGAAAAAGAAAGAAAAAGAAGAGAGAGTGGCGGCTGCATTAAAAAATGTGCCAACAATAAATAGCTTTTTCAAAAAAGCAAAAAGTGACGAAATAGGCCAGCAACAACCACAAGGAACAGTGGCGGCGGTCACGGAGGATGTTGTTGAGCTAGCGAGCAATGTTAGCCTTGAACCTAGCATGCTAACACAGCAGCGAGTAGAAGAGGAAGATAAAGATGAAGACGAGCCTGACGAGGACGTCACAGAGCAGGGTGAAGGTTCGAGTTCATCGGAAGTTCCCTGTGTCTCTCAGGACCAGATTGACTGAAAATTCTAAATATTGGTCATGTTGGTAGGATTGGGTAGGCGTGTTGTTACTTGTTGGGTGGGGGGGGGGGCCATGAGCGCTCAGTGCCCAGGGGCCCCTGTAGGTACTAATCCGGCCCTGGGTACACCATTAGTAATGTTTAACCACTCAGAAGACAGCCCATCAAACTGAACACATTGGGACCTTTCAGAAAGGTATTTCACAAACCACCCCACTGCATGGCTGGATATGCCAATACTGACCAGCCTCTGCTTCAAAATGCGATGATCGACGGTATCAAAAGCTTTGGATAGGTCAACAAATAGAGCTGCACAACTCTGCTTATTATCTAAAATACTCGTAATATCATTTACCACTTTCATTGTGGCAGTGATGGTGCTATGTTGCTTTCTGAAGCCTGACTGATGTTTAGACAGGATGTCATTTGTACATAAAAACTCCTTTACTTGTTCACTCACTAGGCGTTCAAGAACCTTAGCCAGAACTGACAATTTAGAGATGGGTCTATAATTGTTTAATAAGGTGGCCTCCCCTCCTTTTAGTAAAGGCAGGACATAAGCTGATTTCCATACTTTCGGGATTTTGTTCGTGCTGAGGGAGAGGTTAAAAAGAGAAGTAAGAGGTGGAGCAATACAATCTGCAGCTATCTTTAAAAAGAAAGGTTCTACGTTGTCCGGACCAGCCGGCTTTTTAGGATCTAGCTTGGTTAAGGCTTCACGAACAACATCAACAGTAAAAGGAGTAAAACTGAAAGGGTTTTCCAGACCACATTGTTCTGAGTCACCGACTGTGGTGTTCACAGAAGCAGAATTAGAAACAGAATGAAACAGAGAGCCACAGGACACACACTGCTCATTAAAACAATTGAACATGGTAGCCCTATCCGATATAGTGCCAGATGCTGTGGTAAGGCACGGAGGTAGCTCATTACGGATATCACCGGTGGATATCGATTTTATGGCTTTCCAGAATTTTCTAGGGTTGTTCAGGTTCTTTGTGGTAACTGACAGATACTACTTAGATTTAGCACTTTTGACATGTGAAGTGAAGCTATTTCTTAGCTGCCTAAAATGCAGCCATTCTACCTCTGAGCCTGATCTCCTAGCCTTTGCCCAGGCCTTGTTTCTCTCATGTAGGAGACTAGATAATTCAGCAGAAAACCAAGGATTGTCTCGTCCCTTCACTCTAAATGTACGCAGGGGTGCATGTCTATCTATAATTTCCATAAAACCAAGATAAAAATAAGACCATGCAGTTTCTACATCAGCACACAAATTGATTTTTCCCCAATCAAACCCAAACAGATCACGTACAAAACCCTGCTCCACAAAATGTTTTATGTCTCTCTTGATGATAACACGAGGTTTAACCTTTTGGACTTTTGTGTCCCTAATTGTGGCTACAACACAGTGGTCACTCAGATCATTCGCAGATACTCCCACAGCTGAGTATTTATAGGGAATATTAGTTAGAATGAGATCAATTAGGGAGGATTTATTTGGGGACTTAATATTAGGGCGAGTAGGACTGTCAACAATCTGAGTAACATTTAAAGAGATACAAAGGTTTTTAAAATCCTCTGATACTGTAGTTAACCAGTCCCAGTTAAAATCTCCAAGTAGCACTATTTCCTTGTAGTGTAGTTGCGATAAAATATTTGCTAGCGAAGACAAGGAGTCTTTGACAGCTGAGGGGGGGTCTGTAACAGCCCACGACCATGACCTGTTGACCCTTTGCCACTTCTATATTTAAGGCTAAAAATTCAAATTGCTTACTGATAGATTTGGAAACTAATGTGGATACACTGAACTTATTCTTAACATAAATGGCAACGCCACCACCTTTATTAGGCCGGTCGGTACGATGCACATTATAACGATTTAAGGCAATGTCAGAGGCCAAAATAGATTTATTTAGCCATGTTTCTGATAAAACAGTCGAGGTCGCCCAAATATATACAAAATCTAGTTTACCTAACAGACTGCGCACATTCAAGTGGATGAAACCCAACCCAGATCTAGCTTTAAAATCAGCAGGAGTAGCGATCTGACTACTACTACTGGGCGGACCAGGGTTAGGTTGTACATTTCCTGACAGTAATAACAAAACAAAAAACAGGCATCTTTTCCTCTTAAGCGACACATATACATTGTCATCTACTTTAGAATCACCGGAAAAGTCTGCGAGTGTGTGATTAGAACTTAAGAAGCAGTCCTGAAGAACCATCATCGCAGGAATACAAAAAAGACAAACATATTTTGTCGAGCAGATTGACTGTGACAAGGCAACCGGTAATTGTTTGTGTAATACATCCGAACCTTTGCAGGGGATGCCCACTGCAGGTGGCAGAACAGACCTGAATCCAGTAGACTCCTCAGAATGACTAGAGATCTTCTCATAGTCCAAAATAGTTAACAGGCACAGCAGAATCCCGATATGGGCCATTTTCCCAGACCAGCACACAGAATCCACGATGTTCCTGGAGCAAAATCCCCCGGGGTGAAAGCAGGCCTCTGCAACAGCAGAACCAGGACAGGTGGAAAGCAGGCCCCAGCCGTACATCCTCCTCCGCACAGCAGCACACGCCCGGTGGAAGCAGGCCAAGCCCGAAGCGTGGATCCACTCCGTCTTTCCGCGACGACTCCGGGGTAAAAACCTCTCCAGGTGGGAACAGGCCTCCGTAGATCGCAGATCACAGGCAGCAAACAGGTGGAGCCGCTCCGTCTCTTCACGACGAGCAGGCCTCCGTAGATCGCAGATGGCAGGCAGCAACAGGTAGAGCCGCTCCGTGTCTCCGCGACGACTCCGGGGTAAAAACCTCTCCAGTGCAGCCGTACTCTACAGGTGGGAGCAGGCCTCCGTAGATCGCAGATCGCAGGCAGCAAACAGGTGGAGCCGCTCCGTCTCTTCGCGACGAGCAGGCCTCCGTAAATAGCAGATCGCATGCAGCAACAGGTGGAGCCGCTCTGTCTCTTCGCGACGTCTCCGGAGGATAAACACCTCAGTACACCGCAGACAATTAAAACTACTACTTGTATAAGCAGGGATGGCTACATGTTTGTGAGCAGGAGATCTAGATGCTAACAGATGCCAGATGCTAACAGGCAGTGGGAGCCTGTAACAATTGCGACTGTTCTCTCTGACACGCTAATCCGAAGAAGATATTAAGATAAGATATACTTTATTGATCCCAAATTGGAAACAGTTGCGTTACATCAGCATGTGTAACAGTTGTAAATATGCAGTGGTGTTTATTTGTAAATCATTTAGTATAATCACACAAATTCTGTGTTTTATATTTAATAATTCTGTGTTCTTTATTTATTGATTGTTCAATACCTGACAAGGCCAGAGATGAAATATCTATATACATCGTATAAGAGTATAATACATATGTATAATATCAGTTAAAATAAGTGCTTCAACATAGTTAACATTGCTGGAGGTATGCATAAATATTGATAGATGTCTCGTAATGCACTATTGAGGAACCTGCGACCCAAGTTTTTCATTCATTGCATAACTACACCCTAGTTGTGTATAATATGACATCTAGAAAATCTTGAAATATTGAAAGGGATGTGCAAAATAGTCATTATATATACAGTCTTTAATTAACTATTAGTAGAGAATAACGACTAATGAATATATTATATGTAATCAATTTTTAGTAATGAAGTTTTTTCTGCTGCTGCATATATTATACACCCGTAATCCAGAGTTGTCCTCATAATTGCCCTATAGATGTCAATTAGTGCCTGTTTGTTTGCCCCCAAGTCACATCCAGCCACAGCTCTTAATACGTTCAAAACGTTTTGGGATTTTGTTTCCAAATGTTTAATATGGGTTTTCCATGTACATTTACTATCTAACCATAGCCCTAGATATTTAAATGAATTTACCTCATTCATCGGCTTTCCATATGATGTAAGCTTCTCAGCCTCCATCTTGTGTTTATTTGTAAATGTCATGAAGCAAGATGTGCTTGCTGACAGCTTGAAACCCCAGTTGTATGACCACTCCTCCACTTTCTTTATAGCTTTGCCTATCTTCTCAAACACATATGGAACATTTCTTCCCCTTATCCATATGTCCCCGTCATCTGCATACAATGCTTAGTCAATATGTCATTTATCATAATGTTAAATAATATCGGCTGATCCCTTGGGGAATACCATTTTCTATATTGAACTCTTTCGAAACCTCTGCTTGAACTCTGAATTTCCTGTCTGATAAAAAAGCCATGATCCTGTTACTGTCACTGTTACGTCACTTAATTTGATGAGTAACCCATCCCTCCACATAGAGTCATAAGCCTTTTCAATGTCAACAATATACTATTGCCATAACCTCTTTCATTTTCAGTGTCTTTACACTGTATTCCCACCTCATTGCTTACCAAAAGCATCTACCAAAGCATCTATTGTGGATCTTCCTTTGCGAAAACCACTCTGAAAATTACTCAGTAACCCTCTTTGTTCTAAGACATGTGATAGTCTATATGTCATCTTCTCCATCCATTTACACAAGTGTGATGTTAATGCTATGGGTCTGTAGTTACTGAATTCCTTGTTTTGTTCTTTAATAGCTCTGCTACATTCCTCATTTCACCACTGCACCACTTTCCTCCTACCCTCTGTTGTTATTTTTGGTAAAGTTTTATTTGCTGCTTCTTTAATGTGCATTGTGATTTGATTTGAGCACTCCTCTACTTCCTTCTAATGCTAACAATTGTGCTGACTCCTTACAGCAAAGTCTACATTTCTCCCAGTCTGCTTTACCAAAGCACCACCTGGTAAATATACTCACTTCCTATTTGTGTTGATGATAGTGAAAACTGGGTAATGATCACTTCCTATGGTACAGTCACTTTTTACATACAATTCACACGATTTAACTAAACTATCCGTCACAAGTGTGAGGTCCAAACATGATTGTGTCCCCCTATTCACGTCTATTCTTATTTTTTGTCCATCATTAAGGCAAAACAATGATCTTTCCTCTAACATTTCATCTACAACATCCCCATTACTGTCTGTTTAAATTCTTCCCCATAGGCTGTTGTGAGCATTACAATCACCACACCATACTTCCCTTCTATGACTCGTCCCTGCTATTGTCTGTAAAGTTTCAATGTGAAGATTTTTACATGGGTTATAGAAATTGACAAGCTTTATGCTTCCTTCTTTCCTTGGGCTGCACATTTCTACTATGACACATTCCTTGTCTTCAGGGGATGGAACTGGGGGCTGAAAAGAAGAACCGGTTCCGTACCAAAAGAGCACTATCACAGAGCTAGAACGGGAACCGCGTTGGTGTGAAAGGGGCACTGTGTTCTTTGTTCCGTTTTAGAAAGGAAGTGTGAATACTTTGCTTAGCGTTGACAGCTTTTTCAAATCGACAGTGTTTTTGTAATCGCCGGCACACACTGCAGGTTAAACCATGGGGTATTAAATAATAATAATAATAATAATAATAATGTAATTAATCTGGTACTGAGAGTTATTACAAAGCACTGTTCCTAATTCATTGTTTACTTTTTTCGTTGTCTACTAAACCGGAAGCTAAACAAATGGGCGGGGCAGCATAAGCATTATAACCAGACTGTATCTTAAAATGATAAGTACCAGTTATAGCTGATTTTAGATAAACAATTCAAAAGACAAAATCAACGAAATGTATTGAAAGACCAATCTTTATTTTAAGGTGCCTTTTCTTTAAACCTTCAGATGTGAGATATTAGTTATGCAGTAATAGTATTGACAATAACAAAATACTGAGCAACTTTAGTTGAGTTAACTTTATATTTCTTATTGTCTAAAAAGCATTTATTACACTCATTTTCCCCCCTCTCATATTCACAGTGTGTACCAATTGAGACTGTATTTCCCGTCAGGTGTCATCTCTCTAACCGGAGTACTATTTTGGATGAAGCGGCTCCAGCACAAACATTACAATAGTCGGTGTAGCAGTACGTACAGCAAGTTGCATTACATAGATTGTTTTGAACACACCTTCAAAATAGCATTGTGATTATATTACAGGATGGAAACTGAAAGCACGGGAACATTAATAAACTACATAACAGAAAGTATGAATAACAATAATGAAGTTTTGACTGTAGATATGTTTATACTTTATATTATTTACTGTAAATGTTTCATTTAGATGTAATTATTATGATCATTCTTTATTCTTTCTATTTATCTATCTATATACATCTCACAATGGGGTAGGTTACAGGAACTTTTCATCAACAGATTGCTTTAGTTTGGCTTAACTCTTCACTGATTGGTTGCATACACTTTACATTTACTGGCTATGCAAAATAGAAGGTGGGGCTCATTATCATATTAAAAAACGCCCATTTTTACGCGCGAAATAAACGGGCGAATAGTGGCACATTGGGTTCTCGATACACGAGAGAGACAGCCTTCCTGCTCGCTCGCGGGAGTTTCAGCCTCACTCGCTCTTGGAGTCTGTCTGCTCGCGTGTGAAAAGTTTCTGCCACTTTGGGGCGGAGCCACTGATTGACAGCTGCCAGGAAGCCCAGAGTTGCCAGGTTTGATCATTGCCTGAACCGAGGAGTGACAGCAGCAAGATTAGTTGGATGAGATTTATTGGTGAAGTTGTCCATAAAAAACTATTATATTCGTAAAGTATACAGCTAATATATATATATATATATATGTAACCTCGGTGTAGTGTCCCCTCCGCAACAGACCACTCGGAGCTGGTGATTACTTCAGTTTATTTCCATACCGGCATTGCAATGGACAACATACAATGGACACGTGAGCTGCATTATTTTGTCCATGACATAATACAATAGCACCTTACTCTCAACAGATCCTCACGCGGTATGAGAACCTCCCACAATCGATTGCGGTAACAAAGCTACAGCAAAGCAGGCACGCGTTTGTAACACCAGATGGCGTAATTCACCAATTTAACCCGGATTTTACACCAACCTTTATAACTCCGTTACATACACCCCCCTAAAATTCTGCTAAATTGAGGCAAAACACAGAAAACAACAAAACACACAGGAGATACAAAATACAAGCTGTGTAGAAATTTGAGCATAACCTCGTTGAAGTCAGTTTGAAACTGTCTACTTGGACCAAGTCAGCAAGAGATTGGCCAAACCCCTTAATAACATAGACACAAAAGATGCCGTGTACACCTCTTATAAAATAAACATTACTCTTCTACATCTTGAAATTACTGAGGGACACTGTAAGACAGTGTAAATACTGGTTGAAAAAACTAAAACTAAATCATATATATATTTATATAGTTTGTTTGCTCATGGTCACTCACAGCACATTACCAACTGCCAAACATAATCTGAGGATGTACTTGGTAAACTGCAGACGTGTTAAACACCATCACATGTTATTCATCATTTACACAGTTCCTCCTTAATTTCGCTTGCCTAGCTCTAAGCTATTGAAAAGTACTTAACGTTTATGAATGTACCTCCTTCATTTAACTGGTCCACTAACTTCCACTAACACTTCCATGAAGACTTAAATATAGCCAATATTAGCAATGTTTAATGTGTTTAAATGCCGAAGATAAGGCAAAAATTGAAGTTGGCAGTAGTCTGGTAAACAGAGCCGTATCGCGTCTGGTAAGCGGATCCGTATCGCATCTGGAACGCGGAGAACCATATTGAAACGGAGCTGGACCAGTGCTGGCCCATATCTGCCGCAGATCCGTTTTGCGGATCCGATCCAGTTTCTGGCCGATGTGCGTTTGGACAACGGACCGAGTCCGTTTGGCGGATCCGGGCCAGATCGTCTGCTAGGTGCGGCCCAGATCCGGCCCAGTGTCTCTTTGTTATCTGGGTAGGCAACCGCCTATGTCGCCTATGCCAAGAACTGGCCCTGTACACCATGCTAAATGTATGTCTGCATAAAGCTGAGTTATGATCGGTCATAATAACACAGCATTTGGTGATGATTAAATAGTTGAGATTTACTCCCATACTTCTGGCCATACTTTCCACACAAATGTTCTTCAGCAAGTGTGCAGAGCAGTGTTGATATAAAAAAGCAATTTGAAGGTTGGATATTTGTAAACCTTTTTTTGTGTATATATATTCATAATTTAAGATGTAAATGAATTCCAGTTTATTTGTAGTACTTTCTATTTTTATTGTGACATTTGGTGGCATCAATGTCTGCATTTGATACAGATAATGGAGCAGTTGCTTTAGGGCCACAGTGTAGGCCTATATCCCTTAAGGTCAAATAATGAGATCCTCGACCTCCGCCCCCCCCCCCTCTCGCACCTCCACACAGAGCCCCCCCCCCCCCCCCCACACATATCAAATCCCAACTTAACCCCTGCTTCTAACTAATTAGGCTACCTTAAATAAACTCACTAATTAATAAAAACCAGTTCAATACGCATTATTCTTATTCTTATCATTATGAGCGCAGCCAGTAACGGTAAGGTATCTAATTACTTATTTATTTAGTATTCCGTAACTTAATAACAGAGATGGTCAAACTAAAGTGGTAGAGACATGGCAGAAATCCTACAATGAAGCGGGACAGTGAAGTATTCACCCATGAGAATCAAGAAAAGACAGCGGCCCCGTTGAAGGAGTTTACAGATGAAAAGACACACAATCACAACAAGTAGGCTATATTTAGGTGTTTTTTTGTAAATAACCAACGGTATCAAGAGGAAGTAAAGTCCCCTGGTTTGTCCCTTATTCCCTAACTGCCATGAGACAACTCAAAATCAAGTTTCCAAAATCCGACACTGAGGTGGTCTTAACGCACCAGCAGATGACAGCGCTGACAACAACGTGTGTTTCCCGCAGCGAGACGCTTCTAATTGTGGGCTTATCATGTTGATTCGGCCACAACAGAACAAATAAAAATAAACTCTCGCTCTCTCCAGAGGGGCAGGTCAGCCAAAAAGGCCAAATGGGCCGTTGCCCTGGCAACATTAGCCCGTACCTGTGCACGTCCCTGGTAGGTAGGCAGACATACAGAGCGGTAGATCGACAGATGGACAGATAGATGGATATCATAGATAGATACTTCATTCATCCCAAATTGTGAAATGTGTGGAAACAAGTATAAACACAATAACATTAAATACAAATGAAAGCAATAGACAGGAATATATGTATATACAGTAGAAAGGACACGATGAATATTATAACATTTAATGTAGCCTTACTATGAAGGCTAAGCTAAATACGGTGCTTTTCTACAGATTACTTTATAACTGCACTGGTAAGGTAACATTAGGCCGATTAATAAGATGTGAAGTGCTTTGTAACTTCAACCCGCTTGACTGAATACACAACAAACAATGAAGAAAGAGTTTTATCTGGGCTGCTTCGCTGCCAGCTGCTCCCCCGGGACCCGAAAGTGGCGTAGGCTATAGCCTGCACTTCAACATCAACGAAAGTGCTCGATATATGCTATATTGAACCAATAAACTAACACAAACTAACTGTATCACTATAACATGATGATGATGATGATGATGATGATGATGATGATGATGATGATGATGATGATGGTGATAAAAAATGCATCTAACGTTCCGCTGTTCATTATAATATAAAAACAGAGCATTAAACAAACCATCATGCGGAAATGTCGTCATCAGCGGGCAATCACGTGGTTTCCGAAAATAACCGAGTGACACGAGTAGATTTTAGCCGAGACCGGCGGAAAATATGTCTCAAAATTCAGTGTGTGTGCAAAAGACGATCCACAAGCAGAAATGTGAGATCCACGAGCAGAGATTTGAGATCCGCAAGTGCATTTTTGGTCGAGAAAATACAAAATGGATTCACAAATTTAAACCAATCAATGTGTTTTTGAGTTGATGAGTAGTGCAGATATCACTGTAAAATCAATCGACAGTAAAGAGAATACTTACTTCCGGGTGCAAAATCCTCCGTTATCCAATGGGAATGGACGTTCACATTGCTCTTTGTGTCCGTAATAGAGAACCGCAGTGACGCGTCCTAAAACCCGGATGTAAACTTCTTCCGGTTCCTTCGTCAAAAACGCAATGCAATTTCTCCATAGGATTTTGGAAAATAGCTCGAAATAAGGTCTGTGGTTGACACACATTTAAGAGAGGGATCACGTTTTGTTCAGCCGGATAATCTCCACATGTCTCCCCTACTTTTATAATTTTTGAATCATAAATCTAGTCGCCAAAAGCGAAATGCTAACGTTATGCTATAAACGAACTACAAGCCAGTACAGCAGCAGGGTCGCACGACTTCAACGTCACGCCAATTTAAGATCGTTTCAACTGACTTGCACTGAAACTGCACTTTGAACACTTTAAATATATTAACATTTTAAACTGTATACCCCGTTTATCTAGGCCCTTTTTGTTTTGTTTTATGTATACCACGTTTATCTAGGCCCTTTTTGTTTTGTTTTATGTATACATGTCACAATGTGGGAAACGATATTTCTGGATGTATAACACATGTAGAATTTTTTTACAATAAAGCTGACTTTGACTTCCGCGTGCTTGCATATTTTAACAAAGCTTTTCATTTTAGCCACACTGAATTTAACTAGAAGTCATGGCTGTGTCAATTACCAGTCTGATATCGTTTTACAAAGATGACAAGAAGAATGGAGATAGAGGAGAGAACCACTACAAGTCAGGACACGTACAACAGTGCAGCCTAGATGAAGGTGTGCTTACCGGTGTTGTCAGGGCTAGCATGAGGGAGAAGGTTTATAGAGTGTCGGTGAGTAGTTATAGCAAGAGTACCGTTAACCTAGAGTTAATTTATTCACATTAATTCCCATCAACAAATCCATTTTATGTGTCACATGAAATCTTTATTAGGCAAGGCAAGTTTATTTATATAGCACTTTTCAACACATGGCAATTCAAAGTGCTTTACAAAAAATGAAAGACATTAAGAAATGGCATTTAAAATCAGTCATTAAAAAGCAAAGCTAATAAAATAAACATTAAAAGAAAAAATACATGGATAAAAGTTACAGTGCAGTCTAAGATGTGAATAGTTCAATTAAAAGCAGCGGCAAAAAGAAAAGTCTTCAGTCTGGATTTAAAAATAGTCAGAGTTGCAGCGGACCTGCAGGTTTCTGGGAGTTTGTTCCAGATGTTTGGAGCATAATAACTGAACGCTGTTTCTCCATGTTTAGTTCTGACTCTGGGGACAGAAAGCTGACCCGTCCCTGAAGACCTGAGAGATCGGGATGGTTCATCATTTAGCAGGAGGTCAGAAATGTATTTTGGGCCTAAACCATTCAGTGCTTTATAAACCAGCAGCAGTATTTAGAAATCTATTCTTTGACACACAGGAAGCCAGTGTAAAGACTTCAGAACAGGAGTGATGTGATCCACTTTCTTAGTGTTAGTGAGACCTGTGAAGACACCATTGCAGTAGACCAGTCTACTGAAGATAACGGGACAAGGTTTTCCAAATCCTGCTGTGACATTAGTCTTTTAATCCTAGATATATTCTTTAGGTGATAGTAGGCTGATTTAGTAACTGTTTTAATGTGACTGTTGAAACTCAGGTCAGAGTCCATGACTACACCTAGATTTCTGGCTTTATCTGTTGGTTTGAACATTGCAGACTGAAGCTCAGCGCTAACTTTTATACGTTCTGCCTTGGCTCCAAAAACCATTACCTCAGTTTTATCTTTGTTTAATTGGAGAAAGTTCTGACACATCCAGTCATTGATGTGTTCAATGCACTTACTCAGTGTTTGAATTGGAGCATAGTCTCCTGGTGAAATGGTTAGGTAAATGTGTGTGTCATCTGCATAGCTATGGTAACTTATTTTGTTGTTTTTCATTATCTGAGCCAGTGGTAGCATGTAGACGTTAAAGAGAAGAGGCCCCAAGATTACAAATATTACACACCAGAAAACACAGAAATATCCATGAAATAAACATACAGTAGGCTATAAACAATTAAAGGGATACTTGGGAAGGCATTACAAATGTAAATATATTTTAAATAATAAAACAATCCCACCACTACAGGTATCTACAGGAGAAGAGGGAGTTCTCTCCACAAAATGTGAATGCCCATGTGGAGAATGGAAATGCAGTCATGCAGTTGCATTAGCCATCTTTGCCATCCACAGTTTCAGCTGCACTGACGTGACACCCCGTCAGTGGAAGAAGCCAAAGGCAGCTAAACGTACGCATTCAGTGGAGGAGCTATTTCCTCCAACCAATAACTCATTTTACCCGCTGACAAGAGAGCCCACCTCCGAAGATCGTGACTGGCTGAGGGACAGACTCGGGGGCAGGTTCTCAGGAATGTCTTGGCTTCTTTCCCCCGAGTCAGAAGAGGAACACTACAGCTTGGAAACACTTACTGTTCCTGAAATTCTCAAACCTGTTGGGCATCAGGGACCTGAGGCAATTGTGGCAAGCATGGCATTGTCTGAGGAGCAACAGAGGGCAATTCAGGTGGCCACCACTGGTCAGCGAACCAACCCAAACTGGCATTTGTTCAGGAAAGGAAAGTTGACTGCCAGCAGCTTTGGAGCTGTCCTGAGGTCAAAGTGTGTGACTGCTTCCCTTATTGCCAGGGTGCTAGGGCAACAACAGGCCCTTGATGGTGTTTGGTCTGTACAGTGGGGGACTATGAATGAATGTGAGGGCATCAGGGCATTCACCACTGCAACCCAGATGCAGGTCCATGAGTCAGGTTTGTGGCTCTCCCAATCAGGAGTGTTGGGGGCATCTCCAGATGTTCTGGTAGGGTCTCCCGCTGTGCTGGAGGTAAAGTGTCCCTACGGAGCCAGGGAAATGACAATTAGTGAAGCATTGCAAATCAAGGGCTTCTGTGTCAGTAAGGAGGAAGAAACATTCAGCCTGCGTGAGGAGCATCCTTACTAGCACCAAGTGCAAGGTCAGCTTCACCTCACTGCAAGAAAGAAGAAGAAATTAAGAAATTGTGAATCGTTTTTAATTTACATTTACTCGCCTTTGCAATGTTGTGGTTGTTAGAGTGTTAGGCTTCCTGTCAGCTCGTCTGTTGGGAAGATATAAAATATTAGTTTCATGGAAGTCACACCGTCACATATAAGAGCATTAAGAGATACAGTACATAGGCTAAAACAAAACATCTAAAGATATAACCTTGCACTTTGTCTCGTGAACATTTTCACTATTTTGACATTTTTATAGATGAAAATTGAACTAAAGAAATAAATGGTAGATTAATCCATATTGAAAATAGTTGTCAGCTACACTAATTATAATAGTTATATTTCTTAATTAATTAAGATAAGATATTACTGTATTGATCCCAATTTGGGAAATATTTGTGTAGGCGTAATATAGGCGTAATGACGTACAACGGCCTCGACCATTTCTGTAGTCCTATTCAGCCACTCGGTAACAACCATCGTTTTGCAGACACGTAAACTCTTCACAAATCACCAGTGGGGTCACTGCTGATGTATCTACTGTCGTAGAACAAAACGTGATTTATCTCTTAAATTTGTGTCAACCACAGACCTTATTTCGAGCTATTTTCCAAAACCCTATGGAGAAAATGCATTGCTTTTTTGACGAAGGAACCGGAAGTGCTAAAAACTTACTTCCGGGTTTTAGGACGCGTCACTACGGTTCTCTATATGGGGACATGATCAAATAGGAATATAATTATCTTTTAAAAAACGTTAACTAAAGGGAACAATCTATTTGACAAAGCTGAAGTTCTGGTCTTCCTTAAACACCAACTAATTTAATAAAAACCACAGTTACACACAATGCACTGTTTTTTGAGAACAGTGGTGGACAAAAATTCGTCCACCACGCACTGCGGTCGTGGTGGAGTCACGCATTCTGGTGAGACCAGGTTGATCAAGGTGTTTGACATAAAGCCTTATTCATATCACCACTGTACCATCCTTGATAAACACAATTTCTTGAGTTTTGACATTTGTAAGTCTTTTAAAAGTATGTGCTTTTTTTTATAAATGTTTACATGGACTGGCCGCTGCACTAGGTCAGAAACCAGAGGAGACAGTGAGGTCCACCGTAGACGGTACACTTTTGGACAAAATGTACTCTCCATTAAAGGCAGCTCATTGTGGAATAGCCTCCCAACTGAGATACGGGATTGTCCCACTCTCAACAGTTTTAAAGGTCAACTAAAAGAATGGTTGAGAAACAAACAGACGTGCAATCACCGCTAAATGCACTTTAAAACTGGGGTTTCTCCTCTTGCACTTTATATGTCGTTGCTGCTATATTGTACTAATATAATACAATACAAGTATTTATGTCATAAATACTTGTGTGTGCTGCTCTTGCTCTTTTGCACTTTTTGCATATCATGTATTTGTCGTTGCTAAGTGTATAATTGTCATGTTCTTAAATGTTTTATGTGAGGGGGATGGAAATTAGCTCCAAGCTCAAATCCGGCATATTTACACTATTTGCATTTTCTTGTTTTAAGTGTTCATTAATGTGCATTGTCCCTGCTAATTAAATGATAACAAAAAAAAGAGACCGAAAAAGGTAGACTCAATGGCTCTTGATGATATCAATGAGCAGTCCCAATAGATGCTGTTGTATAAAAAGAAATAGAATAGGTCCAGATTTCTTCTATTTTGTGTTGGATGATTTGTTTTATTGATTGCTGATGGATGTTAAGATGTGTTTTACAATTAGAGCTAGGGAAGTAACAATAGCCTCCTAACAAAATTAAGGTTAAGTTAATGTTAACGTAACATTGTAAGAAAGCAAAACGAACCTTCAAGAAAGCTTTTACTCTCAGACTGGGTGAAATTGTGCAGTGTTGACTTTTAGCGCTTTTCCCAGTAGACAGAGCTGTCAGAGCGGTTCTATGCTGGTTTAGCTGGCCAGGCTGGTCTTGAACCAGCATGACAAGCCTGGCAAGCTTGTCCAGCCTGGTAAAACAACTAAACCAGCCTAACACCAGCTAAAACCAGCAACCATCTTAAGCTGGTCTAAGCAGGGTAGTCATTGGTCAATGCACTGCCTGGGCTGAAATAAGGAGAATAAGAAGGGGGCTATATTTCCATCAATTCTAGAAGAGACAGCTGGACATAAAGACAGACATTATGGAGAAAAAACGATTGTGTTTGCTGTGCTACTGCTGCTGCTGGGGTGCACGTGGACCATCCAGGCAGACGTTGATGAGGATGAGGTGACTGGCTGACCTCTTACTAAACATTATGTTGGTTACATGTACATTTCTGTGGAATATTGTATGGCTGTTGGTTCTTTATATTAATGATCTGCTGTGCAAACATTTATAACGTGTTTTACCCTTATCTTGAAACATGTTGAATTGAATGTTTAGTGGAATATTTGTATAAAGGTGTTCAAATGTCTTGTCTGACTGTCTTTGGCTCGGAAACAGGTGGAGAAACCTGTGAATACGACTGTGGATCCTGCACACGTGGAAGACTTCAATCCCTTTTCAAGTATGCCCAATATAACCTTGTTCAATGCAATAGGTAATAGATTAGTTTATTTACCCCGGTACACTTGATGTGCAGTGAGGCTAACTGAGTGCTGTATGGTAGGACATTAGAGATCCTGAATCTGATGTTAAAGTACTAACAAATGTTGTCTTCTCCTTCGTGTTCTCTCTCTCCCTGCAGAGGACTGTAAAAAAGCACCAGAACACGGGCCTTGTCAGTCATTGTTAATCATTGAAAGGTACTTCTACAACCCCTCCTCAATGACCTGTGAGATCTTCTCCTATGGCGGGTGTGGGGGCAACCTGAACAACTTTGAAGATAAGGCAAAGTGTATGGAAAGCTGTCACACTGCAGAAGATGAGGATGATACAAAAAATGGGTCTGATTAATTGTCCCATGTTGCTTTGAAAACACACACCAATTTAGACTGCAGCTGCTAAGTGTTAAACACTGTGTGAATGTTATCTGTCTCAGCGTTTTGACTGTCTGTATCACGATAATAAAGTTTAACATTTTACTTGTGCTGTTTTCTGTTTTTTAAGTATATTTATTTATTTAACCTGGATCAGTAACAGCATTAAAATGCTTTACATAATAGTATTTAATCAGGGAACGGCCTGAATCAATGAACATATTTGGCATTGCTCTAAAGAACCAGTGTGGCAGCCTATCAAAAGACCATTTTTAAAAAATGGTCAAGAATGGTCCTGCTTCATGAAACAAACCAAACAACAAATGTGTCCTTCACAAGTAGGGCTTCATATGTTTAAACGCATGAATAAACATCAATGTCAAAAAAGTCAACCGTGAAAAAGTGAGTAACGGTACATTTTCCTCAATCGTGTGTGTGTGTGTGTGTGATGAGTGGAAGCAGGAAGCAACGTGTTCTTAATTGTAGCTGCAATAAAACATGAAACTTTACAACTGTATACATCTGCTGCTACTGACAGTCAATAATGTAAACGTGAAAATGCTCAAATATCAGAATATATATAAAACACACATAGACCAATTGACCAGCCTGAGCAGCCAGTAGATATTAGTCTGGAAAGGATGGCTGGTTTAGAGGGGTGTTGGACACTTTAACCGGCCACCAGCTAAACCAGCCATCCTGGCCAGCTAAAAAAAACAGCATAGACCAGCATAGTATGCTGGTATGCTGGGCTGGTCACCAGCATCCATCTATCACCAGCTTATGTTTAATAATCAAATATACCATGCTGGAAGCTTACCAGGATTCCAAGTGACCAGCATACATTGTTTAAATACTGGTGATTATTCAAGGATTTATTACCTAAGGATAGAGGGTGTCGTTTTTCTCATACTGATATTCTGAACAATCTGTGCTGTTGTATTTGCTGTAAAGTGTCTCTACTGTAGGCTATTTTTATTATATGTACAGCACTTTGGCTCGACCAAAAATCGTTTATAAATGTGCTATATAAATAAAACTTGATTTGATTTGATTATTTAAACCAGATAACATAAATGTATTACAAAGATTGATTGTGTCATGTATTCTGGTATCTACCAAAATAAAGACATTGTAAAGTGTTCATAACAGTATTTTTAATTGAATAAATAGCAATAAATAGCTAGTTAATGTAATAAAATACACAGTAACAATACAATAATTATACAAATAACAACCAACCTGCGAATCAACCTATACATCAACAAATACATATATGATCTAAAACAGGTGCATTTGATTTAAAATAAAAGTAATAAATATAATTCAATATTTAAATGGTAACAAAAACAGTAACACGTATGATAAGAAAAAGGCAACAAAGAAAGTGTTTTTTGTTTTTCCTTGTGTTCATGTCCATAATGTTTCCCGTTGTGTAGCGTCCAGCCTTTCCCAATCTGGCCTGCATTTCTGTCTGTTGAAACCACTTCTTGAAGCAAACTGAAAAGAAATGTACAGATATAAGTACACTGCAAAAAGAAAACTTGACATTTACGTTAACATTTGGGCTGCTGTGGTTGCCAGAACTTGACCGTTAAAGTATGGTAAAATACATTACAAATTACAGTTGGTTGGCATAGACGTTACAGTCAACAATTGCTTATGGTGAATTACAATGGCAAAAACAAATAGAGCTAATGTACACAGTGCAGCTGTATCATCTGGGAAATAGAAGAATCGGATCAGGAATCGGTATTGGCAGACAATCAATATCAAATTAATCGGATCATTATTAGCATCAGCATTTGATCACCTTTGTCGACTTGCAGCCTAAATAAAAAGATAACTCCACTCCTCTCCTACCGCTCTTACCTCTAATGAGCCTTGGTAGAACTAGTGTCCTGAGTCATGGGGTCCAGAACTGACTGAAGACATGTGGATCAGAGTCCCAGACAGGCATGGTTCGATGTACAGGAAACTGGAACTTTGAACAGGTGTTTTCATCTTTTCTGCCTGAAGATTCACAACTTCTTGATCAGGTGTTTGATGTGGGCTGGCATGATCCTTTCTGCAGCGATAAATTAAAAAAACAAAGAAAACATTTTTAATAATAGTAATGATGGTAACAACACTAATATTAGTATAACTATTTATATAGCACTTACACAATTGCAAAGTGATTCTCACAACAACAATAAAGAGCAAAACAATACCAACAATAAAAAAACAAAATATTATAGGAATGTTAAGAGACAAAGAAATTATAAACAATCTAAGAGCCCTTAGAATGGGCTACGAGCCCAGATGTAGGTGCTGTCTTCCTTGATCTCAGGAAGGCATTTGACACAGTTGACCACCAAGTGCTTAGTCCTTACAAAGCTGACCTATTTCAATTTTTCTGCAGTTTCTATACATTGGCTAAAGTCCTACTTATCGAACAGAAAACAGTGTGTTCTGGTCAACGGTGCGAAATCGCCCTACCTTGTCAACCCTGTTGGGGATCCACAAGGTTCCATTCTTGGACCGTTACTTTTTTCACTGTACATTAATGACTTGCCTAATGTATGTCCTGAGTTGAATGTGCAAATGTATGCCGATGATGCGGTCATCTTTATACACGGGAAAAACACTGAAATGATCTCATCTTGTCTCTCTAATGCATTGGACAAGGTTCAACACTGGCTGAACAACATTTGCTTACAGTTAAACGTAACTTGCAAAATGTTACAAACAACAAATCAGACCCTTCTTAACTGTCAATGCTGCAAAGTCATACCTCCACTGTATGATTCTATCCCACATTGAATACTGTTTTACAAACTGGTCGTTTGCTTGAGCCACAAACCTGAAACCAATAGAACAGCTGTACAAGAGAGCTATCAAGGTTTTTGACAGAAAGCCTTATTCATACCACCACTGTACCATCCTTGATAAACACAATTTCTTGAGTTTTGACGATTGTAAGTCTTTTAAAAGTATGTGCTTTTTTTATAAATGTTTACATGGACTGCCCCCCCCCCCCTCCCTTAGGGGAATTAATCCACAAAAAACACACAGGACGCTGCACTAAGAAACCAGAGGAGACTGTGAGGTCCACCGTAGACGGACCACGTTTGGACAAAATGTCCTCTCCATTAAAGGCAGCTCATTGTGGAATAGCCTCCCAACTGAGATACGGGATTGTCCCACTCTCAATAGTTTTAAAGGTCAACTAAAAGAATGGTTGAGAAACAAACAGACGTGCAATCACCGCTAAATGCACTTTAAAACTGGGGTTTCTCCTCTTGCACTTTATGTATCTCTTTTATCTTCTCTTGCACTTTATATGTCGTTGCTGCTATATTGTATTACCATGTCATAAATACTTGTTTGTGCTGCTCTTGCTCTTTTGCACTTTTTGCATATCATGTATTTGTCTTTGCTATGTGTATAATTGTCATGTTCTTAAATGTTTTATGCGGATGGAAATGAGCTCCAAGCTAAAATCCGGCATATTTACACTATTTGCATTTTCTTGTTTTAAGTGTTCATTAATGTGCATTGTCCCTGCTGAATAAACGATAACAAAAAAAAAGAGACCGACTACAAAAGGTAGACTCAATGTTTCTTGATGACATCAATGAGCAGTCCCAATAGATGTTGTTGTATAAAAAGAAATAGAATAGGTCCAGAATTCTTCTATTTTGTGTTGGATGATTTGTTTTATTGATTGCTGATGGATCAAATCAAATCAAGTTTTATTTATATAGCACATTTATAAACGATTTTTGGTCGAGCCAAAGTGCTGTACATATAATAAAATAGCCTACAGTAGAGACACTTTACAGCTAATACAACAGCACAGATTGTTCAGAATATCAGTATGAGAAAAAACGACACCCTCTGTCCTTAGACCCTCACATCGTACAAGGAAAAACTTCCGGAGAAAAACCCACAGTTTAGAGGGAACAAATGGGAGAAACCTCAGGGAGAGCAACAGAGGAGGGATCCCTCTCCCAGGACGGACAGACGTACAATAGATGCCGTGTGTAAATCGAAGAGATAATACATTTTACAGCATATGTAGTCCAATTGTTTTAATTATTACGTTTATTCTGGTTTGTTTTGTGTTTGTATCTTGTATTTTAAATGTATTTATATTATGTTGTGTGAGCTTATCTCTCTGTACAGCACTTTGGTCTGAAGGTTTTTAAAGTGCTATATAAATAAAGTTGGATTGGATTGGATTGGAATTGTTAGGAAATGCATGTGTCTGTAATAAGAAGATGAATCCACGAGGATGTCAACTACTATGGATGTTAAGATGTGTTTTACAATTAGAGCTAGGGAAGTAACAATAGCCTCCTAACAAAATTAAGGTTAAGTTAATGTTAACGTAACGTTGTAAGAAAGCAAAACGAACCTTCAAGAAAGCTTTTACTCTCAGACTGGGTGAAATTGTGCAGTGTTGACTTTTAGCGCTTTTCCCAGTAGACAGCGCTGTCAGAGCGGTTCTATGCTGGTTTAGCTGGCCAGGCTGGTCTTGAACCAGCATGACAAGCCTGGCAAGCTTGTCCAGCCTGGTAAAACAACTAAACCAGCCTAACACCAGCTAAAACCAGCAACCATCTTAAGCTGGTCTAAGCAGGGTAGTCATTGGTCAATGCACTGCCTGCTGAAATAAGTGATACGATGGGCTCGTAAGAACTCAGATGCTCGATTCCGTTGCTTGGTAATATTCTTTATTGTAAAGAAACCAAAGCCATCAATAATTACTTCTAGGCTCTACTCTCCTACTGGGTAATGTAACAGATCTCTGGCAAACAGGCATAGATATAACGACAACACAAGATGAACCAACACAAGACAAAGGGAGAGAAGGACTATATACACATTAGGTAATGGGGCACAGGTGGACACAATCAGGGGCGGGAACAACAATCAGTCTAGCAGGTGCCACACGGACAGGAAGTGCCGACACCTGGAGAGAGAGAGTAGAATAATTAACCTCATAAGACAGATAGACAAACACTAAAAACACAACAGCTAACAGGATCCTAGCGCTAAAACCTTACAATAAGGAGAATAAGAAGGGGGCTATATTTCCATCAATTCTAGAAGAGACAGCTGGACATAAAGACAGACATTATGGAGAAAAAACGATTGTGTTTGCTGTGCTACTGCTGCTGCTGGGGTGCACGTGGACCATCCAGGCAGACGTTGATGAGGATGAGGTGACTGGCTGACCTCTTACTAAACATTATGTTGGTTACATGTACATTTCTGTGGAATATTGTATGGCTGTTGGTTCTTTATATTAATGATCTGCTGTGCAAACATTTAGAACGTGTTTTACCCTTATCTTGAAACATGTTGAATTGAATGTTTAGTGGAATATTTGTATAAAGGTGTTCAAATGTCTTGTCTGACTGTCTTTGGCTCGGAAACAGGTGGAGAAACCTGTGAATACGACTGTGGATCCTGCACACGTGGAAGACTTCAATCCCTTTTCAAGTATGCCCAATATAACCTTGTTCAATGCAATAGGTAATAGATTAGTTTATTTACCCCGGTACACTTGATGTGCAGTGAGGCTAACTGAGTGCTGTATGGTAGGACATTAGAGATCCTGAATCTGATGTTAAAGTACTAACAAATGTTGTCTTCTCCTTCGTGTTCTCTCTCTCCCTGCAGAGGACTGTAAAAAAGCACCAGAACACGGGCCTTGTCAGTCATTGTTAATCATTGAAAGGTACTTCTACAACCCCTCCTCAATGACCTGTGAGATCTTCTCCTATGGCGGGTGTGGGGGCAACCTGAACAACTTTGAAGATAAGGCAAAGTGTATGGAGAGTTGTCACACTGCAGAAGATGAGGATGATACAAAAAATGGGTCTGATTAATTGTCCCATGTTGCTTTGAAAACACACACCAATTTAGACTGCAGCTGCCAAGTGTTAAACACTGTGTGAATGTTATCTGTCTCAGCGTTTTGACTGTCTGTATCACGATAATAAAGTTTAACATTTTACTTGTGCTGTTTTCTGTTTTTTAAGTATATTTTATTTATTTAACCTGGATCAGTAACAGCATTAAAATGCTTTACAAAATATTATTTAATCAGGGAACGGCCTGAATCAATAAACATATTTGGCATTGCTCTAAAGAACCAGTGTGGCAGCCTATCAAAAGACCATTTTTTAAAAATTGTCAAGAATGGTCCTGCTTCATGAAACAAACCAAACAACAAATGTGTCCTTCACAAGTAGGGCTTCATATGTTTAAACTAGGGCTGTCAAACGATTACAATTTGCAATCAGATTAATCACAGCTTAAAAATTAATTAATCATGATTAATCACCATTCGAATTATGTCCAAAATATGCCATTTATTTATGTATATTGTTGTGGGAATGTAAAGATAAATGAAAGAAGGCGGATATATCCATTTAACATACAGTAGGCCTATTTATGTTTAAACATTTGTATGCGTGTCAAAATGAAAGACAACCGACACACCTATCAATCATCAAACCGTGGGGTCTTAATTCATTACGTGTTGATTTCTATCAACGGGGGAGTACTTCAGGAAAGTCGACAGAGGGGGGGGGGGGTCACAGTGTGTGAACTTGTGATCAGCTGTTTTAGCGCAGTTCTCCAGTGAAGGGGGGGGGGGGGGGAGAGAGAGAAAGTCTCCCTCCGCAGCCGGTTGGCGTAGTTTTGGCACAAGTCCGTTGTACAGACCGACGTTAACAGCAGCCCTGTCTGTGCACACGGAGACCGACTCTGTCGTCCGGTGATCGAACCGCCTTCTGAAAAAGCTTCACAAGTACTGTTATCTGTGTGTGATTTTTCTAGCGTTCAGGAGAGAAGTTTAAAAAAGGAGACTAAATGGAGTCTCTGAGAAGGTTCAAATTGGTACTTTAATTAATAAAAAGCGTGGTAATGTCACAAACGGAATATAGTCCGAACAGAAATACAGCTGTGGTTCTGGCTCTGGTAGTGAAGAAAAGAGGCCGTCTCCTCAGGTTGTGCTGAATATATATCCTCTGCTGGCTCCTCCCTGCGGGCCGGCTCTCAACATCCGTTGTTACGCATATCAGAGGATAAAGACATTGTACATTCAATATATATCTAAACACGCCTTTTCTCTTCCTTAACTCTTTCATGACTTTTCATTTAACACCTTCTAAACGCTGTAATCAATACAGGAAATACTTCACAGCAGTTTGGTTTCCGGTCAGTCTGAATGTTGTCACATGCTAACCACATCTGTAAACAATAACGTAATCAAATAAACTGTACCTTATCCAACAATAATAATATCTCAACGTTTATAGTTGTAGTGTTGAAATCAGTAGGTTTCGATGTGCAACATCATACCATATTGGTGCTAAATTCACCTCTATAGTAAATGGTATATATATATATCTATAATCACTATCAGGAGTCTAACCAAAGAATATGTCTCTCATAATTGTCACAAGTTAGACACTTTTATTATTGTTTGTTTGATGCCTCATCTAAACTCTCCTGTCATTTCAGATCCCGCTTTCCTCCAGGCCCTTGTAATCAGCTAATTTCCCTCACCTGGTCTCCTCAGCCCTTCCCCTCACCTGTTACTCATTCCCTCATCACTCCACAGTATTTATACCACCTCATTATCAGTTGTCCTTTGCCAGATTGTCTTGTCGTTTCCGCCAAGCTCTCCAGTGAGTGTTGTGCTCTAGTCCCGAGTTTTGTCCTGCCCAGTTTTTGATTCCTGCCTGCCTGTCTGACGGATTTACTGGTTTTGACCCTGCCTGTCCTTGACCTGAAATAAACTGAACATTACTATATACTGGTTGTATCTGAGTTGTGCTATTGGGTTCTGATCTGTACCTGTGATCGTGACAATAATAGAAAACACAGAACCACTTGTTGACACTGAGTCATCAACAATCTGCTCGTTCATTTCACAAATGAGTCGAGCTTGAGGTTTTATACACTGTAAAAATATCCACCGTGAATTCACAATAATTACCTGGCAACTTGTTGCATGACTTTCACAGTAAGGTTCACAGCAATTTACTGTGAATATCTTCACAGCAATGTATTGTAATTTCACATCCATGATATTACAATGCATTGTTGTAAAGGTACAACTGTAACTTCACAGCTTCAATTACTGTGATATTACAGTATGTTACTGGGGAATAACATCATTTTGTTGTACATTAATTACAACAAGGGCCTGTACTTTTACATTTCTATTGTGAAAGTACTGCAGGAGTAGCCAGTAATTTACTGTGAATTTACAATGTGTACTGTGAAAGTACTGCAAGAGTAGCCAGTAATTTACTGTGAATTTACAATGTGTACTTATATTTACAGTAAATTACTGGCTACTCCTGCAGTACTTTCACGTACTGCAGGAGTAGCCAGTAATTTACTGTAAATATACAAATCTAAATAATACGATAATATATTGTAAATTTGACTGGGATTGTACCATAATTCAATCAGCTCAATCAACAAAGAAAATGCCCATTTTAACTTTTATTACTCCATTGAAGTGCAAAGTACATTTTACAGTGTTTTGGAAATGTTGTTATGGCCCCAACCTCTAATCCGCGGTAGTGGCTTGTGCTGAGACCCGCAACATGAAAGAATACACACAATAACCGGTACTTGGTAACGAGCATTTATTGATAATCAGCCGTTTGCTCACACAAGCGAAATGGGAAACAAAAAGAGGTCTGGAGGACTGGCCAAAAGGAACAAACAGAAGGAGGGAACCCGAGCCAGCCACACCACGGGCCGTAGGACCCAGAACTCCCCCGCCTAACCAAAAATCAAATATAAACCCTATGGGAAACAAAATAAAGCCGCGAAAACTGGACTACCAGGTCCTCCAGGCTAAACATAAACACATCTGCAAAGAGGTGTTCTAAGGACAGTGTCTCCGGCATTAGGATAGGTGAGACATCCTTCTCCTCCAGCTTCTCTTTATATATACACACACGGCTGAGTGGAATTTGGAACACCTGGGCAGAGGCGGAGTCAGGGGCAGACCAGGTGCACCTGGGCAGAGGCGGAGCCAGGAGCAGACCAGGTGCACCTGGGCAGAGGCAGAGCCAGGGAGACAGAAAACAAGGAGGGGAGAACTTAACACATGTCTACACGGACATCCACTCAAAGTCAACAATTGTTCTGAAGAATGTGCAGACATGGAGGTTTAAATTGCCATGCCTCTTTTTGGCTTTCTAGCCCGTCTCAGGATTAATGCCCAGGATGCACCTGAAAACAATAAGCCAAGACAACAATTTCAATTTTACATAGATGTATATGTTGCCTCATTTATTTTAAGGCACATGCAGCGGTGCCCCTTTCAATTTAAGTAAAACCTGCACCAAAGAAAGACATTTGTATTTAAAGCCAAGCAAGAGCGATAAAAGCAAGAAAATCACTTAATTTGTTGTGTTATCACAGAGGATGGTCTGAATACAGTATTTTACGATGAAATAATACAGTAACATGTTGTGAAATCCTGGTAATCATTGATCCTGTACATTCACAGTAATTAACTGTGCCTGTATTGATTTCACTGTGACATTCTAAATTACAGTGTTATATTGTGAATATTACAGGTAAAGACTGTAAAGTGGTAAAACAGTAATTTATTGTAAAATATTACAGCTAAATATTGTGAAATGATGGTAATATTTTACAGTGTATTCATGAAGACCGAATGGGGAGGAGAACGCTGTATATTTTCTGTCATCTTCATGCAGTCCGACATTGTAGAACCCTGACGTGAGGTCCATTGTGGAAAAGAACACATTTCCACCAAGCGCAGCAAGGGCATCTGTCTGATGGTACAATGGATGTGCATCTTTTACTGTTCTTGCGTTCAACCACCTGAAGTCATTGCAGAGGGTAGCTTGTCATAGTGGCATGGCGGAACAAGCCTGTATGGAAGTCTGAAGGGCTTGTCATCAACCAGGTGTATTCTGTGCACAACATCCACTGCCTCGCCACAGTCCATTTTGTGCTTCGAAAATGTTGATTCATACTGCTCAATGATTTTCATCAGCTTATCTTTCCACTCGAGAGAGACCTCACAAGATGAGAGGTCCAAATCCTGCAAACCCATGTCACTCAACACGCGGGACATCTCCTCCTCTGACCTTGGCTCAGGTGACGGGCTCTGTGTGTACTGTGCACTGGATTGGATGCCGCCCGCATCATCACCAGAACCCCCTCCATTAACCACATCACCCCTGTTCTTCAGCAACTTCACTGGCTCCCCGTCAAATCCCGTATCGTTTTTAAGATTCTGCTCCTCGCCTTTAAGGCCATCCATAACCTCACTCCTCTGTAGCTCTCCGACCTCCTGCACATCAACACACCCATCCGCACACTCAGATCTTCTGCTTCCCTCAGCCTCACTGCACCCCCGTTCCGTTTAACCACCATGGTCTAGAGCCTTCAGCCGCTCTGCACCCCGCCTCTGGAACTCCCTCCCACCTGACATCCGCAACACTGACTCTCTCCCCATTTTCAAATCACGCCTCAAAACATATCTCTTCACACTCGCATATCCACCCTGATCGTTATCCATCACACATCCTCTGTTTTATTTATTTGATTTGTTATATACTGCATTGTCTTGTTTATGTTTCTTATGCTGGTGTTAGGTATTGTGTATCTTGTTTTTATGTGTTTGTACGGCGACCTTGAGAGCCTTGAAAGGCGCCTATATAAAATAAATGAATTATTATTATTTATTATTACATGCAGAGTTGCATATAGAGATGTCTTTGTTCCTAATGTCTGGTATTGATTAGATGGAAGCGCGGGAATATAGGCCACTCCTTATGGATATACAGACCATGTATTTTATCTTATGTCTTCAGAGATTGCTAGGTTGCCCCACATGCAAGTGTGACTATGCTGTGTGATCTCCCCGGCCGTATTATACTCTTAATAAATATCAGTGTTTGACATTCAGAACTCCTGCTCATCCCGTGTCTCTCTGAGTCCTGACTTTCCATTGCAACAGAAGTTTCCTTCACAGTGACCACCACAACCAACTATGACAAAGTCTTCAGCTGATTTCCTTTCCATGTTAGGGACAGATTGTGAAAGTTTTATGTCAGCTGCCTCACTAATTGTGCATGCCATAGATCCACTGTCCACTAATGCTTTGAGAGCATGTCCATTATTGGTGGTCACAGCTGTGTGGAATATACTATCAGTCTCTGGGAGTCTTTGCAGCCTTTGTACAATCACTGTCTTATTTGATGGCACCATGCTGCTGTAGGTGTCATACAATGTTTCACAATCATCAATGTCTTTCATATCCAAGGTGGGAGGCTCACTCACATCATCTGCACTATCCTCCCTCTTGCACATATCATTCAGTTTCCCTGCTGGTTGTAGTGAGGAGGACGTCTCCCCTCTGGGCAGTCACGTCTTGGGTGGCCAGGTAAGTGACACAGGAAGCAACGTCTGTTCTCTCGACAGTGTATGAAAGCAGAGTGAGAGCTGTCATTACATATCGAACAAGGCATGTCCATAAAGCCCTCAATCTTTGGTGGCTTGTTGCTAGTATGTTGCCTCCTATTAGCTTGAGCATACTCAGGGGCCTGAAGCAACACCTTCTCCAGCATGCCAATCAACCTCTCGAAAGCGGGGTGTCCTGGCTCACAGCTTGTGCCTGTTTGGGAATGTCTGACACTAAAGCAGCATTAGTGCTCACCTCCAACACACTCTCACTCCATAATCGTCCAGGAGTGACGTTTGGCCAGGGTCCCGTGGCGTGCAGTTGTGACGCTCCTAGGCTCCTTCAGCATCATAAAGGGACGCACATAGCTTTCAACTGATTGCAATGTATTCCCTTCTGCGGCCGGATTTGGCACTCATGGAACCACAGCATTCGTTTGTGTCGGCTGCCCTTAAAGGCAATGTGAGCGTCCATTCCCATTGGATAACGGAGAAGTGTACACCCGGAAGTAAGTATTCCCCTTACTGTCGATTGATTTTACAGTGATATCTGCACTACTCATCGACTAAAAAACACCAGATTATCCTTGTTAATTACACAACATTGATTGGTTTAAATTGTGTGCAATGCTTTTGTATTTTTCCCCTTCGATTCGGAGAAACAAATATTTTTTCGGAGTAAAGGATGGCAGAAGACACTACACTACCCAGAATCCCCAGCTATCGTTTGGCTACACCATGTGCTCTGTTTGACAAACCCCGTGATAGTCCTCAAGCTCTGTGATTGGAGAGTGTGCTCCGAGGGTTATGCCGAGCCTCGAACAGCACTTGAAATGGGATGGAACCACGGCAGACTGTCCAAACTGGATTTGAACGGGTCCACCGCGTCCCCCACCCCGTCCCCAGAACTACACATGCTGGCTATTCTGTTTCACAACATGTTCTCTATCTATGGCTATACTGGGAGTTGTAGTTTTAAAAGACATTTTCGTATTTCCCATAATAAGAAGTTGCCAGTATTAAACTGTGTACATCCCTGGAGGTTTAGGGGATAGGAAACACTCACATTTAAAACATATAATTAATAAATGGGTGAAAATTGCTTGTGCCCATAATGGGCAGCATTAATATATATACACACATGCCAGCTAAGGTCAGAAGAGCTTTATTTAACAGCTGGTCTTATGTTTGTGACCCCTGTTGTTAATTGATAACATTACATTCATTGATAAGCCTGAAACATGCACTTGTCAAGGTTCAGAAGCACATTTTGCAAATATGGCAGTAGCCATCAATCAGCTTAAGATAAGATATACTTTATTGATCCCAAGTTGGAACATTTGCGTTACATCAGTTGTAACAGTTGTAATGCAGTGGTGTTTATTTGTAAATCATTTAGTATAATCACACAAATTCTGTGTTTTATATTCAACAATTCTGTGTTCTTTATTTATTGATTGTTCAATACCTGACAAGGCCGGAGATGAAATATCTACATACATCTTATAAGAGTATAATACATTATGTATAATATCAGTTAAAATAAGTGCTTCAACATAGTGAAATATTGATAGATGTCTTGTAATGCACTATTGAGGAACCTGCGACCCAAGTTTTTCATTCAATGCAGAACTACACCACAGTTGTGTAGGCCTATGATATGTCAATAAACCTTAGAAAATCTTGAAATCTTGAAAGGGATGTGCAAAATAGTCATTATATACAGTCTTTAATGAACTATTAGTAGAGAATAACGAGTAATGAATATACTTTATAGGGATCGTATTAATATCTAATAATAAAAATAATGAAATTCAATAACATGCTTTAACCACTAGGTGTCCCTTTATATCAGCTGTGCACCTTTATGGTGTAAATACAGCCTATCTACCAATTGGATCAAATATAAAAGTCAGCCGAATTAGTGTTGATACTGCAAGGAGACGTATTGTGTGAAAAGAAATGTAAGATGTTGTTTAATGGCTGATATATTTATGATCCACGTCACTTTTTCAGTTCCTCATGTTTGTCTAGAAGTCTTCTCATCAGGGCTCTATAAATACAGAACTACGGCAGATATGTACTATTTAATGCAGCCGAACCGTGTATTACAATGCCGTTATGTGATGACTTTCAAAGAGAAAAGCAAGCACACTCGGAATAAAGTATTATTTTATTGTTTTTAAATGTTTTCGGTCTGTTTCCGGTATTTGTTAATGACGATGTGCTGTGAGATGTGAGACTGGAATTGCACAGGGGAAAATAACGTATCTTTAGATGCGGATTTAGTTAAACTAATACGTTTGCGCTGTGGACCAACACTATACATTGACGGGGAAGGGACTAGCAATAAAGAGAACACCATTAAACAGTTACACAACATAACAGAAATAATATCGATAGCAGCGTCCCTAGCAATCACCTTGGTAACAATGAAAACGTGCTATGGACGCAATTTCCTGAAGTAATCTTCGTAATAACTAGCAAACTAAAGATCATGTAGATCCACTGCACACATAATCTGAAATAACAACTCATATTTCTCGCATCAAATGACATCAAAACGCATTTTAATGGCCAAACCAACTTTAAAATAGGCATTTTCCACCGAGAATAAAACGAAGTTCGGCCATTTTTTTTTTTTCTGCAGGGAGAATATTGAAGATCACGTTACGTCAAACAGAGCACATGGTGTAGTCCAAACGATAGCTGGGGATTCTGGGTAGTGTAGTGTCTTCTGCCATCCTTTACTCCGAAAAAATATTTGTTTCTCCGAATCGAAGGGGAAAAATACAAAAGCATTGCACACAATTTAAACCAATCAATGTTGTGTAATTAACAAGGATAATCTGGTGTTTTTTAGTTGATGAGTAGTGCAGATATCACTGTAAAATCAATCGACAGTAAGGGTAATACTTACTTCCGGGTGTACAATTCTCCGTTATCCAATGAGAATGGACGCTCACATTGCCTTTAAGGGCAGTCGACACAAACAAATGCCTTGCTTCCATGAGCATCAAACATGAGCAGAACTGACAGGAACAAAAGTCCTACATTATTCAATTAAAATAAAGAAGTAAAAACAATAAGTCTGGCTTGATATTGAGTAAGAAAAAGGTTGATAAACGCTGTGAGAATGGATCTGCGGGTAGCATTCGCTCGTGATCTCAAGTCGTCTACAACATACGTTTAGGGAGCTATATATGGACATCCCGGAAAGTTGAAAATGTACGCTAACATTCTGAACAGTGGATTTCCATCTTACAGTTCTTTGCTTGATGGCTGGAAGAAGCACAGCATCGGAAACATATCTGATTTTGTCTCAGATAAGCCTTACGTTCTTGCAGAGACTTCTCCCAGGAATAACCTGCATTTTTTGAGTGGGTGAGGTTTTTTGTGGATGGGACACTATTTGCTTGGGTCTGTAATGGTCTTTTCAGCACTTGGCGATTGTTCGGAGCTAACCACTTCTGTCCTGTGGACTGTGATAGGCATTTTTTATTTGTCGTGTTTTTCCAGAGGCTTGTCTGCTTTGAAGGTTGTGATGGTGGGTGGAACCATAGACATGAAACTGGGGTCATTTCTCATGTTGGCCTCATCTTTAACCTGTTAAACCCCAAGGTCCCTGCCGGCAGGGACCCTGTTTTTTTTTTCACGACACTGTGTCTCAGGGGATCTTAATATTTAAGAACCTATTAATGTGTTATACCAGATTAACGGGAATAATCTCAGCTAACTGACGATACAAACCATTTTTACCAAAACAAAACACAAGTCTCATAAGAAGCATCTAAATGACCCCTTAGCGAAAAATGCTAACGGACATTGGCACAGAACTCAAGATAAAAGTACCCTTATTACTTATCGTAGCTACACATACAAGATATCCAATTAAAGCTGAGGTTCCACAGATTATTTAGGTATATAGTATCATCACTGAGTGATCCGAACTCGCGACAGGGGAAGCAAACACAGACATCACAACACGTACCTTTACGGAGCTTCTAGGGAGATCGTCTTACCGTAGCTGTCAATGTGATCAAAAGACGTGTTCAATGGCATTAAAACGAGAAAAAACGCAGCTGAATCGGTTAATCCATAGGTTTTTAACGTCTCTGTATAAAACAAATATTTCATATATAATCCATAATTCCATTTTTATGTAAAAATCGCAGAGCAAAAGTTAGCTGCCTATTGGTAGCCAGAGTGGCTGCTGCTTCCGGTCTTGGCTATGCGGAAGTCTAACACACACACATTACCAAATAAGGACTAGCTGGGAGTTCCCCTCGATTCCATTGGCTCTGACGGTTAGAAAGATATGTCACATGTCAAAATCCAGCAAGGGGGGCCAGAGATATGGAAAATCCACCCAAGTGGCCCCAGAAGAGGGTTTTTTTTGCTAAATCTGTCTAAAAAGGTCAAATATCACTTGTTTTGCATCAATCTTGATACAGGGTACTTATTATATGTTGTACTTTGGATTCCTAATGCTTTTAGTCTACTAACCCATCATCCAAGGTTAGTTTTCACTATAAGTACAAAATATATTTTGGACAGACACTATAATTTACAGTTTTTTACCATGTTCAATCTGAATTTTCTTTCAAATAAAAAACATCTATATTTATTCTGACTTTTCTACATCCAACTCACAGGTTTATCATTACATTGAGAAAAAAGATTATTAATTTAACCCTTTTAGAAGGGAAGATATGGTCATTAGTGTGAATGCTGTTTACAGCATTCCACATCTTCAAATATGTATTAGTGTGAATGCTGTTTACAGCATTCCACTATAGTACTTTGAATCTTTATTCTTCCCCTTAAACGTATTATTTCAGCCAATACTTTGGCTCTCCATAACTTCAGCTTATTTTCAGCTACAGAAGCCATTCAAATATTAAACTATTCAGCCTGTTCAGGAATTGATGGGAAACCTTCAACTTTTTAAAAGTATTTCATACTTTTTGAAATATTCAGCTTTTTTAACTTTTTTTAGTGCGAATGCTGTTTACAGCATTCCACTATAGTACTTTGAATCTTTAATCCCCTTATTATTAGTGCAAATGCTGTTTACATCATTCCACTATAGTTTTTCAAATCTTTATTAGTGTGAATGCTGTTTACATTCAGATGCTATTTACATGCTATTTACTATTTCAAAATATGTCATACTTTTTGAAATATTCAGCTTTTTAAACTTTTTTTTTTAACATTGAAGTCAATGGGAGATGCCTTCAAATCCTGTTTTCCTACACCTTGCGCCAAATGCTACTCCTTCCACATACGTTTAGCTAAACACTTCATTCAAACTTTCAAATGACCACAAGACCTTCAGCTATTCAAAATTGACTTTTTGATATCTTTTACACTTTTTGAGATATTGAACTTAGTTTGGAGCTTGGTAGAGAGGCCTTTTTCAGATTTTAACATTAGAGTGGACAGAGCAGCTTGTTAAGTCTAGAGTGCTTTGATCTCAAAACAGAGTGGAGCGGTGCTTAAAATTCTCCCCCAAAAATGTTTTAAACTTGCCATACTTCCCAAACCCTACACTCCTCAGACATATTTGTTCATGAAAAACGTAGGAAAACCTCTCCTAGGTTGGAAAAAAAATAAAAATAAGAAAGAATATTAAACAAAATGCCTCTTGAGGGCATGAAGAGAGAACAAGTCCAGCTCGCTCCCAATTGATTCCCATGTTAAATTGTTCCGGATATTTCTTCAGAGCAGAGAGAAGTACACTTTAGATAAACTGCTCCCATCTCCACATTTTACACACAAAACCCAAAAAAAAATTCAGTTCATTGGGGTTCATTGGGGGTTCATTGGGGTTCCCTGATGCTCACGGTCTGGTAATTTGTTTATAAGACCCATACTTTTTGAACAGGTGGCAAAATTGTCAGATATAATCCCCAATGCATTCTTATGGGACTCAGTGCTGCAGATAGTTGTCATGGTGTTGGTAGATTGGAGCCACACACGTGAGTGACATCATCCAATCAGAGCAGACACCATGGAAACCCTTGATCTCTGGGTTTACACACACAGGTGTTTGTAAACATTCAATCACTACTACTTACATTTAATATCTTTATTTAACTCCTTCAGCCTAATTTCAGCTGCAGGAACCATTCAAATATTAAACTATTCAGCCTTTTCAACACATGATGGGAAACTTTCAAGCTTTTCAAAATATTCAGCTTTTTAAAGTGTTTTTTTTAACATGGAAGTTATTGCAATGCATCACACACACACACACACACACACACACACACACACACACACACACACACACACACACACACCAGGGTGGGTGGAGGGGGTCCGGAGGACGGGTCTGGGCTGACAGCCCAGGGGCAAAGCAGAGGACCAGGAAGGGATCTCGGGCGGACGGCCCGAGTTCAAAAAGGGGAGCCGGTGTTAACCGGACAGTAACCAGAGCCGGTGGGACAGTTGTCGGCAAGATTCCCCACGGAAGAGGACAAGGAGTTGGCAGGACCCCCGGCGAGACATGTAATGTCGAGGCCTCCAACGAAACAGGACACAGGGTTGGCAGGACCCCCGGCAGGAGAGTAGTCGGCGGGGCCTCCAAAGGCACAGGACATAGGATTGGCAGGACCCCCGGCAGGAGAGTTATCGGCGGGGCCTCCAACGGCACAGGACACAGGACTGGCAGGACCCCCGGCAGGAGAGTAGATGGCGGGACCTCCAACGGCACAGGACATAGGGATGGCAGGACCCCCGGCAGAAGAGTAGTCAGCGGGGCCTCCAACGGCACAGGACACAGGGTTGGCAGTACCCCCGGCAGACGAGTAGTCGGCGGGGCCTCCAACGGCACAGGACACAGGGTAGGCAGGATCCCCGGCAGAAGAGTAGTCGGCGGGGCCTTGAGAGGTGACTTGAGAGGGAACTCGAGAGGTGACTTGAGAGGGAACTCGAGAGGAGACTCGAGAGGGAACTCGAGAGGAGACTCGAGAAGAGACCTGAGAGGGAACTCGAGAGGAGACTTGAGAGGGAACTTGAGAGGAGACTCGAGAAGAGACTCGAAAGGGAACCTGAGAGGAAACTTGAGAGGGGACTTGGGTAGGAACTTGAGAGGGGACTCGAGAGGGGACTAGAGAGGGGACTTGATGGGTGACTTGAGAGGTAGCTTGAGAGGGGACTTGAGAGGGAAGTCGAGAGGGGACTTGACATGGGTCTTGAGAAGGAACTTGTGTCGGTCGGTACGCCGACAGGACACGGGGAGCTGGCGTCGGCTGGAGAGCCAGCAGGAGACGAGGTGCTAGAGTCGGCCGGTACGCCGACAAGACTCGGGGAGCTGGCGTCGGCTGGGGAGCCAGCAGGAGACGAGGTGCTGGAGTCGGTCGGTACGCCGACAGGCCTCGGGGAGCTGGCGTTGGCCGGTACGCCGACAGGACTCGGGGGGCTGGAGTCGGCCGGTACGCCGACAGGACACGGGGAGCTGGAGTCGGCCGGTACGCCGACAGGACACGGGGAGCTGGCGTCGGCCGGAGAGCCAGTCCTGGAGCAGAAACTGGAGTTGGGACCATGGCTACTGGGGCCGGTACTGAAGCCGGAACCATGGCTGCTGGGGCCGGAGCCATTGCTGCTGGGGCCATGACTAGGGCTGGGACCATGGCTGTGTGGGCCGGTTCTGTAGCAGGGACCATGGCTGTGGGGACCGGTTCTGGAGTCGGAACCATTGCTGCTGGGTGCGGAGCGGAAGCCTGGACCCTGGCTGTGTAAGCCAGGTAATGGAGAATGGAAGCATGGCTGCGTGGGCCGGTACTGGTGCATGGATCCATGGCCTTGTAGGCCGGTTCTGGAGCCGGAACTGGGGCTGGAACCCTGGCCTTGCGTCTCTTAGGAGTCTTTTGGAGACTTCGTGGACCTCCAAACGCCAGACCAGACCCCAAGAAAGGGTCAGAACATGAAAACTGGCACTCAGGGCTACATGAGAAAACCCTAAGCCACTCGGGCAACAAGCTCCATAGCCAGGGCTTGCGAGCAACCTCCTGACGTGCCTCCTTCAATGCAGCCTCTCTACCCCGTCTAGATGAGGCGCCTTTCCACGTATAAAAAATGTACTCCAGAGACATTCCGCCTGTCGCATCAAATGGGCTGAGTCTGCTGGGTCCATAATGGTCAGTTCGTAATGTTACGATGTGTGAAGCAGGTAGGACCCAAATGCAGATTAACGTGCAATTCCTTTATTTCAAGGCTAAAAAGGACAATGACAGAACAGAACACTCACCGAGGACAAGCCAATACACAAGACGAACCGACAAAGACAGACAGAAAAACCAGAACTTAAATACACACAAGACTAATCACACAAACAAGACACAGGTGAGGAGGGAGGAGAAAACACAGGGGCCACAGGTGAACACAATCGGGTAATCAGACACACCAGGGAAACTAACGACAGGGAACCACAGACAGATCTAAACAAGACAAAACACAACGCAGACAGAAAACCAAAAACAGATATAGACAAGACAAAACACCATAAAGACAGATCGTGACATTCTGCTGCTTTCCCAAGCCTTTTTACTTTCTTTTCTCATCTTAATACAAATTCATTCACTACTACTTACATCTGATATTTAACTCCTTCAGTCTATTTTTAGCTGCAGAAACCATTCAACTATTACATTATTCAGCTATTTCAGGACATCAAGGCTATACATGTTGTTGTTTATACCTTTTTTTAAACCTTTTCTTTTAAATATTAAGCTTTTTCTGCATTTGTGTATCTAAAAGCAGCTACCATTCAGCTAATAACATATTCAGCTTTTTCTGCATTTTCAGCTAAATTCAGCCATAAATGTTCACAGTTTACATTCGCACGCATTTTCTGCAGGAAATGCATTTTCTAGTTTGTTCTGGGAATGTCATTTTCAAGCCTGAAACCTGAAAAACAGGCTCAGGGTTTAACAGGTTAATGAAGGTGGCGAAGACCGAAAATGGAGGGAATGACACAGAATAATCGCGTTTGTATCTGGTTCTGTGTGTCAGCCATTTCTCTTGCAGGCCAAATGAAAGTGTATCCACTATGGGATGGATTCCACGTGCTGTGTCGAGGTACAGCAATCCTGGTATGTGTCCTTCGCTCTTAGCAGAGTCAATCTCTAACATTAGGTCACCAAGGTCCCGTAGCAGATGAGGCTCCTTGTTGGTAATTCTGGGGAACTGTTCTAGCCTATCAAACATAGCCTTTTCTAAGGCCTCAGGATATCCATAACACTCTTGAAGTCTCTCCCACACTTTGTTCAAACCGAAGGAAGGGTAGTTAATATGCACTGCTCTGAGGCGTTTTGCATGTTGAGAGGATTTGTCGCCTAACCACTTAGTCAACAAGTCAAGCTCTTCACTAGCTGTTAGATGTAGACCTTGGATGGCATTTTCAAATGAGGATTTCCATGCCCAGTAGTCACCTGGCTTGTCGCTAAACCTTGTAAGACCTCCAGTGAGCAACTCACGTCTATCTAGAAATCTGGGAAGGTCAGAAATACTTGAGGTTTCTTGTGGGTGAATCAGAGGACTTGACCATTGTGGTTGTTCATGCACTGCAAAGCTCTTAGGTAGCTGAGATGCTCTGTCGTTTGCGTTGTTCTTGCAAGGCAGCAACGTGTATGGAGATCTTGGGTCAGGCATTTCAGCTTCCTGCTTGAGTTGGTTAAATGTGGGGTCCGCTGGAGCCTCGTTAGGCTTCTGGGCTGCATGTGGAGTTGATTTCTCATTTTGGAGAAATTGGTCATTCAAATACTCGCTTGTGCGTTCTTCTTCTTTGGGTGAAATGTCTGTGGGAAGCGAAGGCTTATGCGGTCTTCTTCTATTTCGCTTGCCACAGCCTCGTACACATTAGCTTCAGCGAGAGCTGCCTCTGCATCTCGTTCCTGATGAAGCGCTTCCAATGTAGCCTCCAGACGTGTTTCTTCCACTCTGTGTTCTTCTTGTTTTACTCTCAATTCGATTTCCTTTTGAGCATAGGCCGCTCTGGCTCGTGCTGCCTCCGCTCTAGCCCGTGCATTGACTGCAGCCAAGCTGGCAGATGACTTACTGGAGCCCTTTGATGATTTTGATGCGTGAGGGTGGACTGATTCATTATCTCCTGGCTGAGACATGTTTAGTTTCTTAGGGAAGAGTGTGTATCCACCTGATACTTTGATGATGTAGACAAATCTGCTTTTTTACTGTTCAGCCCTCACTGTCGTTATGAGTACAGATATGCAGACAGATAACTCCTCGACGTACTTGTGGAGGCTGCGCCAACAGTACACGGTGGGCATTTTTAGCTGTATGAGTGTCAGAGCCATACACATTGAAGTGATCGAGTCAATGGAGTCTTCCAGTTTCATCAACGCGTTGCGGCGATTCATCTCCATCCACGGCCCAGTAAAACAGTTGAGGTCTGACTGTGGGACCAACTTCCTGGGCGCATGTAAAGAGCTTGGTATCGACTCAAGACACTGCAACAACCAGGCGATACAGGACTTCTTGAGTGAAAAAGGATGCACATGGGTGTTTAACCCACCTCACGCTTCACTAGGGTTGGGTACCAACATTTCGATTCCAACAGCATCATTTAGAGATGTGAATTTCGGTTCCACTTTTCGATGCCTGAGGAAATGTACCTACACTTCCTACAGCGTAACTTGGGACCAGGGCCGGCCCGTTGCACTGGCGTTATAGATGTTCGCCTAGGGCGCCAGATCTGTGGAGGCGCTGCGCTGACAGCTCTGGGAGGGAAAACAAATGTTTTGACCGTTGGGGCTCATCCTAATTTTCGGCCTTGATGTAACAACATTCATAATTAAGTAAATGTAACACCCTTTTTCACCCCGGTTACACGTTTCATTCGCCCTGTACGATGGGTGCTGCAAGTGATGAAAATGGGGGATGTTGGCTTATCTGGCACCCGCAGCTCACAGCCAAAGTGCGAGTGAGCGAGGGAGAAAGGGAGGGTGCACTGGAACCGGCGCTGTTGTTATTAGCATCTCTAATGGAAGAAGAAGATGTTTCTACAATGATGTGGAGGGAGAGTCCTCTCCAGTCAGACTGAGGCTGATAACTACAGCTCAGTGAAGTAAAAGACTCTGAGGGTTTAGATAGTTCACTTTAGTCTAAGTTATCTCAGTGGGTCTCAAACGTTTTGATCACAAGATATGTAAACACATATTTCCAAGGCACTTCTTTATAATTATTGGGATAAAACAGGTTTGAAATCATTCCAATCGATACTATAGGACAGTAAACCAGACATATTGTTTTAAACTGGAGAGATAAAAAAATATGCATAAATAAAAGAGTAAAATAAGATATGAATGAACAACAAACATAAAATATGTATTTGTTATTGGCTATGGTAGGTTATTGGTTATGCTCACATACTTATTTAATTATTCAAATGTAAACCGATCTTTTTCATATGGGTGTTTATATACCCCCTAGATCTAGTCTCTAGTCATTCTGCTTAAAGTACACCAGATTGAAGCATTTTGCTTTAAAATGTTCAAACATTTCTTCCTGGTATGCCTGAGAAGGCAGATATGCTTGTCTTTCTCAACAAGAACTTAATCATTTTTTTTACCCTGCCCCTCAAAGAATCGGAATTGAGAACCGTTAAGTACCGGAATCGAAAAGTAGAATCGGAATCGGAATCGTGGAAATTCAAACGATACCCAACCCTACGCTTCACACATGGCTGGTAGCTGGGAGCGCATGATCGGCGTGACAAGACGTATACTCGACTCAATGCTTATGGGCATTTTATCCCGGCAGCTGACCCATGAAGCGCTATCCACTTTCTTGGCAAGCGGGGAGTGTGCTGTCTAAGACGCTGTCGTACTCCAGCCAGCAGGTGGTGCTGTTGCTTTTTGTTTCTTCTTCTTTTGTTAGTACCAGCCAATGGGAAATACTTGCATTAAAAACATAGGAAGTGATACCCACATGTGAGTCGTGGTTGAAAGGGACAGAGAGGAGAAATATCATTGTTTGAATCTGTATCCATCCTTCTTTACTATGTTGTTGAAAGCATTGCTTGTAAGTATTTTTGGCTTTTGTACATATTCTTAAGAGGATATCAACGATTATTTTGAGGTTTCAATGTTTAAGTAGATTGCTATTCATTGATGTTTGATGTATGGTTAGCACATGTTTTGTAGTGTGTATTACACAGCACCTTTGCATGTAAACATTTGATATTGAAGTATTAAAATAACGTGTTATAGCAGAAAGTTTAATACAGTGTATTTCTGGTATATTCATTTTTATGTCACCTGATATATAGGATGTGTGTTAAACTTAAATGGGACACATTTATGTTTTCCTCTTAAGCATACTGAGGTTTTTAAATGATTTTCCATTTAAGTAGAGTAGATTAGCGCAATTGTCTTTTCTTCCACTTTTTGTGTTATAATCAAAAGGTGGTTTTTTGGCTATTTGTGAGTAGGTAAGGTACAGTACAGCCTGTGATTTCTGCCTTGAGTAAAATAATTACCCCTTGATAAGTGTTTTTCAGAAAGTCATTTTGGGCTTTCAGGGGCAGAACTCAGTAGGTTGTTTGGAAGAGTTTTCTGTATGATCTGGAAAGCTTAAATTAATAGAAGGAGGATTCTTGGACCTTCTCAAATATAACGTACTTTAATTACAGTTTCCAGATATTTGAAGAAGCCATACGATGATGTGAGTCACACAGTTAGAGAGACAATGGTCCTTCTGAGTTATCAATAGATGCATTCATTCTAAGTGAGCTGACTTCGGGGTGGAAGGAAGTTCAGAGAAGGCCTGAGGGTATAGGAACAGTTAACCTTTGTTAGTTAACTAATCCTAAAGATGTCATAAGACAAGGACGTTTAAAACCTATACAAGCATAGCTTCCAGTGGGAAAAACATGTGACATGTGTGTGGTTGGCTGGATGATGAAATGAGTGTGCGTTAAAACCTGCTGTAAAGTTCTACTATTTGGAAAACATGGCTATAATTACTGCTCAACTATACCTGTGTTTGTGTTTTATTGATTTCTATCTGTTCTAGCTCCTGTGTGTTATCTGAAATCGTCATACTAACTTTTCTTCTTTTTGTATTTTGTTTGTTTTGTTGTTGTGTTCCTTCTTGTTCTTCATTTGTTGTTTAAGGGCGGCTGGCAAACAGCTTTTAGGCGCAATACCGCCCCCTGGATTATAAATAGTGTAATGGATACTGCCCTGAATGACAGACTTTTTTCCCACTCGTAAAAAAAAGGCGTATTCGTCATGTGACTGCATGTGCCGAACCGTGACGTCCGAACCGTGATGTCCGAACCGTGAAGGTACGGGACGAATACGGATAGCGTTAGACCCCTAGTAAAAAAGTGAGATAGTGGAATAGTGCAATAAGAGTCTATATGCAAGTGATTGAATATGATATTAGATAAATAATTTCTAAATTGCAGCCAGATTAATGTTGTGGATATTGTTTCAACAGCTCAGGTGTTTAGCAGTTGTATTGCCTGTGGGATGAAACTGTCCTTGAGTCTGGTGGTTTTAGTCCGGATCTACGGTAAAGCCTGCCAGACGGCAGCAGACTACAGTTTGTGGCTGGGGTGTTGGGGGTCTTTTATAATCATGAGGGTTTCTTCCTGAACCGCTGGGAGTAAAGGTCCTCCATGGATGGCAGCTTCACCACCCTCTGTAAAGCCTTACGATTGAGGGCGGTGCAGCCAGTCAGGATACTCTGTCTATATGATGCACCTGAGGACATGCAAATATGTTTGTTGTCTACTACAAAGACAACCAATTATCTTAAAACTAAATATATATATTTAGTTTTACATTGTGATGCAAAACAGCCTGTTTGTGTATTAATTCATTGCTTTAAACATTTTTTTTTTGTTTCCTTTCATTTAAAATCGGCAACCGATTCAGAGAATCATCCAGCTAATGTTTGCTAGCTAAATAGCTAACTAAACAGCACACTGACAGGGTAATCATAAAACGGCCTCGAGGTTAACTTATTTTCTACATGTTAACACTGTGGACATTCATTTTCTTCAGCAGACAGTGGCTAGCTGTTTGACAGATACAGCCCACTCAAAAATATATTGTTTTATATCAAATTAATTGATATTAGCTGTACACTTTACGAATATACTAGTTTTTTATGGACAACTTCACCAATACATCTCGTCCAACCTTGCTGCTGTCACTCCTCAGCTCTTGGTAGTTCAGGCAATGATCAAACCTGGCAACTCGGGGCTTCCTGGCAGCTGTCAATCAAAGTCCAGTGGCTCTGCCCCAAAGCCATTTGGGGCAGCCATTTTACTAAATATATATATTTAGTTTTACATTGTGATGCAAAACAGCCTGTTTGTGTATTAATTCATTGCTTTAAACATTTTTTTTTTGTTTCCTTTCATTTAAAATCGGCAACCGATTCAGAGAATCATCCAGCTAATGTTTGCTAGCTAAATAGCTAACTAAACAGCACACTGACAGGGTAATCATAAAACGGCCTCGAGGTTATGTTAACACTGTGGCCTCGAGGTTATGTTAACACTGTGGACATTCATTTTCTTCAGCAGACAGTGGCTAGCTGTTTGACAGATACAGCCCACTCAAAAATATATTGTTTTATATCAAATTAATTGATATTAGCTGTACACTTTACGAATATACTAGTTTTTTATGGACAACTTCACCAATACATCTCGTCCAACCTTGCTGCTGTCACTCCTCAGCTCTTGGTAGTTCAGGCAATGATCAAACCTGGCAACTCGGGGCTTCCTGGCAGCTGTCAATCAAAGTCCAGTGGCTCTGCCCCAAAGCCATTTGGGGCAGCCATTTTACTAAATATATATATTTAGTTTTACATTGTGATGCAAAACAGCCTGTTTGTGTATTAATTCATTGCTTTAAACATTTTTTTTTTGTTTCCTTTCATTTAAAATCGGCAACCGATTCAGAGAATCATCCAGCTAATGTTTGCTAGCTAAATAGCTAACTAAACAGCACACTGACAGGGTAATCATAAAACGGCCTCGAGGTTAACTTATTTTCTACATGTTAACACTGTGGACATTCATTTTCTTCAGCAGACAGTGGCTAGCTGTTTGACAGATACAGCCCACTCAAAAATATATTGTTTTATATCAAATTAATTGATATTAGCTGTACACTTTACGAATATACTAGTTTTTTATGGACAACTTCACCAATACATCTCGTCCAACCTTGCTGCTGTCACTCCTCAGCTCTTGGTAGTTCAGGCAATGATCAAACCTGGCAACTCGGGGCTTCCTGGCAGCTGTCAATCAAAGTCCAGTGGCTCTGCCCCAAAGTGTCAGAAACTTTTCACGCCTGGGCAGACAGACTCCGCGAGCGAGTGAGGCTGAAACTCCCGCGAGCGAGCAGGAGGGCTATCGAAAGCCATTGCGCCATTATTTGCGCGAATTAACGGGGAGGTCCGTTCATTTTATGCGCGTGTAAAAGCATATTTTTCGCTCGTGAGTAGCTTGTTTTGCCAGCTAGAATATTGACCCAATTCTGGTCCTTTCATCAGACGGGCAGCGAAAGAACGAGCAAAACCCATTGCTGGTATGATTACAACCTGGTACAAAGCACATAGGCATCTTGTTAAAGTTATCTTATCTTAGCTATCTCTTATATTTAGTGGAGGAAAACAATTATGACATCAGGACATCACTTACGCTCTGGGATTTGTAGTCTTTCTAGTTGCGTATTTTTCATAGTCTTATATTTCAACAGTTTTACGACAAACTGACATTTTTTTACATTGACTTTTTTTTTTAAGATTGACAAACACGTGTAATTAGTGGCACAATGCATCCAAGGGAGGGACTTCGCCTCGAGGACAAGCTATGTCAAAATGATGTGAATCACAGGCAGCCCTAGGGTGTAAAGAATGAGTTATTTTTCTTATTTATCCATTTTCATCATAACATGTCATCCTATCATCTCTATGGTTCTATGGTATGGTATCCTGGTTAAAGCATGATCACTTTGTTGACTAGATCTATGTGCATTAAAGTCCACATACCTGTATTGTACACTAGATGGTGGCATCAACCTTCCTTCATTACTCTGTGCTCCACTTAACAAAGTGGTAAACTCATAGGTTGCAATAACACGCCGAAGTTAAACTGACTAACAACCAAGGTTAAGGCTGTGTTCAGATCTAAAATGTTAGCAATATTAAGTTGAAATCAGCAGGAAGTCCTAAATGTAGGGGGGGGGGCGGCGGCAGCCTGCCCGTTCCTGTTGTTGCGGGGTGGGAGTTTCCAGCTATACAGCTGAAGGGAAGCACCACAGGATGTCCTTATCCTCATTCCTCAATGATAGAGTTACTCTGGGTATGTGTGTGTTGCTTTGTTTATCATATGTAGGTTTGTATTAAATAACAATGTGTCAAATATTGATTTCCTTCACTTTAATATAGTTACTGTTCAATTTATTAATATTGCACTAGTTGTCAAAAGGACACCCTTAAACTGATTCTTGTAATACGACTTTTTGATGATATTTCATACAAAGGGGCATGATTCACGACTATGACTGTCTTGTAGTAGACGACATAATATTTATTTATTCTTTATTTTATTATATGGCAATTGTTCCATGGTTTAAATGCTGTCTGGAAATATGTCAGGGGAAATATCCGTTGAATATTATTGTGCAGAATAATTACATATTTATTTGGGCTAAAAAACGAAACAATATTTTAAAGTTTATTTCCAGATTTGTCATAAATTCCTTGCAAATCTGCACACATTTGCAGATACAAATGGTATAATTATTTGTCTACATATTGAACAGTAATGTTTTTCATTCAATAATGTTTGAACATTGTATGCGTTTCATTGTGTGGAAGAAGTCTCTTTCCTTTTCTTGTCATTCAATTATTTGTGACAATGTATGTTACCTCATCTTGTAAGTGATAACATATAAGTCATCTCTCAACAATTTGAAAAAAAACCACATTTGAGTAGGTCAAGGATTTAACTACAGGCTGTTTTGTGTAATTATCCGACAGAAAAATGTAGAAGTTGGAAAATACTTATTTCTGTAATGTTTGACATTATTCTTTTTGTTAATAATTCCAAATAGTTGAATTGGAAAATACCCCAACGTTAGGAGACTTTACTCACAGCATTGAAAACAAACAGTAGTAAATAAACCCAGATTAGACAGATTTATTTGTTAGAGCAAAGTAATCTGAATTGAAAAGTTATAGCAGTTCAATAGAAACATACAGTTCCCCCCTTAAGTAATCATTACATTTATTTTAAATATAAAGTGGTTTGGATAATCTGGATAGACTATGGTTTTGTTTCTAGCCTTTGTGATGGTCTAATTATTGTTGTAGTGATGTTGCCATGCTTCCAAATCATTTGTTGGGTACACTGATACAACATGTAAAGATGGCATTAAAAAACTGCAAAACAAGACTTAATTTGCAACGTGTCATTGTGGGTTCTTACCCTGTAAACCAGGTTGATGTCAGCAGTAACAGTAAACCAAAACAAAGCAGAGGCTAAAAACCATAACACTGAGCTGAAACGCACTGAAGCTGAGATTATACATTCTGCATCTGTAGATTTTTGAGTCCATGGTATATGTGACATTAATTAAAGGGATATATTCACATGTTTTTTAAATACATTTACAAATACAATCATGACACATAATGGAGACATGTGAAATGGGACACCCAAATAAGCTATAGGAAGCTTGAGAATAGGCGCCCAGACAATAAAACATAACATATTTACATATATCATTAATAAATATAGAATTGAGAGAGTTCATGTATTGTTCCATTAAAACCCCCAAAATACCCCACACTGCATTTCAGAGGAAAGTCAACTTGTGTCCATGCGAACATCTAAGTAAGATCGGGAGTTTAACCAAGACTTCTGCACAGCTGATGAAAACAGAATTAGGGGGTCATTCTTTGTGGTTTTGTTACTATGAGCATTTGATCCGAAAATGGATTAGTGCAGCTTAAGATCTGGGTCTGTTGTTGTCCATATATTCTTTGGACAACAAAGTCTTTCCTCAAATGTACTTCATCATGTTGGGTAAATGTGAACAGCCTTCAGAGCGTCTTACTGTTAAACCTTCAGAGGATCCTGATCCACTGACACTTCTCCAGCACGGGTCATCAGAGGAGGTGCATGCAGCTCTTAGTGCAGCTCTATGAAGGAATGAGTGTGACAGCTGCTGGGGGAATCCTACTACACTATCAGGTCACATGGTACACACAGACACACACACTCTATCCCTCTGATCCCTCCACCCCTCCCCTCTGTCTCTCACTAATGCTGTGTACAGTGAGGGAGGGGAAAAGCAGGAAGGAGGAGGGGGGGGCAGCTGAGAGAGCCAGAGGAGGGAGGAAAAGGAGAGGCAGTGTGTGAGCCCAGATTACAACCCAACACATACTGGAACAGGGAGGACCGGAGCGTGAAGGACAGAAATAAAAGGATGTAACCTGCCCTGACTCTGTGTCAGGAGGAAAAGAAGGGAGTGCATCCAGGTTGGCAGAGGGCGGAAGAGTGAGAGGAAGGGGGAGAAAAAGAAAGAGGAGTATTTCCAAGAGCGCTTCAGTGGACGGTGCTGTCACAGGAGAGGAGGAGGAGGTGATGTGAGCGATCGTGGGGGTTTGCAACGCACCAGAGACACGAGTGGTTCAATCCTAAAGTGTGTGTGTAAAGGGAACTCCCCCACACCCCCCTCATCATCAAACAGCATCCACCCACAACCAACCTGAGGTTTCACAAGCCATGCTGAGGACCAGGAGCGAGTCCTGCTGAACACCATGGCCCAGGTGAGGGGACTCACACACACACACACACACACACACACACACACACACACACACACACACACACACACACACACACACACACACACACACACACACACTCTAATTCTCAGGAGAAGCCTTCTGAGATACTTCACTTTGACATTTTAGGCATGTCTGCAGGTCTTAAGAGGAACTACTGAATGTGAATTGTTATTGTTGTGTCAAAACATTAAAACATGAGTTCTGTGTTTTGGCTTAACGTCTGTGAAACCATGCCACAATCATGAAACAATTAATCATGTTTCCATGCTAGATTATTACGATTAAGCACTCTTTCAATCCATGATGAGAGAGCCCTAAAGTTGTTCTGAAATGTATTTCTCCAACCTTTTCCGTTGTCTAAAGCAATATTACATTTTTTGAACATTTTACAACGTCAGCTGAGAGCCGAAGTTGCTGTCAACTTCTGTGATACGGAGAAAGTCAAACTGTACAGACAACATTGATATATACGTGCCATTTTCTATCTAGCATTAATTATGAACCATTAGCTCCTCTACACCATTCATCATACAGGAGATTCAGATTGTGTTCCACCTGAAACACCTTCAGTTCCCTCAGATGAATTCCTGGTTGTAGCAACTTGAATTCAGCCAGCACTAACTCCAGCACCAGGATTCTGAACGTCATACAGGTCAGAACCATCAGCCTGCCCTGCAGTGATGAGTGACTGACAGGTGCTCTGAGGTCACTTCCTCCTTTTCCATTTTCTGCAGGTGGCAGCCAGCGTTAGAGTGCATCGTCAATAAACTGAGATCTCTGATCTGCTAGGGAGCTTTGAAGGAAACCCACTGACAGAGAAGAAGGAATTTCGTTAAAAAAAGTTGATGATATACACAGGCTGTCCATACGGAATGAATTTGAAATCAAGGCCTGTCTTTAATATATACCTGCTTAAACAAAGGCCTGTAACCCTTTTGCAGTTGAGGTCATTTGTGAATTTAAAATAGTCCGATTTGGGATGTGAAAGTGAGTCTTAGCATGCGAAGATGTTAGCAACGCTAGAGTCTACACATCATAAGTTCAAACACTGCCATGGAAATGTTACGGCCTCAATAAAGTCAAATCCACATTAAACCATTACATGTGTCGGCCCCATATTTGATGGGCAGTTATGCATACAGTAGTAGAATTACAGACTTACTAACAGACACTTTTTTAAGGTTTATAGAATAACCTAGTATTTAGTGCCTTACATTACATGTCATTTTGTTAGAGGCTTTTATCCAAAGCGACATACATACATTCAGTACTGTGGTCAATCCCCACAGGAGCAATTTGGGGTGAAGTGTCTTACCAGTGATGCAAACACAGGTATGGTGAAAAAAGAGAGAACTATTCGAAGCAGAAAAAAAACAGCGTAATATACCATCTGACAATAATGCTTAATTGAACTGGCTGTTCTTTATAATATACTCAGATCAATAGGAGACAGAGATGTTAAGTTATAAATCATGGGTTTTTATTGTTATTTACAGCAGGGGTGGGAACCTTTTTCCTTTCAATTTTTACAACATCCTGCGAGGGCCGTACAAATTATTGAACTCAACCTCTGCTTAAAAAAACTAAAATCACAGCCCATTCATTTCGCCTATCGTTCATGCTGTGCAAAGAAAAAGCAACCTCTTAATACAGATATCTTACCATGACTTGCGCATGCATGTGCACGGTGTGGCATGACCACCAAAACAGAAAGATATGGACACACGATGTGTGCAAATGCATTTAGTATCCTATCCATGTGAACATGATTTAAGTGGGGGGAGACCTAACCTCCTCTCACCGGGAAGATTTTAAAGGTGACATGTCATGCTTTTCCGGTTATTGCCCGTCCCCTTGTGTGTTATGAAGGTTTTTATGCATGTAAACGGTGTGCAGAGTCAAAACCCTCAAAGTACACCATGTAGGGAGTAAAACTCTAAAACAGAAAATACCTCCCCAAAACGCCTCGTTGGAGGTAAGTCACTGTCCATTTGATTCTTCCGGGTACATCATGATGTCATGTCGTCCCCGGAACGAAATGGACCAATCCATGGAGCCGTTACGTTACGTCCGCGGGGGCCGTTACGTTAAGCCCCCGCTGATTGGTCCAAATTGACCAATCCACGGACTTCCTCACACACTCAGTGCATGCAGCTCTGCTGATTTCTCCTCCCTGGCTGCAGGCTGATAACAGACAGTTGGGATCGCGGCGAAATTCTCTCTGCAGACCCATTCTCACAGCGTTTATCAACCTTTTTCGTACTCAATATCAAGCCACACTTATTGTTTTTACTTCGGCTGTGACGTTGTGTGTGCTCAGGGTGAGTTTGGCTGTGTTTCGCTGTGTATCGCTAAACAAGGAAACCACACCTCCACGGAGCTCAGCGCGATTCACAACGTCCCGACTGGTCCCGACCAATCGGAGCACGCTGGGCTCACAGGGAGGGGGGGGCAAGAGCTGCAGCGAGCCGTTTAGTGGAGAGAGTGAATACACATACTTTACAGAGATGCTGTATGCGAAACCAATGTGAGTTTGGAAAATTGCACAGTATAAATCTATTCTAGTAGACCACAACAATGGAATTATGATCAGTGGAAATGGCCATGACATGTGACCTTTAAATCATATCATATCAAGGTGTTGAGGTTATTTGAGCCTCTCAGGAGAGAGCTCTCTTCCACCTGGTTGAAGAAAAGCTCTTTAAATGTGTTAGCATAGCTAGCTAACCAGATGCTATACATATCTGCCGTAGTTCTCTATTTATAGAGCCCTGCTGAGAAGACTTCTAGACAAGCAGGAAAAACTGCGGCCAAAACTGAAAACGTGACGTGGATCATAAATATATCAGCCATTAAACAACATCTTACATTTCTTTTCGCACAATACGTCTCCTTGCAGTATCAACACTAATTCGGCTGACTTTTATATTTGATCCAATTGGTAGATAGGCTGAATTTACACCATAAAGGTGCACAGCTGATATAAAGGGACACCTGGTGATTAAAGCACGTTATTGAATTTTATAATTTTATTATCAGATATTAATAGGATCCCTATAAAGTATATTCATTACTCGTTATTCTCTACTAATAGTTAATTAAAGACTGTATATAATGACTATTTTGCACATCCCTTTCAAGATTTTCTAAGGTTCATTGACATATCATATACACAACTACGGTGTAGTTATGCAATGAATGAAAAAAGGGTCGCAGGTTCCTCAACAGTGCATTACAAGACATCTATCAATATGTGTGTATACCTCCACCATTAAACTGTCATATTCTGCACATTTCTTATACTATCAACATACATCTTATAAGAGTATAATACATATGTATAATATCAGTTAGAATAAGTGCTTAAACATAGTTAACATTGCAGGAAAGCAATATATTAGACGTTAAGTACTTTGTCAGGCTTAATATTTACCTGTAGATACAAATGTCACTGTGTGTGCTGTGTGCTCTGCATGTGTGACCATTAAAGAGGGTTCCATCCCTCCATATTCTTCTTCTATACCCCCAAAGCTTTTTTCTTATTCAAAAGAATACCTTAATCTAAAGTAGTTTTTAATGTTTAAATTAAGCCTTATTAGTTTGTCTGTTTTGCACATCCTCCTATTAATATCTAATAATACAAATAATAAAATGCAATAACGTGCTTTAACCACTAGGTGTCCCTTTCTATCAGCTGTGCACCATTATGGTGTAAATACAGCCTATCTACCAATTGGATCAAATATAAAAGTCAGCCGAATTAATGTTGATACTGCAAGGAGACGTATTGTGTGAAAAGAAATGTAAGATGTTGTTTGATTGCTTATATATTTATGATCCACGTCACGTTTTCAGTTTTGGCCGCAGTTCTTCCTGCAGCCGAACCGTGTATTACAATGCCGTTATGTGATGACTTTCAAAGAGAAAAGCAAGCACACTCGGAATAAAGTATTATTTAATTTTTTTAAATGTTTTCGGATTTCACATCGCATAAACACCAAATCCCAGCGTGCATTGCGGCTAAACCATCCAATCATCGAGCTGAGGATCTTGCCTACGTCTGTTTCCGATTTAGTTTATGACGGATGTATTTTGTTAAGGCCCTGTCACACTGTCCCGAAATTGACACCCGATGGACACACGATAAAGGAAATGTTCAAATTCGGCTGTGATCGTAGCAACATCGGGCCATTCGTGAGGGCATCTAAGCCATCGTATGACCGCCGGTGGAGTTTCTCAGGCTCCGGCAGCAACTTCGTGAGCGGCAACTTCGTAAGGCACTCGTGAGGGCATCTTGTCAAATCGTGTCATCTTCGTGTTATCATCAGTGCATTCACACTCACTCTGATCGGGGCAAATGCCCGATGGCACCAATGATAACAAGATGCCCTCACGATGGCCTTACTAAGGGCAAAATTGACACACAAATTCAACACGAAAATGAACCTTCGGCAATTTTTTGGCATGCCAAAGATTTTGCCTCCGCTCACAAAGTTGCTGCCGGAGCCTGAGAAACTCTGCCAGTGGTCATACGATGGCTTAAGATGCCCTCACGAATGGCCCGATGTTGCTACGATCACAGCCGAATTTGAACATTTCCTTTATCGTATGTCCATCGGGTTGTTTTATTGCACAACAAAATTATGTAAATATATTATGTAAATAACCCAATTTATGTTCTGTGAAACTAAAAAGGATATAATATATTATTTTGAAGGACAGTTGACAGGAAATTGTTGTTGTTATGGAAACAACATTACGGAGAAAACGTAATATTTTCTACATATAAAGACGGAGAAAGTAAAGAACAAAGTCTGAAGATATCAGTACAGTATCATAGTACTGTAACATAATTGTTTTTGGTACTTTCATTGCAGTTGTATGTCTTAAATGTAATGTAAATGTTGCCTTCGTGTGTGGTTCGGGGCCATCTTCGTGCGAAATTCACAATTCCATATTCGTGTGTCCATCGGGTGTCAATTTCGGGACAGTGTGACAGGGCCTTTATAGAGAGGCGGAGTCACGCCCATCTACTTCCGGTCCTTGGGACCTTATTTCTGAAAAATCATATATTAAAGTCAATGGAGAGAGAAAATGTATCTTTCAATCCCGTTTGAATTGTGCCACGAATTACTCATATGATGTTTGTCAATCTTAAAAAATCATTTCCATGTCAAAAAAGTCACAGTTTGTCGTAAAACTGTTGAAATATAACACTATGAAAAATACACAACTAAAGACTACAAATCCCAGAGTCCCGGTCCCGCATGCTGGCTCTTACGGAACCGACTAACTCCCCTTGTGTGTATGTACAGTACAGCTCTCAACACGCCCAGACTTGTAGTGATTTTCACCTCGTTTAATACTTTTCGCCTCATTCGGAAAGAAAGAAGTGAAATATATGCCAATGTGACGGCCGTCTTGGTGTGTGGTGCGAGACGGGAGATGTAGTTCATTGAGAGTTTCACACAAAAAAAAGTGATACTTCACAATTTTACGACACATTTTTTTTTTTTTGACTTGCAAAATTATCTTTTAAATTGACAAACATCATATGTGTAATTTGTGGCACAATTCAAACGGGATCGAAAGATAATCTTTCTCTCTCCATTGACTTCAATACATGATTTTTCAGAAATAAGGTCCCATGGAGCTCCCCCGGAAAAGGAGGGACTTCACCTCTCTATACACACATTCCTTCACATTTACATTTTAATTTACATCAAAGTATTTCGTGAGGCGTTCTAACATGTTTTTAAATATAACTACGGTTGTATGTGAAGAGTTTGTAAATTAACATGAACCGAAGCTGTTGCCTGGCAACGCAATCCCACAACGTCACGTCCGTGAATTCCACATCCACACGCATGGATTAACATCGATGTAATACATTAATGTAGCCTTTGTTTCTGCTAAAAGAGGTGTCGACCAGCTGGAGCAACAAGAAAATCGGTGTAATCGAGTGTGACTATTAAAAAATAAATCATTATTATATTAATATTGACAATAACAACCGACCGTCGGGGTAGCATTTGCTTGGCATTTCCAGGTTTTTTCTCCACTGGTTAACATGGGTTAACAATACCGTGCAACTGTCACGTTTGAAGGGACGAAATCGTGACATCTCCCAGCATGGTAAATCGTCACATGTTCACGTCTTGCCGTGATACCGGGTTGCCTTACTGCCTCCTATTGGACTGTAGTGTGGAACTTTTGCTGAAAATATAAAAAGTTCAAGTTAATAATAATAAATAAATACAATTTAAAAAGATAGGCCAAAAATACACAAGCTATTTGCTCAATTATTCAGGTCTCTCTGAAGAAATGTATTAAAATATTTTGTATCTGTTTTTCCTAGAAAATTCCTTCATGTATCACTGCGTTCTTCATCACTTACTCTGACAGTACTGTCCTTCTTTCTTCATTATACCTCCTGCAGTCTGTTGTGTTTGACAGTTTCTGATTTGTGCATAATCCAGTTCGGTACTTGTCTGTTTTATGGAGTGTTTGGCTTTTTCCCTGCACCTAGTTTATGCCCCCGGGCCCCCTGCTGTGACCTAAAGTCTGTCTTCAGAAACTGAAAGATGTTACTCATTGCATTTTCAAAATGTGTTGTTGAGTTCAGCTTTGTTTGGGTTTGTTATATCTAGTATTGAGAGGATCTCTGTTCAGCGACGGTACGGTCACGTCACTCTATGGCGTCTCAGTTGCTAAGGACAGAAACACTTTTACTCTTTGTGTATCCTTTTTTTGTGTAATTTTGGGGCTTTCAGTGGACGACTGCTGTGAACAACACCCCGCAGTGAGATGAAGAGGGGAGTATTTCGGGCTTGTCTCCATGAGGGAGAAGGCATCACTGAGAGAAAGGAAGGTTGTGTATTTTTAGCCGATCGGCTCAAGTGATGAAGTTTAATCTGTGTGTGTTATGCATGTGTATACTGTGAGACTGTGTGTGGTCTTTTCATAGCTGCTGACAGAGACGGACAGTAAGGGAAATAAAGCAGTGAGGTCTTTATGGAGAGTGGATATAGAGGATAGTGTATCCTCTCAGATTGAGCAGGCATTGAGTGTGAGGGTGGAACATGTCATTCTGCCCCGCAGGATAATGGAGAAACTATGTGGTGTGAAATGTGCATTGTGTTTTGGAGGTTGTGTATTTGTGTGTGGAAAGGTCAGGATATCCTGCTCTTGCTCGTGTGGACGAAAAACACATTTACTGGAACACATAAGGGTTCAAACTGAGGAACTTTCCAACAATATGTCAACCCTAAACTGATCATCAGACTAAATAAAATATACTGCAGCACCATGATATTATACTTTTATATAAGTTAGCTCATGTAATGCACATTAAATATGTATCGCTGGTTAACTATGGGTAGACTTTAGACCTCAACATAATGACATATCAATCTGATTCCATCTAAGACAAAAGTGATAGAAAAGTCATATATATAGAATAAACATTTAAGAAGTGTCTTTTTTCATGTGAGAGGAAAAAATATAATTTCTGTATCTTAAAGGGGTGCTCCACATTTAAAGATGTATAGGGTTTGTGAAACACTGCTATATTTCAATCATGACACACAAGAAAACAACAATTTAAGGCTGTTCTCGTAAATAAGAGACATTTAAACTTTAAGGTTTGAAGCCCTGTCTATCTGTCTGCTGAACGGAGATCCACTTGGTGGCTGTAGATGGGGCCTTGACACTGGAGGGGGGGTAGAGAGGCGGAGCGACGTAGACTGCATTATCAGCTGAAGACACAAATAGTTAAGGAGACATATAGTATACAGATGTACCACCTCATTTCAGACTCCAGCTTACAGCTTCCTGCCTACGACCTGCCTAAGACCAGTATCGAGGAATGTTAAGCCCTCCCACTATTTTCCAAGAGGGTGTTGCCAGATTTTCAATTTCAGGTTTTAACCAGGAGATGGCACTTCATTCACAAATACAGAAAGACAAGTTTCATGGACTTGCAGTTGTGTTTTGAAGAGCATTTGAACACATCAATATTTTAGATCAACTAAAGTATATCTAATCTTGTAATTCAATAATATATAGTCTTTATATATTAAATAATCATAATAATAATGTAAATGTTTACATTACACTTCTTTATTTTGTTATGCATGTATACTTTTACCTTTACAATCGTTTGCTTTAATATGCAGTATATTTTTTGTATATGTTTGTGTTTGCTTCCTCCTGCTCCCTTTCGGGCACATACTGTATGATTTATTATTATTATAAATATGAAGATATTATTAAGATAATATAAGATAAGATGTTACTTTATTGATTGAACATTTTAGTTTAGAATGTGCTGTCCCACGGTAATTCAGAAGGCTCACAGGTCACATTCCGACCATTATTTAAAACAATACTGTAGGTGCTTTCCCACCGTCTCCAGTTTGATTTGTAGAGAGGGAGCTCTGTGGCTGAATGGCCAGCGATTAGGTGTGGCGCATTTATCATAGGTGATCAGAGCTAACTGCCTGCCGTCAGATTTCATTTAAAAAACAGACTATTTCTGCGCTCATAAAGAATGATAAGAATAAGAATAATGCGTATTGAACTGGTTTCATTAATTAGTGAGTTTATTTTACACTAGAACCGCCAATCGGGTCAATTTGTGTGGTGTGTTGTGTGTGTGCAACACATCCTCACTCCCAGGTCGGCCTATGTTGACATTATGTCAAGTCCCCTGTGTCGGCTTTTTACAACGCAAGGGTGGCGGCCCTTAGCGTACATTTTCAACTTTCCGGGATGTCCATAGGCTTCTATGGCCCCTTCTCACTTCTCTTATTTTTCATTTCCTCACTCCTCGGTCTCGGTCTCACCGGAAGTTGATTTGTCTGCGCCATCTTGACTACCGTCCCAATGGCCTTATTTCTGCCAGAGGATCGAGGAGCGAGGAGCGATAATGGAGGAGCTATAATCGAGGAACCACCAGACCATCCTCCGATGAAATCCTCAGATACTCGCCCCGCCCCCTTACTGTGTATCGCTCACTGATTGGACGATGCAGTGCATGCACTGATCTGATGCTTCTTGACATGAGAGCCGTTTCCCAGCGGAGTGAAGAAAACACATGAACCTCACGGGAGTCACTCCTCAGTCTATACTGTGTTTTGTTTCAATTCATGTTTCATTTAGTTACACATATGTGATATATCTGAACAACAAAGTGGTCAAAAATCATTTTATTCATTTATTGGAAACATTTTCATGATCGCTTTTTTCGTTTTATATTTTCATTTATTGTCATTTCCATTCAGTCAGTCATTAAGTGCTATTTAAAATGTTAATGTGCTACATATCCACACAAACACACAAAGTGTGCAATCCAATGAATGTTAATCTAACTGGGTTTTGATAGATAACATATCTCTTTTTCTTCTCTCAATTATTTTATTTATTTTGTGCACTCTAATCAATATTAATCAAACTATTGTTCGCTTATACATTTTAAGAATGGCGTTTATCTTTTTTGAGAATGAGTTCTTATTTGATTTTATTTATTTGGGTCTACAACAGATGATACAAATGTTAGTGTCAGTAAATGTGTGCTAACAGAGGCGGGGGTGTTTGTGAAAATAACGGGGACAGAGCTGCTGTCAGACGATCAGCTGTGCAGCGTCATCACAAACGGACGTCGCTTCACGTGACGCTCCGGAGGAAAGGACGTCCCATTGCTCTGAAAATTCATTTCCCTGCTTCTCGTGGTTTCCTTGCGTCTCTCCTTGCTTCCCTGGTGGGAGGGACTAGTCGCAGGGAAACGACGCAAGTGAGGGACGCAAGGAATCCATTTAACCGAAGTGAGAAGGACCCTGAATAGCTCCCTAAACATATGTTGTAGACGACTTGAGATCGCGAGCGAATGCTACCCGCAGATCCATTCTCACAGCGTTTATCAACCTTTTTCTTACTCAATATCAAGCCACACTTATTGTTTTTACTTCTTTATTTTAATTGAATAATGTAAGACTTTTGTTGCCGTCAGTTCTGCGGCGGGATTTGATGCTCATGGAAGCACGGCTCATGTTTGTGTCGACTGCCCTTAAAGGCAATGTGAGCATCCATTCTCATTGGATAACGGAGAATTGTACACCCGGAAGTAAGTATTCCCCTTACTGTCGATTTATTTTACAGTGATATCTGCACTACTCATCGACTAAAAAACACCAGATTATCCTTGTTAATTACACAACATTGATTGGTTTAAATTGTGTGCAATGCTTTTGTATTTTTCCCCTTCGATTCGGAGAAACAAATATTTTTTCGGAGTAAAGGATGGCAGAAGACACTACACTACCCAGAATCCCCAGCTATCGTTTGGACTACACCATGTGCTCTGTTTGCGTGATCTTCAAATTTCTCCCTGCAGAAAAAAAAAACATGGCCGAACTTCGTTTTATTCTCGGTGGAAAATGCCTATTTTAAAGTTAGTTTGTCCATTAAAATGCGTTTTGATGTCATTTGATGCGAGAAATATGAGTTGTCATTTCAGATTATGTGTGCAGTGGATGTACATGATCTTTAGTTTGCTAGTTATTACGAAGATTACTTCAGGAAATTGCGTCCATAGCATGTTTTCATTGTTACCAAGGTGGTTGCTATCGCTGCTATCGATATTATTTATGTTATGTTGTGTAACTGTTTAATGGTGTTATCTTTATTGCTACCCCCTTCCCCGTCAATGTATAGTGTTGGTCCACATCGCAAACATATTAGTTCAAACCGGAGAGACATGATGTAAGAATTACATATTTATTGTTTACACGTCATATGAATAAAATGATTGCCATGATACTACAACAGGAGAATGTAATGGTGTTTGGCGATTAGGCCCCGGTTTGCAGGATAATCATTCAGGAGGGAAAGCACCGCTCCGATGAAATCCCCGGGGTCTAGACACTGGTGGTGGTGCTGAGTAGGTGAGACCGGTCTGAAGAAGGAAGGTTTAGCTTTGTCCTGGAGGAGACTGGAGGCGAGAGGGGTGGAGGCGGGTTGCGGTCATCTGCAAATGACAACTGACAGGGAGGAAGAGCAGGCATTTAAGGAATTTAGCATGTGCAGCTATTGGCTGCTGAGGGGTGACGCCCTCATATTTAATGAGGGGGGGAAGGGAGCCATCGAGTGACGTGTAAGTGACTCGTGTTAGGTCTTCCTTATTGAACTTGCGCTAAGCTTCATTTCAAACCGGAGAGATGTGATGTAAGAATTACATATTTATTGTTTACACGTCATATGAATAAAATGATTGCCATGATACTACAACAGGAGAATGTAATGGTATTTGGCGATTAGGCCCCGGTTTGCAGGATAATCATTCAGGAGGGAAAGCACCGCTCCGATGAAATCCCCAAAACCAGTGAAGTATGAAATACTGAGATGAACTGAGTTGCTTACCTTGTGGGGTGACTGGTGATCTGGGAAGGAAAGATAATAGATTAACACATATATGAGCGACATAGTGCCGGAATCACTGCCGGAGCTTACGGGTCATGCTGAGACTCTGACTGCCGAAATCAGTGCCGGTCTTACCTGAAAACGACCTGCGGGTCGCATGCCTGGCCAGCAGGGCTTGACTACGCCGAGGAGCGAGCGGTTTCGTTTTGTAACGGTGGCCCAACGTCCACGACACCGAAGTGTACGGTAGCCCGAAGCTACGACACCTAAGTGTACGGTGGCCTTCCGCCACGCCTGACTTCGCAGGCTATATATATATATATATATATATATATATCTTTTCTCTTTCTTTCTTTCCTTTGTTTTGTAACTGACACCGGAGTGTACGGTGGCCTGAGTCCACGCCTGACTTCACAGGATATCTCTTTCTTTTCCTTCTTTACTCTTTCTTTATTTTCTTTGTTTTGTAACTGCCACGGGGGTGTACGAGTCCACGCCTGACTGCAGGAAATACATTTTACACCGATACGTTTGAGCAAGGCCTGGGAATGAAATACCTGTGTGCCGGAGATGAAGCCCGTTACATGTAGTTGCAGCGTGAAACGAGACATTATTCCCTGTGGGCGGGGCCCGCGGAATTAGGACAGGAATGCAGTTTGAATATCAGGTACCTTAGTGAGACATGTATACTTGTGAATGTGTTTATGAGCCACCACCAGTTATATGCATAGATACCATAGTCAGGGTCTGAGAGATCTTTGGGAAGCCAGTACGGCGCTGATGTCCGGGCGAATGTAGGTTGTGAAGGCGGAGGAGGACCACCGTCCTAGTTGTTGTAGGGATGAGGTAGAGAGACCTTGATTAGCAGCAGAGGTGGCTGCACCTATCCTGAAGGAATGTCCCGGGTATGATATAGGTGATAGGCCGGATTTAATGAGAACTTGCTTGAGGTGGAAATTGACAGGGGCCATGACCCTGCGAACCACTCTCCCTGGAAGAAACCCCCAAAACCCACGGATTGGGCGGCATCCGTGAAGAACCTCATTGAGTCAGAGGAACGGTCATCGTAAAAGAAAGTAACTCCGTTCCAGTGGGTGAGCAGGAGGGACCAGAAACGTAGGTCTGAGCGGCAGCCTTCGTCTAAGAAAACGCAGTCATGGAGTTTGTCGACCGCTGATGCTGCGTCCAGGAGGCGGGAGATGAACGAGCACCCCTGGGGGATGACGTGCATGGCGAAGTTGAGGTGTCCGAGAAGGGAGAGCAACTGTTGTTTTGTGATAACTTATTGCTCGCAGTATGACTTGGTGATGTCCCGGATGCGCTGCAATTTGTCGGAGGGGAGAGACGCCTTCATGTCTATGGAGTCGAGGATGATGCCTAAGAACTCTAAGCGTGTGTCGGGACCTAACGTTTTCTCTTTGGAGAGAGGGACACCTAACTCCTGGAGCAGTGTTTAAGCTTGGCCAGTGAGATCCCTGAGCTGTCCTGTGGTGGGAGGAGTCGTCCAGTAGGTGAAGGACGGAGGGGATTCTGACGATGTTCAGCAGGATCCAGCAGAGCGCTTCCGAGAAGGAATTGAAGATGCAGGGGCTGCTTCTGCGAACAACGAAAATAGAGTTTGGACTCCCACTTAATACCGAACGAATTCCACTGAGACGGATGAATGAGGATGATTTTGAAGGCATCGGTAATGTCCGCTTTGGAGAGCCGAGCTCCGTGCCCTGTGAACTTGATCATCTTTATTGCATTATCCACTGAGGCATGGTGAAGGGAGAACTGATCTGGAGGGATGATGCTATTGACGCTGCCGAATGGCCGGAGCGGGGAGCGGACAGATCGAAAATCAGCCTTTTATTTACGTGTGGCTTATTCCGATGGAATTTGAACGGAACACTGAGAAGGGGGAGGAGCTAAAAGGGCCGATTATATATCCTTTGAGAAGTTCTTTGTCGATGAGCTGGGAAACTATGTTGGGTTCTTTAGCGGCTGACTGTAAGTTTCTTGCTACGAAAGTCACTGTGGCAGATGGGAGGACCCCTACCCTGATGCCTTGGGAGAGCCCTGACAGGAGATAGTCAACAAACACGGAATCTGGGTGAGTAGATAGCGCAGCTGCTAGCTGAGGGATGATAATGGGAGTGGAGGGGTGATATTCCAATTTATTTATTTGTTCCCCTCCACGAGGTTTCTGGCGCAGTGCTACTGTGACGGCCCGTCCACACGGTGGCGTGCGTTAAAGCTTCCAACGCTCCTGCCCATTCACTTTGAATAGGGTGACGTCACTTTTAGCAGAACTGTATTTTGGGAAGCGACGTGGAGCGTTGCTGGCGTTGCCCGCTTCAAAAATTGAGCAATGTAATGTAATGTTTTTTTTTTTTTGGCGTCTCGGCAGAAGCGTCAGCCAATGAGATCCCGTTAATGCAAATCTGCCAGTACGAGCGCTAGTCAGTCAAACCGCGTGTATGCTGGGAGAGACTACGCAGGTCATTACCTCATATTCCAAAAAATGGAGAGAACATTCATTATAGCGGTAGTGAATCACCCGGTGCTGTATGATCAGTCTCTGTTCACCTACCGGGATACAAACCAGAGGAGCGAGGCATGGAGGGAGGTGGCAGAGCCAGTGGGTGAAACTGGTAGGTTTTCGCCAGTATGAGAGATTTTTATTTATTTTTATTTTTTTCAGTTTACTTCGTTTTAACATTGCTATTGCTTTGTATGTCGGGGGAAAGAGATTCATGTGATTGGTTGTTGGTCACGTTGCTCGCAAAAAAAAAAAAAATCCCCAAGCTTCAGACACGCCGACCTTCAACGCACGCTGCTGTGCGGACCAGTAGCGTAGGCAGAAATGTACTTTAGGGTGGGCCTGTAAAAATATAGGGTGGGCCAGATTTTTCTTCTGCGCATCAGAAGCTAACAACAGTCCCCGCCGGTACCAGATTACTTTTAGAATACTTCCTTTCTTCTCTTTCCTCTTCTTTCCTTCTTTTCTTCTTTGGAATACTTTCTTTTCCATAACAGATGGGTATGTTTTGGTGAACGGGAGACACGTATTTTACTGTTTTAATGGCTTATCAAGAGCACAACACAACATCTTAGTGTCATTCTGGACAGCTCGCTCATCTGCACCACACATAAAAACTCAACCATGCTGCATTCTTGTACCATCTTAAAACCTTTCCTTGGAATATGCTATGCATCGTAAGGTGTCCTTGGGTGCTTTGAAAAGTGCCCCTAAATAGAATGAATTATCATTATTATTTATTATCTGAAACGATGTAATAACTTTTCCAGTCACTTGCCCTATGCATTCAACAGGCCATTCACTTTGATTTGATCCCGTTATAAATGTCATCATTTCGACAATAAATAAATGCTACAGAAACGTTATCTTCCACGTTTTATCTAACCATCTCCGTTTCTACCTTTCAATATATTTTGAAAGAGAACTCTCTCTCTCTCATCTGCGTGCGGGGGCGGGGCCTCACAGACACGCTGCATCTCTCGCTCACAGACATGCTTGCAGCGCTGTGCAGTGTGCACACGGTTCTGCCGTTAATGAATATTACATTTTGTGAGGAAACTTTTCAACCAATAATTCCAATAAGTATTCACTTCAGGTTTACGAAAGTAACTGACTCAGATTACTCGTTTTTCAAATGTAACGCCCGCTGAATATACTTGATTTTTTGTATTTCTGATTACGTCACGCCGTTACATGTATTCCGTTACAACCCAACAGTGTGTAAGGGTGAGTGCAAACATTTTCGTTAACACTAGTACCTGACCTGAGTGCCACGGAAGTCGAAGCTTCTTTGACGGAGTCTTCCAGGCCCTGGAGGCGAGCATCGATAGCTATCATGGAGCTAGCCAGGGATTGCAGGGAGCCGGCCACGCTACTCTCCATGAGGGGTGTGTTAGTGACGCTCCCGGACTGGCGAGCCTGGGAAGGGGTGGATTTTGGAGGTGGACGGGATCCTGGAGGGCTCGACTTCCTGCCCTTTTTTTTTTTATTACCTCCGCGGCTGCGGCCGCGTCCTCACGCTGCTCTCTGGGGAGCTGACTGGAGCTGCTGCCCCGGACTGGGGAGCTGTGCTGGAGACCTGATCCGAGAGCTCTCGGAGCTGCGAGAGAGTGAGGCCTGGGGCTGTGGGGATGCCCTGCTGCAGGAGCCGGGCGATGAGGAAGTCTGCCTCTGGTGTTAGGCCGCTGTGGGGAGCTGAACCGGGCTCGAATAATTCCATACCAGGTTCGTGATCTGAATTGTCCGAGTTGGACATCTTGAGCTAGTTTTTCTTGTGCTTTTTTATTTTCTTTCTTTTTTCTCACGAGGAGGAGTATTGTAGTACTGCTACTGTTTGCGGTCATCTGCAAATGACAACTGACAGGGAGGAAGAGCAGGCATTTAAGGAATTTAGCATGTGCAGCTATTGGCTGCTGAGGGGTGACGCCCTCATATTTAATGAGGGGGGGAAGGGAGCCATCGAGTGACGTGTAAGTGACTCGTGTTAGGTCTTCCTTATTGAACTTGCGCTAAGCTTCATTTTAACAAAATCCGCATCTAAAGATACGTTATTTTCCCCTGTGCAATTCCAGTCTCACATCTCATAGCACATCGTCATTAACAAATACCGGAAACAGACAATTAAAAACAATAAAATAATACTTTATTCCGAGTGTGCTTGCTTTTCTCTTTGAAAGTCATCACATAACGGCATTGTAATACATGGTTCGGCTGCATTAAATATTACATATCTGCCGTAGTTCTGTATTTATAGAGCCCTGATGAGAAGACTTCTAGACAAACATGAGGAACTGAAAACGTGACGTGGATCATAAATATATCAGCCATTAAACAACATCTTACATTTCTTTTCACACAATACGTCTCCTTGCAGTATCAACACTAATTCGGCTCACTTTTATATTTGATCCAATTGGTAGATAGGCTGTATTTACACCATAAAGGTGCACAGCTGATATAAAGGGACACCTAGTGGTTGAAGCATGTTATTGAATTTCATTATTGTTATTATTAGATATTAATAGGATCCCTATAAAGTATATTCATTACTCGTTATTCTCTACTAATAGTTAATTAAAGACTGTATATAATGACTATTTTGCACATCCCTTTCAAGATTTCAAGATTTTCTAAGGTTTATTGACATATCATAGGCCTACACAACTATGGTGTAGTTCTGCACTGACTGAACAACTTGGGTCGCAGGTTCCTCAATAGTGCATTACAAGACATCTATCAATATTTGTGCATACCTCCAGCAATGTTAACTATGTTGAAGCACTTATTTTAACTGATATTATACATAATGTATTATACTCTTATAAGATGTATGTAGATATTTCATCTCCGGCATTGTCAGGTATTGAACAATCAATAAATAAAGAACACAGAATTGTTGAATATAAAACACAGAATTTGTGTGATTATACTAAATGATTTACAAATAAACACCACTGCATATTTACAACTGTTACACATGCTGATGTAACGCAAATGTTCCAACTTGGGATCAATAAAGTATATCTTATCTTAAGCTGATCGATGGCTACTGCCATATTTGCAAAATGTTCCTCTGAACCTTGACAAGTGCATGTTTCAGGCTTATCAATTAATGTAATGTTATCAAATAACAACAGGGGTCACAAACATAAGACCAGCTGTTAAATAAAGCTCTTCTGACCTTAGCTGGCATGTGGGTATATATATTAATGCTGCCCATTATGGGCACAATCAATTTTCACCCATTTATTAATTATATGTTTTAAATGTGAGTGTTTCCTGTCCCCTAAACCTCCAGGGATGTACAGTTTAATACTGGCAACTTCTTATTATGGGAAATACGAAAACGTCTTTTAAAACTACAACTCCCAGTAAAGACGTGCCATAGATAGAGAACATGTTGCGAAACAGAATAGCCAGCATGTGTAGTTCTGGGAACGGGGTGTGGGACGCGGTGGACCCGTTCAAATCCAGTTTGGACAGTCTGCCGTGGTTCCATCCCATTTCAAGTGCTGTTCGAGGCTCGGCATAACCCTCGGAGCACACTCTCCAATCACAGAGCTTGAGGACTATCACGGGGTTTGACAAACAGAGCACATGGTGTAGTCCAAACGATAGCTGGGGATTCTGGGTAGTGTAGTGTCTTCTGCCATCCTTTACTCCGAAAAAATATTTGTTTCTCCGAATCGAAGGGGAAAAATACAAAAGCATTGCACACAATTTAAACCAATCAATGTTGTGTAATTAACAAGGATAATCTGGTGTTTTTTAGTCGATGAGTAGTGCAGATATCACTGTAAAATCAATCGACAGTAAGGGGAATACTTACTTCCGGGTGTACAATTCTCCGTTATCCAATGAGAATGGACGCAATGAGAAAGGGTCACATTGCCTTTAAGGGCAGTCGACACAAACGAATGCCGTGCTTCCATGAGCATCAAATCCCGCCGCAGAACTGACGGCACAAAAGTCCTACATTATTCAATTAAAATAAAGAAGTAAAAACAATAAGTGTGGCTTGATATTGAGTAAGAAAAAGGTTGATAAACGCTATGAGAATAGATCTGCGGGTAGCATTTGCACGCGATCTCAATTCATCTACAACATACGTTTAGGGAGCTATATAGAAGCCTTTGGACATCCCGGAAAGTTGAACATGTACGCTAAGGGCCCCCCCCTTGCGTTGGAAAAAGCCGACACTGGGGACTTGACATAACGTCAACATAGGCCGACCTGGGAGTGAGGATGTGTTGGTGTGTGTAATGTAACTTTTTTTCAATACAATATTAAAGTCTCAGTTACTTTTGTAAACCTGAAGTGAATACATTTTGGATTACTTATTGGAATTATTGGTGGAAAGATTTCCTCACAACATTTAATATTCATTAGCCTACTAAAGGAACAGCCGAATCATCACAGCGCACAATACCTATTACCGCCGCAGATGGACCAAAAAAGGGAGCGTTTGAAAAAACTCGCGGGTCTGCCCAGTGAAACAATAACAACGAAACATGGAGGAACAAAAGTCTGCGTTTAAACCATAGACTGTATATATAAATGGACGTAGTGTCCGTGACGTCACCCATAGGATTCTGCAGAGTTGCCGAGAAGGCCTCAGTAGGCGGAGTTGGCCACTAACGGCTTGACAGCAACGTCAGAGTCTAATCCCGCCTGCTCCAAATAAGGGCAAAGAGGCGGAGCCAAGGCGAGACCTGCTGCCTCCGAACTGGAAGTAAACAGAGCCGCCCGACGCCCCCTACGCCATGGTCGGCACCTGGCTGATACCTGTCGCTGACCCGACTCAAGAGCTCCATGTCCTGCGCCCCCAGTGGTCTCACCTCCCCCCCACCTTTGTAATGGCGTTTGTGTCGTGAGGGAAATCTTTGTCTGTTGGGGTCCTCGTATACTGCACGTGAAATGCGACCCCTATATCGCTATAGTTACACTTGCAGGATTCCCAGTCAAAATTCTCCTGTACTTTGGTCGTTTTGTAGTCTAGTGTGACCCTTAGCAGAAGTTCTACCTCGTCGTCAGTCCACACAAATGCCTTCCTTCTTGCATGAATATCGCCATCTTCTACCTACATGTCTTATTCGCTGCTTTTGGTGTATTTTGTGCATGGATGTATAATAAGAACTGGATACAGCGTGGGAGGCGGGGCCTCATTCATTCCTATGAGAGTTGCTCATTAGCGCATGATGACAAAATGGCCCAACTTTTGAGAGAGCGAAACATCACAGATTACCTGGCATGCCTGAGAAGTACCCGTATGTGCACTCAGAGCATGCGCAACTTTAACCACGCCCAGTGGCGTTTTTATATGTACAATAGTGGTGGGGCACAAAAAACGTAGATGTCTATAAGCTTCTGCAGTGAGGTTCATGGCTAGTGACGCACTGGCACTGACTCTTCAGGTTTACAAATATTATATTTTGACCTAAATGAAAATATAATATTATTTTCAAAAGCTTTTTTTGTCTGATGCTTCAATTAATTTTAAACAGACAGTTCAACAGAAGGATACCCAAAAAAATTAATTTTATCATTTAAATATTGAATTGTTCTCTCTTAGTAAGATCCCATTTTCAATACAATTGCAATCTTACCTTGACTTGAAGATTAAGTCCATTTGCCTATCCTTCTGGACAAAAATCGCTATTACTTTTTTGTAAAAGTCCTCCTTATGTTCTTGTAGTTTCAAAAGTCTATCATAAATCTAATCTAATCAATAAATGTATGATTCGAAAATTATAAAAGTAGGGTAGACATGTGGATATTATCCGGCGGAAAAAAACGTGCATTTATCCAACAGGTTTGTTTCCCACAGACCTTATTTGGAGCTATTTTCTAAAATCCTATTGTAATAGTCCTTTAGGCTATATAGTTGACCGCAGGTCATGGAGAATAATGAGGTATCCGTAGCCCTTTGTATGATGCATCTTTATTGCTTGACAGGTCTACAGCCGTCACACACATCGATCACTCCTAGATGCGGGCTTGCATACACTCCTATCACTCCGCCGCCGCACCCCATCACTAACGTCCTGATGGTATATGTGCGCGGCACTATATACTACATCCTCCTTTCTTACAATGAAAGTTGCATATAACATTTGCTGTAGTAAACATTCTATAACGGTCTCAATATTAACATTGTTCACTTGTTAACATGCGAATATATATGAAATTATATTTTGTATGAACATTAACATGTCAACTTAGAATCAGAGTATATCACTCCAACATCCTCATATAAACAACACACCTTACTTTTCTCTTTTTTTTTTTAGCAAATAGAGTAAGGATTTTAACATATAAACTCTGTCTTAGCACAACCTTTAGCCTGAGCTAATTAGGAAATCTTTGTATCTCTCAGGTGGTCGAATAAGTCGGCCACATCTGGTTCTTCTTGTGCTCTGCGGTGATGACATTTCACATTCAACAGTCTCTGACGTGTCTGCATCTGGCATGCATAGTTGATTGTCTTCAGGTAAGTCAGGTTCTGGGTCCATTTGGGCGTCGTGTGGTGTTTTCCTCAGATGTCTCCTGTTGCGCCTGTAGTGCTGACCTGAAGATGTGACAACATCATAGGAACGTGGCTCACCTCTCTGTGCAGTAACCAAAGCTGGACGCCAACCCTGTTCGGTTTCCATGTGAACAGTACTTCCTGGTTGCAGCTCAGGAAGCGGCCTCGTTCCTCTGTCATAATACTGCTGCTGCCTCCTCTGTAGATTCTCGAGAGTCGAGTGAACATCCTTAGGCACAGCAGGCTGAAGCATCACGGTGGAGCTCGGTAAGGTGCTCCTTAGCACTCTCCCCATGAGCATTTGTGCGGGTGAGTATTGCATGCCTGTTACAGGTGTGTTTCTCAGGATGAGCAGGGCAAGATGAGGGTCTGTGTTCGTTAGTTGTGCTTTTTTAAGAACATGTTTAACAGTTTGTACAGTCCTTTCAGCCAGACCATTGGACTGTGCATAGCCTCGGCTGGAATGAGTGAGTTTTATGCCCCATGATTCTGCAAAGTTCCTCATTTCTTGACTCGCGAATGGGACATGGTCACACACTATCTCTTTTGGTATTCCTATCCTGGAGAAGACTGATTTCATTTTCTTAATGACAGTATGTGATGTCTTGTCATTAATGTTAAGCACCTCAGGATATTTCGACAGGTAGTCGACCATCAATAGGAATGATTGTCCTTTTATTTCAAAGATGTCAGCCCCTATTTTGAGCCAAGGAAGCTCAAGAATGTCGTGTGAGATCAGAGGCTCCCTCTGGTTTCTGGGCTGGAACTGCTGACATGTCCCACAATTCTCCACCATTTGTTCTATCTCTCTTGACATACCTGGCCAGTACCAGTGCCTTCTGGCAAGTGCTTTTGTCCGCTGCATTCCTTGATGAGCCACATGTAATGTCTGCAGCATGTCACTTCTCATCGAGCTCGGGAGGATTATCGTGTCACCTGCAAACATTATCTCATCTATTACTGACAGAGTATGTCTGATAGGCCAGTATTGAACCAGTTTAGTGTGTACTTGTTTTCTGTGTCGTGGCCAGCCCTGTCTGTGTGTTTCCTGCAGCAGCTGTAGTATTTCATCATTAGCTGTTCCACTTTTGAGCTTTTGCAGCATCTCAGTGCTCAAAGCATCTGTTGGCTCCAGAGCATAGACAACTTTCTCATCTGTGATGTCATCAACTGTTGAGTGTTCATCATGTGTGACAGCTCGTGAGAGTGTGTCTGCAATCAGTAGGTCTTTACCTGGTGTGTAGATGACATTCAAGTCATATCGCTGCAGCTGGAGGAGCATCCGTTGGAGTCTGGAAGGAGCTGCTCCAAGCGGCTTTCTCAGAATGCTTTCCAGAGGTTTGTGGTCCGACTGCACATCCACTTTCAATCCATACACGTACTGATGGAACCTCTTAACAGAGAAGACAATTGCTAACAGTTCCTTTTCTATTTGAGCATAGTTCTTTTCTGTTTGTGTTAGTGCTCTTGATGCATAGGCAATTGGGTGGCCCTCGTGCATTAGACATGCTCCCAAACCATCTTTGGATGCATCTGCCTGTATGATGAGCTGTTTCTTTGGGTCATAGTAACTGAGTACAGGAGCTGTAATGAGAGCATCTTTCAGTTGTTTGACTGCTTCATCGTGTTCGTGCTGCCACAGCCACACACTGTCTTTTTTCAACAACTGTCTCAGTGGTGCTGATATGGTGGCTTCACCTGGGATGTACTGAGCTAGGTATTTCACCATGCCCAGCAATCGCTGCAGTCCTGTTTTGTCAGTTGGAGTTGGCATGCCTGTGATAGCCTTGATCTTAGCGTTGTCTGCTTTAACACCCTCTGAAGTGACAGTATGGCCCATGTAGTTGACACTGCTCACCTTGTACTGTATCTTGTCTTTGTTGAACTTTACATTAGCCTCCTTTGCTCTGGCTATCACTTTCTGTAATATCTCATCGTGTTCTTTCTCTGACGATGCAGCAATTATCATGTCATCTGCAATGATGTGGATCCCTTGGATATCTCCAAATGTCTCACAGTTGCGTTGCTGGAAAACCTCACTTGCTGACTTGATCCCAAATGGAAGACGTTTAAAGCGGTATCTCCCCCATGGTGTGTTAAATGTGCACAGTAGGGAGGACTCTTTATCTAGCTTTATTTGCCAATATCCATCTTTTTCATCCAGCACTGTGAAAAGTTTCTTACCAGCTAGTTTGCACAGAACTTCATCGGTCGTTGGAATGGAGTAGTGCTGCCTGAGAATAGCTTTGTTTAAGTGGTAGCTTTGTTTAAGTCACTGGGATCCAAGCAAACCCGTAACTTTTTTCTGTCTTTCTTTTCTGTGATCACCAGGCTATTAACCCATGGTGTGGGCTCAGTTACCTGTACAATAACATCAGCTTGTAACAAGTCATCGAGAGTGTCTCTCAGTCTGTCCATTACTGCCAGTGGTATTTTCCTACAGCCATGTATGACAGGCGTGGCCTTGGGGTCAGTGTGGATGTGATATTCTCCAGCAAACTCACCTAAACCCTGAAAGACAGTTGGGTGCTGAGCTATGAGCTCCTCTTTTGTTGTGGGATGTTTCACTTCTATCGAGTCAATGCCCACTCTTTTCACCAGGCGCAGTTCTTCACATGCCTCGTTTCCTAATATGGGAATTGATGAGTGCCTGGAAACATAAAATGTCAGACTTGCCTGTGTTTTGGGAGTGGAGCATTTGAGTGTTACCACCCCTTCCGGCTTCAATCTCCTCCCTCCATACACCACCAGCACTGTCTTTGTAGGCTGCAGTTTGAGGTGTGTTCTTCTTTCACGTCTGGCTTTTCGGGTCATCGCTGTGAATACTTTCAGTGGCAGGACGTTGGCCTCTGCTCCTGTGTCCAACTTAAACTTCACACACATGCAGTCAACATTTACATTAGAATGCCACGACTTGTCAGCTTTAGACTTTAGCTGATCGATGTTCACTGTCCCAACATATAGGGTGTCTATTTCCGGAGAAACATCATGTACTGTCTTGTGATGTTGGGCTTTAGCTGACCTACACATTGTTGCATAGTGATTCTGTTTTCCACAATTACGGCAGGATACTCCGTATGCTGGACACTGTCTTGGCTGGTGTGATTTACCACATTGTGTGCATGTTTCATGCCTTTGTCCCATGTCTTGTGTACGTTGTACAGGCAGTGTGCGTGTCTTTTGTCCTTGTCGACTGTTCTTGTGCACTGCAAGTACAGACATCTCCTGGGCTGCTGCATTCATAGCTAGCATTTGAACTTTGGCCGTCTCAGCAGCTCTGCAGGTGTCTATGGCCCTTTCTAATGTGAGATTAGGTTCTCTTAAAAGTCTCTCTTTCAGTCTCTGGTCATTCATACTAAACACAATCTTGTCTCTGATCATGTCATTTTCTGTGGTATGAAATTCACAATCCTTGCTCTTTTGCTTGAGCTCTGTCACATATTTCTCAATCGTGGTGTTACCTGACATAGGATGTGCCACAAACTGATGTCTCTCAAACACTGTGTTCTTCTTAGGCAGACAATAGGCTCTGAATGCTGCTAGAATATCCTTAACAGTCTGTTCATCTTCTTCTTCACCTTCATCTTCACCATGTGCGATGTCTAGCGTGTTGTAAACTTCAAGAGCCTCCTCTCCTAGTGCATGCAGCAGTATGGCCACTTTAATCTTCCTGTCCTTACGGTCTGCACCACTCGCGGTCATGTAGATTTGGAAGCGTTGTTCCCATCGTCGCCAGTTTTCTCCCAAGTTGCCACTGAGTACCAGTGGAGATGGTAATTCGAATCGATCCATCTCTCTTTTTTCTTTCTTCCAAAAAAAATTCCGACTCCCGCTCTCTGGGGACCGCACCTGTTAGCTTTAGGCTAACAAAACTTTCATCTGTTTAGCTCCGGCAAAGTGACGAACTGGACCGACTTCTGACACCATGTAATAGTCCTTTAGGCTATATAGTTGACCGCAGGTCATGGAGAATAATGAGGTATCCGTAGCCCTTTGTATGATGCATCTTTATTGCTTGACAGGTCTACAGCCGTCACACACATCGATCACTCCTAGATGCGGGCTTGCATACACTCCTATCACTCCGCCGCCGCACCCCATCACTAACGTCCTGATGGTATATGTGCGCGGCACTATATACTACACCTATGGAGAAATCTCATTGCTTTTTTGTCAAGGGAAGCCATGCGCAGCTTACTTCCGGGTTTTAGGACGCCTCACTGCAGCTCTCTCTCCTCCTCTTCACACACCACACTTTTCGCGGCACACATACTTATAGCCAATCAGCTCTGAATTATTTGAGATGATGTATGGTGGGGATGGCAGCAATTCATCCCCATATTTTTTTGCCACACACATTAAATAGGACAATACTCTGAGCATGCGCAGTGTAGTTTTTACAGTCACCATTGACTTAAACAGGGAGAGGGAGGGGGTTTTGTCCCACATGGCTCTAAACAGCTCAATAGGCACACACTGTAGACACTAATTAGAAGAACACAGACTAAAACAGCAATGTACAGACGAATCAGATGATTAAACATGAAAAATATATTTAATATATTTTTTTATTTATTTTTGGCATTTTTTTGTAATCATTATTTGTAATACTTTCTGCTGACACTAGGTGGGGCTGTGCCCCACATGCCCCTAATGACCAGTCGCCACTGACCACGCCGCCCAAAAGGCTCGTTCACATTAAGCGTGTGAATTTGCGTACACGTAACAGCACCGCGCGTTCATGACAGCATGGTACTGGATTTATATTAACGAGGCGGCAGTTAGCAGCTAGCGTCTAGCTAGTAATTATGCTAAGTTACACATCAATCGTTATGTACTTTTATATTACGCTGACATCAGGATCTAGTGATATCCAAGCAACAGAGCTTCATTTAGCGTGATACTTGTGTGGGTTGTACATGAAACCACTTGGTAATATATATGTTACGGTGTGCAGGAAGCAGGACCCAAATGCAGACCAGAGTAAAAATAATTCCTTTATTCCAAGGCTATATATACACAAAGACAGAACAGGACACTCACCGAAGACCACGTCAATACACAAGACGAACCGACACTGAACACAGGAAGAGACAAGACTAAATACAGGGAGGGGTAATCACAAAACAAGAAACAGCCGGGCAGGGGAGGAGAAACACAAGGGCCACAGGTGAAAACAATCAGACAACTAGACACACCAGGGAAACTAACGACGGGAGGAAAAACACAGGGAAAAGGACCAGACAATATACCCAGAGGAAAACATGACAGGGAGACCAGCAAAACGATATTTACGGCTCTAACTACGGTTCTATGAGTCCCGGATGACCGCCAGAGGCGGTGCTTTAGCACTGGATATGTCCATCGCGCGCATGCGCAGCTCGAGTACCAATAACAACAAAGTCACCTGTGACCCACGTGACACCGGCTATATCCGCCTGTATTGTCAGAGGATCTGTTCCCCGAATCTTCTCGCGAGCACACAAGAATTCTGAGTGACAGGGAACTCTGGCGGTCATCCGGGACTCATAGAACCGTAGTTACAGCCGTAACTATCGTTCTATTTCGTCCCTACTGACCGTCAGAGGCGGTGCTTTAGCACTGGATGACCTATACCAACAATGTCATGAAGAATCCAAGCCCTTGCTCACCACTGGAAGCAGCGGAGCTCGGCAAAAGGACCACGCCCAAAGAATGGGGAGTGGCGACATTGACCTGATGACAACTGGAGAATGTGCCAGAAGACGCCCACGACGCCGCGGCGCAGATGGTCTCCAGGGGCACCCCTCTCAGGGCAGCCCAATATGTTGAGATTCTCCTTGTAGAGTGGCATCTCAGCCTGGTGGCAGGGGGCGGCCACTGGCCCCGTAAGCCTGTGAGATGGTATCGACAACCCAGTGGGGAAGCCACTGGTTAGAGGGCCTAACCTCCTTTAGTGCCGCCAGGGCAAACTCAAGAGTTGCTCCTCCTGCCGTATACAGGCAGTAGCCTTGATATACGCCCTTTGGGCACCCCCCGGGCACAGCAACTTCGATGTGCCGTACTCCTGAATGTCAAAGCGTGCCAGCTGGGCAGGCTGATTGAAGTGGAGGAGGTGATAGGGCATCCGGCAGCAAGGGCAGGTCCCAAGCCGGAGCCCTCGGGGTGCAAGGGGGACGCTGCCGTAAAGCCCCTCTCATAAAGAGGGACACCGACCTGTGGCACCCCGCCGTGGCGCCGTCGACCCGAACATGTTGGGCAGAATCGTAGCCACATAAATTCAGAGTGGAGTGAGAACGTCCACTATCTAGAAGGGACTGTTGTCTAAGCAACAATGTACATGCTGTCCCCAAGGAACACGCACATTCTTGCCCCCCAGTTGGGGTAGAAAGTGCGTGAGTGCAAGCTGCACGGCCCGAAGCTCTAGCACGTTGACCCGGCACGCACTCTGCTGGGCAGACCACTGACCCTGAACGGTCCTGCCCTGCCGCACTGCACCCCACCCTGAGAGACATGCACCTATGGTGATGGTCTCCTGGCGGGATGGGATGGCGCCCATGGGCACGCCTACCAGAGATAGGCCTTGCCCCTCCAGCGTGACGGAGAGTGGAGCAATGCTGCGACACCCTGACTTCACTGTGCCTGTGCCACTTGGCATCCCAGTGAAGGCTGTTCAGCCACATCTGCATGGGGCACAACGACAGCGGGCCTAAGGGCCCAGCGGCTGAGGCAGCTGCCAGTCTGCCCAAGGGCCGGAGGAACTGAATATAAGGCACCCTCTTGCCCGGCCCACGTGGAAGTAGGCATCCCTCGGTTGGGAACCACTCCACCTGTGCGTATGCAGTAGTCAGCATATAGAATGGCAGCACCTTCAGGAATCTGTTGATTCCTCTGAGGTCCAAGATCGGGCGAAATCCGCCGACTTTCTTGCTCACGAGAAAGTATGCCGAGTAGAACCCCCTGGCTAAGCAGAGGGTCTTACTGGGTTGATTGCGTCCTTGGACAAAAGGACGGACAACTCTTGGCCCAGAGGTAGGGCCCCTGCCGGATCGCTGACGACTGTCAATTAGACCCAGCCGAAGGCTAGGGGCCGGAGCTGCGGTCCGTACCCCTGGGTTAAGGTGAAAACCACCCAAGGGACGGAAGTACAGACTGCCCAGAAACTGAGCTGCTGCTGGGAAAGCAGCCGCCGACCACCCCCGGGATTTCAGAGCCCAGCCCCCCGGACCCTGGAGCCTCTTGGGGGGGTTCCGGTAAGGCTCTGGGGCACGAGGCCGCCTGGAAGGCGGGTGACATGGGGCACGAAAGTCATTGGGAGGCGGTTGAGTGGGCCGCTAAGACCTCTGCAGACCACCCCTGTAATCCAGCGGCTGAGTGCGGCTGCTAGAGCGGCCCCTGGGCCTGCTGGGAGTGGGCACAGGTCTGCGAGGACCCGAGTGCTGCTGCCTGGTCTGCCTAGCTTGGGCGGCACACTCCAGTGCCTCCAGGGCAGCTGATCTAAACAGCTCCCCTGGCTCGACTGGTCAACCGGAGGAGGTGCGTCAGCCGAAGGAGGGGTGCCAACCGAAGGAGGGGCGCTAGCAGCCCCTACACCGGGCCCAGGCTGAAGGGCCAAGAGGCGACTTCATCATGCCCCTATCGGCAGCTAGCCGATCCACTTTAGAGGACAGCCTATTTCTAGTCCTTCTATTGGGGGGGGGGAGCACACAAAGCCATCGCTCCCTCAAGTCGCCGGGAACGGCCGAATTGATCTGGAGGAGTACGTGACAAGGAGAGGTGTCTGTTGGCTGCTGCCAGACGTTCCGCCTCAGTGATTCGAGCCACTCTGAGCACCCGAGGCATGCAGCTACAGCTCATGCAGGCGTTTACCGTGAGAACCTCCCTCAGATGCTCGAATTTCGTCCCCACTGACCGCCAGAAGCGGCCGAGGCAGGAGGGGCAGCGGTCGTGGCCGTCCTCGGGCTCAAGAGAAACCCTACAGGCGCTACATGAATGAACCATTCTGTAGGTAGCCAGATGCAGCGTAGCCAGGAGCGGGTGCGGGAACACAGCCTTCACCAGCTACCTGCTTAATGGAAAGAGTAGAGCGTTGCTGCTACTCGCCGAACAGAAAGAGGGATGTAATTACACCCACGTTACGGCAGAGGGAGCGGGAGCGAGATCACTGCCTTCACCTAGCTGGATTAGTAAATAAGGCAGTTTACCAAGAGCGGGGGCGAAAACACTGCCTTCACTGGCTGAGCTAGAGGCGAGTGCCAGATGCAGCGTAACCGGGAGCGGGTGCGGGAACACAGCCTTCACCAGCTACCTGCTTAACGGAACCAGGCAGTTTGGCGTCTACCAGGAGCGGGGGCGAGAACACTGCCTTCACTGGTTAAATTAAGACGAATGCCAGATGCAGCGTAACCGGGAGCGGGTGCGGGAACACAGCCTTCACCAGCTACCTGCTTAACAGAATAAACAAGGCAGTTTAGCGTCTACCAGGAGCGGGGGCGAGAACACTGCCTTCACTGGTTGAGTTAGAGACGAATGCCAGATGCAGCGTAACCGGGTGCGGGAACACAGCCTTCACCAGCTACCTGCTTAACAGAAAAAACAAGGCAGTTTGGCGTCTACAAGGAGCGGGGGCAAGAACTGCCTTCACTGGTTGAGTTAGAGACGAATGCCAGATGCAGTGTAACCGGGAGCGGGTGTGGGAACACAGCCTTCACCAGCTACCTGCTGAACAGAAAAACAAGGCAGTTTGGCGTCTACCAGGAGCGGGGGCGAGAACTGCCTTCACTGGTTGAGTTAGAGACGAATGCCAGATGCAGTGTAACCGGGAGCGGGTGCGGGAACACAGCCTTCACCGGCTACCTGCTTAACAGAAAAACAAGGCAGTTTGGCGTTTACCAGGAGCGGGGGCGAGAACTGCCTTCACTGGTTGAGTTAGAGACGAATGCCAGATGCAGTGTAACCGGGAGCGGGTGCGGGAACACAGCCTTCACCGGCTACCTGTTTAACGGAGAAACAAGGCAGTTCCGCGTCTACCAGGAGCGGGGGCGAGAACACTGCCTTCACTGGCCGAGTTAGAGACGAATGCCAGATGCAGCGTAACCGGGAGCGGGTGCGGGAACACAGCCTTCACCAGCTACCTGCTTAACAGAAAAAACAAGGCGGTTTGGCGTCTACCAGGAGCGGGGGCGAGAACTGCCTTCACTGGTTGAGTTAGAGACGAATGCCAGATGCAGTGTAACCGGGAGCGGGTGCGGGAACACAGCCTTCACCGGCTACCTGCTTAACGGAAAAACGAGGCCGTTTGGCATCTACCAGGAGTGGGGGCGAGAACTGCCTTCACTGGTTAAGTTAGAGTCGAACACCAGATGCAGTGTAACCGGGAGCGGGTGCGGGAACACAGCCTTCACCGGCTACCTGCTGAACGGGAAGAGTAGAGCGGTGCTACTACTCGCCGAACAGAAAAAGGGATGTAGCTACATCCGCATTACCGGTAGAGGGAGCGGGAGCGAGAGCACTGCCTTCACCTAGCTGGGTAAAATAAAGAAGCTAACAGTATACGCAAGACGTTAGCCGAGCGGCTGCTGCTAACGATCAAGCGAGATCAAGTCAAATAACACACATGTTTAAGACCAGATAACTAGCTTCTAAAGAATAGAATAGCACAGAGCCGTAGTTACAGCAGTAACCATGGCCAGGGCTCACACGGCATCTAACCGTAGTTACAGTAGTAACTATGGCCAGTACTTACACGGCTTAGAACCGTAGTTACAGTCGTAACTCTGGCCAGTACTTGCACGGCTTGGATACTTACACAGCATAGAGCCGTAGTTACAGTAGTAACTCTGGCCAGTACTTGCATGGTTTAGAACCGTAGTTACAGTAGTAACTATGGCCAGTACTTACACGGCATAGAGCCGTAGTTACAGTAGTAACTCTGGCCAGTACTTGCATGGTTTAGAACCGTAGTTACAGTAGTAACTATGGCCAGTACTTACACAGCTTGGAACCGTAGTTACAGTAGTAACTATGGCCAGTACTTACGGCTTAACCCCGTAGTTACAGTATTAACTATGGCCAGTACTTACACAGCTTGGAACCGTAGTTACAGTAGTAATTATGGCCAGTACTTCCGGCTTAGAACCTTAGTTACAATAGTAACTGTGGCCGGTGCCTAAAAGTGTCAGCCAACGGCTGCCCACTAGACAATATAATATTGGGAGGATGAAATCCTCCTTAATGGCCATACATGCAGAGCACACGGCACACACAGTGAAGATTGTTCTCTGCATATCGTCCTAGTGCTAGGAGTCTAGTACTAGGAGCAGTAAATACCACGATATAGCGCTACTGCAACCACACCATGCGTTTACCGGGAGCAGCAGCGAGAGCACTGCCCTCACCGGCTGAGTTAAATAATGAAGCTTAACCGTACATGCAAGGTGTTAGCCAAGCGGCTGCTGCTAACAATCAAGCAACCAAGTCAGAACACAATGTTAAGACCAGATAATTAGCTTCTAAGAAAGAGAACAGCCCGCATAGAACCGTGCCTGGTTACAGTAGTAACCGCACATGCCGAGCACACAGCACCCGCCGGAAGATGTTCTCTGCAGATCATCCTAGTGCTAGGAGTCTAGTACTAGGAGCAGTAATACAACGAACTAGCGCTACTGCCATCAAACCCTATGCTACAGGGAGCGGGAGCACTGCCCTGAGTTAATAGTTAAGCTCAACAGCAAGGTGTTAGCCAAGCGGCTGCTGCTAACAACCAAGCGACCAAGTCAGAACACAAATGTTAAGACCAGATAATAGCTTCTAGGAAATAGAAAGTACTTACCTTACTTTCTGCATCTAAACGAAAAACGGGTTTAAAGTATGACACTCTTGGCTTTCCATACTAAATCGAATGAGGGACGCAGCCAAAGCTGGGACTCAAATGCTAATGATAGCTCGGGCACAACGCCACAAGCAGAACTTTCAGAAGAGCATAAGGGCAACTTTATGGGAGAGGAAGCGGGAACACTGTCGTCACCAGAAAGTCTAAGCCACAAACAATCAGACGGTAATCAGGACAACTTGGCTGGGAGCGGGTGTGGAAACACAGCCATCACTAGCAACAAGCTGACACAAACCTGTCTGTCGCGGCTCTGCACAGCCGGCGCAGCTCCTGGAGGACGCGTCTAACGACCCGTAGCCCCGACTGTCAGTCGCGAAGCTTCACGCGGCCAGCTGTTTGCAGAGAAATCCCTCCGATCAAACGCTCAAAGCTGAACGCTGTAGGCTACGAAAACGTAGCCACGGTACCCTCGCGCAGCGAGAAGATGAAAAGGAACAGATCCTCTGACAATACCGGCGGATATAGCCGGTGTCACGTGGGTCACAGGTGACTTTGTTGTTATTGGTACTCGAGCTGCGCATGCGCGCGATGGACATATCCAGTGCTAAAGCACCGCCTCTGGCGGTCAGTAGGGACGAAATAGAACACCCAAACCAAGACATAGAAAACGTGACATAACACAATAATCGTAACAGTATAAAAATGTATATGTTGAAGCCTGTTATGATCAATTGTGAGTTAAAACTTTATCTAAAAAGTAAAGCTGATGATGGATTACTGTGGTGGAGTTAAAATAACAATAGCCTATTTCTTTTTTAAATGTGATGGAGTAAACGGATAGTAACTGATTATTCATGTTAAGTAGCCCACAAGTAACTAAAACAATTGCAAGTGCAATAAGAAGCTACAGGAACGTTAATCTACGTCTGTAATATTTACTTTATTTAATACAACATTTACGGTACAATATTTACATCATACAGACCATGTAGTATAATATTTTACAAATGATGAATTACAGCAAACATGTGCAATATATCCATTATTACAGCTCCGTGGGCTGGCAGTAAGGCGATATGGTCCGTTGTTATTGTGCATCCATGGGTAAAGATCAGGTAAAGAGAAACTCATGTAGTACTGAACACGTAACATGAACGTGCCGGGCGGCGCGGTCCCGTGGGTTAGATGCGCGTTCATAATGCCGAGGGAAATAACTCTCAGAATAACGTTATTACCACATTTATTAGCACAACTTGAGGAACGAATGTTTTTAATAAGGGCTATACAAACGTTCATACTGGGTAGTTTATTTAGTTTAAAAAAAATTATCCAACGAGTTAGAGACCACTCTTTCCCAATGTAAGTCAATGGGAAAAGTGTTTCCGGGCCCAGCAACCTAAAGGAAGTGTAGTACTGCCGTTTGACCACAACGAATATTCTCATTAGACTCCGGCGCACTTCCTGGGGGCTTGATTTTGTGACGGTAGTACAGCGCCACAGGCCCGGCATATGTACTACAGCGTCTCCAGCGGTTGCGAGCGGTTTCCTTTGGACGGAAACATTTCATGTATTTTAACTGTAACATGCCCAAGTGTGGACAAGATTCAGTTAATTATTTAATGAGTACAATTTAGAGGATTGTTCTAAAAGTATTTTTGTTTTGTTTTTATGTTTAGCATAAAATGAATTGATAAAAATCAGATTACATTTTTAATTTAAGCGAGATAGCAAATTTGAATTGAAATCCACTCTCAGTAAAGTGGCAGTGCAGCTTGGAAATGTAGTACTAATTATTGTTTAAAGGGGCACCATAAATACAAGTCATCAGTATTAGTCTTCCTTACAGAGTGTACTGTAACTCAGTTGAAACGCAGCATTCATGCTTTAAAACGATCTGTAGATAAAGGTTTAAAAATACACATCCTGTATTGTGGGTGAAGCAGAGGAAGGCTTTGTGAGGAGGGTCTGCATGATGAGCCTCAGAGTAACTCAGTAAAGTGATTCACACTGACATGTCGTCAGTCTGAAGCCTGCAGGCTCTGATGGGACTTCTCCTTTATTTCTCCTCTCATTTACCCTGCGCTGCCACGTGCGTGTCCTCACATGTGGACCTCACTGCGAACATTCAGAGTCAGCCGAGGGATGAAGATCAGAGGAAACTAAAGCTGTGAGAGGGAAGACGCAGGGGAGTCTAATGAGCACAGAAACTGTTCTGACTGGTTATCTTTTACAGATAGTATATACTGTAAGTTGAAGTTATTCAAAAAAGAGTACAGCACCATTTTTTGTTTAATAGATTTGAGTGGTTCAAAATGTCGGGTCGTGATTTATTGACAAAGGAAAAAGTGGGTCCCGAGGCCTGACCAGTTGAGAACCACTGCTTTACAGGATGCAGGAGTAGTTTAACTGAGGAACTTCCCCTAAGGCAAGTTGGTAAAAGTGGGTTTTAAAAAAAATACATTCAGGCGTTTCTTGAATACAACAAATACTACAAAATAGCATTTTCTGGAGGAAGATAAGAGAAGATGATGTTAGACAATAACGTTTTAAGTCAAACCTATTTTCTTTGGATGACGTCTGTTCTTGTCATATTACAAATACATTATTAATCAGAGTCCTCAGAAGTCTGTGTATGGTGGTTAGGGTGGACGGAACATAACCAAGAAGTTTTGTTTTAATATTCCGTGAGAAATTGAGTCTCCCTTGAAATGTTTTTGAGAATGCAGTTTAGCTTTATGGGGCATGACTCAAAGTTCAATATACAGAATTACGATTACAAAACGGGAGGAAAATAGAGCCACAAGACATAGAAGAGGCTTCTGTTGTGAAATGTGAGTATAATGAAGCCCATGTAGATATATTGATTGTAATAACATTGCCTTTACAAGCATTGTCGCCGTTTTGAGTAGGAGTTTAGTTATCTATGTGTTTCCAGTCAGGCCTGCACTGCTCAATACATTGGTCATGGTTATTATGTTGAGTAAAGTAAATCATTTATGCGGCTTTCACACCAGCGCTTTTCCCTTTCTAGTTCCGAGCTAGAGCTTTTCTGGTTCAGCTCCGGTTTCCCTTTTCTGCTCCCGCTCTGTTCACACCGCCCAGAGCCGACTGGTGCTGCCGCTGCTGCGTCATGACGTCACCGTTTACATCGCTGATTTGCTCCACAACGGCGTTACGGCGCTCACAACAGCAACAACTGCGTCGGGTCGATGATCGTGTTGCTTTTAATCACACAAAGCCAGATTAAATTAAATAACGACTTCTCCAACCTTATGCGTTTCTCCAGAGTGCCGTGGTTCATTGTTTATTAATGTGTTTCTGCAGCATTTACCGACCGCTGCAGTGCTGCTCTTCCACGGGAGTTTATTCTCCCGTTAGCTCCCGGTTAGCTCACACTGCAGCGGCCGCTCTAAAGTATTCACTGTCCGACTCACACAAGCAGCTGATACATATCCCCAGTTCCCCTTAGCCTAAGTGAATGTGTGTCAGTCTGAATTGACGCTGTTTGGCATCACAACGCTGTTATGAAAGTTTCTCTGGTATAAAATGGGTGATGTTAGCATAGCAACTAGTGCTGCGTACCTGGACTCACATTCAGGTTCAGGTCCGGACTCAAGTCCAGAGGTTCAGGTTCAGGTCCGGACTTATAAGTCCGGACCTGAACCCATGGCTTTTGTCAAGTTGTGTGAGTAACTAAAGTGAACTTATTGTGAGCTAATTATCAATTGAAAATAAACTCATAATCAACTCAAATTCAAACTCATCCGGTTTATTGCGCTCCCTTCCAACTTGTGTCTACATTTCTCTGCAAAGTACAAATGTAAAAAAAAGACTTTTTGCCACTTAGTCTACAAATGACTTATGACAGCAACTACAGTGAACTACTACAAAGTTCAAACATTTATTTCATTTACCAAACTAAAGTAACCAAACAGTCCCTGAGCTGACTGAGCCTAAATCGCTAAAACGTTGCTGAAAGGTAGAGTGTAGAGTAGACTATACACATTACACTGTTACACACCTACTATACAGTATAGGCTACACTGTAGTGACTGTACAGTTAGAGTGTACTGTACTGTCTGTACACCATGTCTTTTCTACAACTCTACATGTGTACATTATACAGTACATACTACATACATAGTGATGTACATACAGAAATTAAAATCAATGTTGATATGGCGTAATTTTGAATTAAATACACTATCTAATTTAAATCAGTTTTATTCTGAAAAAAACGGAAGTTCACACTTAACACTTTTATTCTGAAAATTATTCACTTCCGGTTAGCATTAGCATGTGGCGAAATGCTACGTTTTCAAACCGTGAATCGAAGGTGAAATGACATGTGATGTTGTACACTGAGCACACTGGGATTAGCACTCATTTATTGACGCTGAATAACGTTTATCAGGGAATGTTTAAATAACCACAGACACCAGAATATACGTAAGTGCTAGTTTTTTTGAGAGTCCAAGTACCGGTTCCCGACGTTCCGGTTTTAACCAGACTTGAACCGAAACTTTTTACAAGTCCAGTACCGGTTCGGCGTACCGGTACGCAGCACTAATAGCAACCGAAGCTAAACTGACTACTTGCTATTGCTATCCTATTGCAACCCAGTCTCACGGCATTTCGTGTTCACCAACACCATTTTTAATCTATTGATTCGTGTTCACCATCACGATTTGCCCCTTTTTTTCGTGTTGCACAGCACGATTTTAAAAGCAATGTATTTCTACTGGTAATGTGTTTCGTGCCTGCAGGCTGCAGCACGTCTTTTTCTCCGGTCGGGTCGTGGAAGACCGGAAGCTGTGTGCTTCATGAAAACATGTTCTTACTCAATATCAAGCCACAGTTATTGCTTTTATTTTAAATCGTATAATTTCGGACTTTTGTTGTCGTCTGTGAGGAAAATAAATGGGGCTCAGAGCCTCAGGATACTGAAATCTATATTTTTAAATCTTTTTTTCATTCTAATTTGTTATTCTTTTCAAAATAACACACTGTTATTTACTCACCAATAACACTCAATTATCCTTGCTTTTATTTATTGGTTTAATTCCATAATCTCGGGCTTTTTTGGCGTCCGTCAGGAACTGAATTTCAAAATAAATATAACCGGAAACAGACGTAGGCATTTCGAGCGATTACCCAAGATCCTCAGCTATGGTTTTAAGCTCGCTGATTGGATGTGTTAGCCGCAATGCATGCTGGGATTTGGTGTTTATATTATAGGAAATCCGGAAAACATTTTAAAAGTATAAAATAATACTTAATTCCGAGTGCTCTTGCTTTTCTCTTTAAAAGTCATCACATAACGGCATTGTAATACACGGTTCGGCTGCATTACATATTACAGATCTGCCGTAGTTCTTTATTTATAGAGCCCTGATGAGAAGACCTTTGGAAAAACTGGAAGAAATGGCGCCGAAACTGAATACTTGACGTGGATCATAAATATATCAACAATTAAACAACATCTTCAATTTCTCTTCACACAATACGTCTCCTTGCAGTATCAACACTAATTCGGCTGACTTTTACATTTGATCTAATTCATAGATAGGTTATATTTACACCATAACGGTGCACAGCTGATAGAAAAGGACTGTAGTTTTCAAAGATATTACTGATTTTCTTTGAATGTAAGAATGTAAATACTGAGTCTGAAATAGTATAGCGATATGCTGTAAAATGATGTGAAAGCATGCATAAAACTATACATCTTCAGATGTTGTACATACACACTAATAATACAAAGTTATTATGGCTGTGTGCACCTTGTGTGCACCTCCTAGTGGTTAAAGCACGTTATTGAATTATTGTTTTTATGTGTTATATTTGATTAAAAAAATATTAAGAGTACATACTTTCATAGGGGGAAAGTATAAATATAGAAATATAGAATATAAAAATCAAGAAGATACTATAAGTGATCTCTACAATAAAACAGTTTAGTGCAGGATGTACACAGATATTAATAGGAGGAGGTGCAAAACAGAAAAACCGATTAACCTTTATTTAAATATTAAATATTAAGCCTGACAAAGTAATTAACGTCTAATATATTGCTTTCCTGCAATGTTAACTATGTTGAAGCACTTATTTTAACTGATATTATACACATTAATTATACTCTTATGTATGTAGATAGAATAAGAAATGTGCAGAATATGACAGTTTAATGGTGGAGGTACACACATATTGATAGATGTCTTGTAATGCACTGTTGAGGAACCTGTGACCCAAGTTTTTCATTCATTGCATAACTACACCGTAGTTGTGTATGATATGTCAATAAACCTTTGAAAATCTTGAAAGGGATGTGCAAAATAGCCATAATATACAGTCTTTAATTCACTATTAGTAGAGAATAACGAGTAATGAATATACTTTATTACTTGTTTCCATTCATGTCAATTGCAGATACATCTTTAGTCTTCTCAAGCACCAACTATCAAATATCTCTCCTGATTGTTGGCACTTGACAATCACCTTACCTGAATTTTACTCAGGTGTAACTAAAGTCTGATTTAAGGGTTGTTTATATTTCACATAATTAATCAGAATCTTCAAAGTAACTCAAATAAATGCAGTGGAGTAAAAATACCAGGTTAACCTCTGAATTGTAGTGGAGTAGAATTACAAAGTAGCAATGAGCTGTCATGTGGGTATATATTAATGCTGCGCATTATGGACACAAGTGATTTTCACCCATTTATTAATTATATGTTTTACATTTGATAACACCAATGTGTTTAATAATGGCAACTTCTAATTGTGGGAAAAACGAAAACGTTCAGTAGAGACGTCCATAGAACATTTTGCGAAACACAATAGCCAGCATGTGTAGTTCTGGAGGGGTGTTCGATTCCAGTTTTGGATAGTCTGGCGTGGTTTCGTTCCATTTCACACAGCTGTTTGACGCTCTGCGTAACCTTACGGGGACTGTAGTCCTAAACGATAGCTGGGGATTATGGGTAGTGTAGTGTCTTCGGCCATCCTAAACTCAGAAATGTTGACAATCGCAATGATGCTCGAAATGTCCCTTATAGGCCTACGTCTGTTTCCGGTTATTTTTATTTTGAAATTCAGTTCCTGACGGACACCAAAAAAGCCCGAGATTATGGAATTAAACCAATAAATAAAAGCAAGCTTTTTCTGCATGTAAACGGTCTGCAAAGTCACAAACCCTCAAAGTACACCCTGTAGCGAGTAAAACTCTAACACAGAAAATACCTGTCTATGCTGCCCCAGAACGCCTCGTTGGACATTTTTCTTTTTCCATTTTTTTCTTCCTGAGTAAAGTCACGTAAACATACCCTGGTGTCAAATGGACCAATCCGTGGAGCTCCTCACACAAACACACTCACTCAGCCTTATCTTTTCTCAGGCTGTGAGTGTGTGGCGAACTGTGTGGCAAACAGCCTGGCTGTGAGTGTATGTGTGTGCTCAGGCTCAGGCTGAGGCTGAGTTTCTCAGTGTCTCGCAGACCCCACGCTGCAACCAGGAAACAACACCAGTAATCCAGCTCCCACTGTCCACTCCTCAAGCCTCAACGGGCGGAGCACGAAGCCTCGCAACGTCCCGCCAACACGGCACCCAGACATTGTAACACATAATCACTGATGTTCAGCTGTAACGGTGGTGGACTCATCAGAACATAATGGGCGAGCTGACCAATGAGAGCACAGTGGGCTCACAGGGAGGTGGGGGCAGGAGCTCCAACAAGCCATTTAGGACAGAGAGTGAATACACATACTTTACAGAGATGCTGTATGAGAAACCAATGTGATTTTGGAACTTTTTTGTAAATCTATTCTAGTAGACCTCAACAATGGAATTATGATCAGTAGAAATGGCCAAGACATGGGACCTTTAAATACTAACAGGACAAAATGCTTGTATTAATAAACAATCAAAACAATGTACAGTCAATCAGGAAATACTTTGTTGGATCCATGTTCACTTGAGCAGGAGAAAGCAACCCTGCCTCAGAGACACGTACATGCACTCATTTGAGGCTGACATGCCATGAAGACACAAGTCACAGAACTGATCACCGGTCACTTTCATTTTTAAAAATAGCCTGCACGGCTCGTCCTTCTGAAACTCAGCTACTTTGAATGTTATGCTGCTTGACTGCAGATCATTTTTGTAATTAGTGCCTGGTTTGATCCCGTCTTACTTTCTTTTGCACTGCATTCAGGGGTATGTGTGGAAGAGCTCTCATTTGAAATGTTATTAATTACAACCTTTAAAGAACCTCAAATTACTTTCGGGGAGAAATTGGCAGATTCACTATCATTAGCAAGAGATAGACAATGATAGATGACGGGCATGTTGTCCGAGAATAGAACCCGAGGACACTGAGAAGCCGGAAAAGAGGAAAGAGTGACTTCACTTACTGTGAGAGGGTGAAGGCATGACGGAGGAAAGCTTTTTAAGTGGTGATGCATTCAAAACTACGGAGCCCTGGAGTGTTCATAGAGAGAAAATAAAATAAAACGAGGCCACGTTGTATTAATTTGTGCGCACGAGATGTAATTTGTGGCGCCAAGTAGGAAGTGGAGCGCACAGGAGACAACCGTTTTATTGCAGACTGTTGTGTTTATATTAGGGCTGTCAAACGATTACAATTTGTAATCAGATTAATCACACCTTAAAAATTCATTAATCATGATTAATCACCATTCGAACTATGTCCAAAATATGCCATTTATTTATGTATATTGTAGTAGGAATGGAAAGATAAATGAAAGAAGGCGGATATATCCATTTAACATACAGTATCTATGTTTATTATAACATTTTTCTGCGTGTCAAAATGAAAGACAGCCCACACACCTATCAATCATCAAACCGTGGGGTCTTAATTCATTACGTGTTGATTTCTATCAACGGGGGAGTACTTCAGGAAAGTCGACAGAGGGGGGCGGCTAGTGGAGTACTTTGTGACCACAGAGTGTGAACGTTGTGATCGCTGTTTTAGTGCAGTTCTCCAGTGAATTCCAGGGAGTCTCCCTCCGCAGCCGGTTGGCATAGTTCTTTTGGCACAAGTCCGTTGTACAGACCGACGTTAACAGCAGCCCTGTCTGTGCACACGGAGACCGACTCTGTCGTCCGGTGATCTAACCGCCTTCTGGAAAGGCTTCACAAGTACGTCGGTACGCAAATGCACTTTGTGACACAAGTGACGGTATGCATTTCAGATTACGCACATAACCTGCGTACAGAGATGGGGTCGTTACTAAAAAAAAGTAATATATTACACTACTTCGTTACTCTCTACATAAAGTAATTCGTTACTTTACTCGTTACTTTACTCGTTACTTTACTCGCAGGGCCGGCCCGCCCCTCCCTACAGGCAGATCACGCAGACTGCTAAAGTTTCAAATGTTCTCTTTAGTTCAGTTTCCATTGTCGCATAAGACTGATCCAGATAGCTCCTGAATGTTTTCATATCATTTCATGGCTGCCCTCTGTCTCCTGCTATCTGTATATTTTGCGCAGTCTATCTCTGCTCACGCTGTTGCGTCAGCGTGTTCTCCTGCGTGTTGGCCATGTGTTGCACTGGAGCCAGACTGGAGCACACCGCAAAGACTTCAGCCGAGCACGTACGAACTGCGCATGCGTAAGTGGCAATAACTCTCCTTACCAGCAGGCGGCGGTAGTGTGTATTCGTCATTCAAAACAGGCAACAACCGGAAAACAGAGAAGAAGAACTACGTGTGTGTGTGTGTGATATAAATACACAACAGCTATGTGCGTTAGCTTCACCTTAGCATGTGTTCTTTGCAGGTGTTTGTTGAGGTTTGATTATGACTGATTTTAGAAAGTAACGAAGTAACGCGTGTCGGGGCAATGTTAGTAACTGTAGTGTGATTACTGAATTATAAAAGTAGCGCGTTACACTACTCCATTACCGACAAAGTAATATTATTACAGTAACGCGTAACCAACTCTGCCTGCGTACCAGTTATGTGTTACCTGTACTACAGCAAAAGTATTCTCCGTCGGGACTTCCTGCAACAACACCACGCCGTTATCAAAGATGTTCTATTGAGAAGACGATCACTACGTGACAAAAGTTTTCAAAACCGTGGCTACTGAAATCAATCTTACTGCTGTCTGTACTCCGCGCGAGTTGACTTTATTTTGCTTACTTTAACATCATTTTTCATGGTGGGGCTAAGCCATTTCTTGGTATGGGTGTAGCCTATCCCAGCCATACCCTGGCGCTGCCACTGGTGGCACGTATGGTGCGGGCCATTCTGCACATGCGTTAAATGCGTTAAATATTTTAACGCAATTAATTCAAAAAATTAATTACCGCCGTTAACGTGATAATTTTGACAGCACTAGTTTATATATATTTTAAACTCATAAGACTTCATTTTAGGGACATTTCGGCCAGAGGGGTAGAGCTATTTGTTTAAGCACTGGATTCGCAAAACAGGAGATTCTGTGAACCATTCTGCCTTGATCTATGAATTAATATCCGTGACTCTCACAGTGTCTGCTATCTGTGCGCAGAGAGCTGTGTCTTTTACGCAGCGCCTTCACTGTGTTTACCTTCATTAGAACAGCTGAATAGAGATCGAGGCTGTTACATTTTAGCCACACACGTGACATACACACACACATACCTCTACACCAGGGGTAGCCAACACGGTGCCCGCGGGCACTAAGTCGCCCGCAGGGGCAGAATGAGTCGCCCGCCGGGCATGTTTTAAAAATAGCTCGCCAAGCAAATCCAAAATGTATAAAATACACAAAACAAAAAAGGAAATGTAATTAAAAGAATCTACCCTATGCATAAACGAAACCTAAATCATAGCGAACTCTATCTACTTACTACAACTCTATAACACCCCTCCCCCACCCCACAATGAATATCGACCAATCACGTTCTTGCTTGATTTGCGGGACCAGCGTTGCAGTCGGGAAGAAAACCAATGTGGCACCTCCCCGCTGATTTTCCTTCTGGCAGAATCTGCACTACACATCAGTCCCATTGAACAGCCTATCATGCCAGCCTATACAACACATGAGGGGCAGAGTTTTACTCTGTGTGTTGTAACTTATATATTTATTGCACTTGACGCACACACACGCATGGCGTAATTTCCACTGGGGACATGTCCCCCGCACTTTTCGAAATCACCTTTGTGTCCCCACTTTACAAATATGTTTATTATTATTTTGTAACGCAAGCCGTCATCGCCACGGAGGAGCACACAGCCTTTGTGAGCGAGCGAGACAGAGAGAGAGAGTGAGCGAGCTAGGGAGGGAGAGAGAGACAGAGAGACGGAGAGAAAGAGAGCTAGGGAGGGCACACCTTTATCTATTTAATATAGATAAAGTAAGAAATAATTCCAATGTGTACTATAGGACAGTAAAAAAAAAACAGTTTAAAAGGGGAGTGGTTAGTAAAATATGCATAAAGAAAAAGAAAGAATGCTAATAGGTAACATAAGATAAGAATAAACAAGTTTAAATGATTTGTTATTGGTTGTGATCATATTCTAAAGATGTTTGGATTATTGAAAATACAGCTCCCTTTCATGTGAGTGTTGAGAGCTGTGTCCATACATTCATGTTGTGCTCAAAGTGCACCAGATTGATGCATTTCACTTCAACATTTAAAAAAAAATCGTCCATGCATGCTCATGAGGCGGTGAGGACCCCCCTAGAGGAGGTGAGATCCACCCCCAAATAAAAAAGGTTACATTAATTAAATTGCAAACATTTTGTTTTAGTAAACACTGCAAACGGGTCCCACAGACCCAAACAGCACACAAAGGTTAAAGGTCAGCATATAATAATGTTAACATGTGCTAAATATATACACTGCAAAAAACAAAAAAAGAGGAGTAAAAGTAGCCCTCGACTTGTTTTATTTTTTGAAAGTAGCCCTCACCCTAAAAAAGGTTGGTGACCCCTGCTCTAGACACATCGAATTGCCCGATTATTCCCCCTATTACTCGTTTCATGAAGGAGATGTCCGATCACCAGGGCGCATGATGTGTAAATAACCCTATTTGTGTTCTGTGAAACTGAAAAGGATATGACATTGTTTTTGTTACTTTCGTTGCGGTTGTATATGTCCTAAACTTTTATTTTGAAGGCGAGTTTACGCTGTTGACAGTTGTTGTTGCTATAGAAACGTGAAATGCTACATGATGTGTGTGTGTGTGTGTGTGTGTGTGTGTGTGTGTGTGTGTGTGTGTGTGTGTGTGTGTGTGTGTGTGTGTGTGTGTGTGTGTGTGTGTGTGTGTGTGTGTGTGTGTGTGTGTGTGTGTGTGTGTGTGTGTGTGTGTGTGTGTGTGTGTGTGTGTGTGTGTGTGTGTGTGTGGTGTATGTGTGTGTGGTGTATGTGTGTGTCCGATACCGGCATTTGTTTTCAAATGACCATGAACAGTAATTTACACACATCTGGCTAACTCCATATGTGTATTCCCAAATGAAAGAAGTTTGTTTAATCTTAATCTTGATGAAGGCTATAGTGCTAAATGCTGCACGCGCACACACACACACACACACACACACACACAAACTCTGTCCGTGTTTTGGCAGCTGCTCTTCATTGTTTGCCCATGAATTCATGCATTTAGACACACTTCTCTCAACAATAGAGTGAAACTCTGCCGCTGATTTAATGAGTGAAGAATGTGTTGATGACATGAAAACCAACCCTGAGGCTCGCCAGCAATTGTTTCACAGATTTTAGTTTCATCTGCCTCAATCTGAAGTTTTTTTTACAGTAAAAACCTGTATTTATCAGCAATATTAATACAAAAATCACATCATGCAGGGGATGGTGTATAAGTGAAAGTTAATATCAGCATGTAGCATGTAGCATCAGCATGCAGCATGTCTGTGACATGTCTCCATACTTTAATGTTCAAAAAACTCTCAATTGTTCTCATACTGCCTGTGCTGCAGCACCTCTTTTCACCCTCTGTCTGAAACCAGAGCCCATCTGCTCTGATTGGTTAGCTGGTCGGCTCTGTTTTGATTGGTCAACCGCTTAGATATGTCCCACCCCTTAGTCTACAATGTACAATGTGTTGGAGCGCTAGCCAAAAGAAGAGCGAGTGTTCCAGAGTGATGTCACTATGTTACGGAAGTACTATTTACTTGTTTTTAATGGTGTCTTGCACCTTTTTATCCACTGTTTTTGATTGCTCTCTTGCTTCCTTCTGGTCTTCTTTGTTTGTGAAGCTCTACATGTAGCGGTAGTTTTGAAAGGTGCAATATAAATGAAGCTATTATAGCAATAATTATTATTGATCATTTTATATCAGTATCCGCTTTGTTTCTCATGAATGTGCATGTCCATCACACTGTAAAAAACAGTAAAAAGTCTGGCAGCTGTGCTTCCAAACACTTACCGTCAAATTACAGTGAAATACCCTAATTACAATAATTTGAAAAAAACGTAAATTCACAGTAAATATTATTAATTTCCTTTACAGAGAAACACTGTTATTTTACAGGTATCTTCCCTTATTTATTACGGAAATAATGCAAATACTGTTATTTTACCGTTTTTTTCTAAATTATTACAATCAAACACCTTCAATAAAGTGACAGAACTTAAAGTTCAGCAGTGAAATACTATTATTTTACAGGTTTATTCTAAATGATTACGGTCAAACACCTTCAATAAAGGGACAGAACTTAAAGTTCAGCAGTGAAACACTGTTATTTTACAGGTTTATCTGCTCTTTTTACAGTCAATAACCTTTAATAAAAGTACAGCACTAATACTGTACTTTTACAGATGTATCCTCTCTTACAGTCAATAACCTTTAATAAAAGTACAGCACTAATACATATGCTTTATATGTGTGTTTATTATCATTTGAACAATGACAAATATTCTCATGAATATTAAACACAACAACCTCTGAACATTACAAATATTCGCCTCAATTCAACCTGGCTCTCATACAATACAAATGGGAGGGGTGTGTGTGTGTGTGTGTGTGTGTGTGTGTGTGTGTGTGTGTGTGTGTGTGTGTGTGTGTGTGTGTGTGTGTGTGTGTGTGTGTGTGTGTGTGTGTGTGTGTGTGTGTGTGTGTGTGTGTGTGTGTGTGTGTGTGTGTGTGTGTGTGTGTGTGTGTGTGTGTGTGTGTGTGTGTGTGTGTGTGTGTGTGTGTGTGTGTGTGTGTTGGATCGTTGGAGCTATGTGCAACTCAAGACATATGCTCGAACGGGAGCTGCCTGGACGCTGCAATCATGTTGCTGCAATCATGAGTGTGCTGACTTCTCCTACAATGTCCCGCTGTCTGCTTCCTGCATCAAGTCAAGTGCTCGGCGCAGTTGTGGCGAAATGTCGCTCCTCTGTTTTCATTTAAACAGCTCCTTATATCCGTTAGCGCAGCTAGCTAGCACCAGATGCTAACAACAACAATGCACGTAAGGTCTCTCTCTCGCTCGCTCGGGCCACACACACACACCCTCCCGGTCCTCCCGATGGCCAGTCGGTGCCTGCCGGTGAGCGTGGAAGTGTGGTCTGCTGCAAGCGGGCGGCAGGAGCGGGGCTGTCAGCTTCAGCTTGTAGATGGTATTTTAAACTCGATGCGCTCTGAAACTACGGGGCGGCCGAGGAAAAAAAATCCACATGCGTTAATCGCGTTAAAATAATTAGTGGCGTTAATTTTTTTTATGCGTTATTAACGCGTTAACTTGACAGCCCTAAAAAATACTTTTACTGAAATAAAGTGCAAAAGCAATTAATATACAGGAATTGTCCTTAAAGATTTGACAGGAAAACACTATTTTCAAAATCCATTGTCTTAAAATGTTACATTCAAATACCTTAAAGTGAACCTATCATGCAAAATGCACTTTTGTACGTCTTTTATACATGAATATGTGTCCCCGGTGTTCCAGGGAACTCACCAAGTGTCAGAAAACAAAACCCTGTCTATTTTCCCAAATCTCTAAAAACGGGGCTGCAATGGATCTGATACAGACTGATACAGATTTGAAAATTCTCTGACGTCAGGAACGAGGAGCTCCATCTATATGGGCGACTCTCCATCTATCAGGGGAATGTGGGGTTGGGCCACGGCCGGCCATTGCCGCTCGAAAGCGCTGGAGACGCTGTAGTACATACAGATGTAGCGCTTCGTTTCAGACGCCTACCTGTGCGGGTCCGTGATCGGCACGGGGTGGGCCCCTGCTGAAAAGTAAAACCCCCCGCAGGACTTGAAACGCCCCCTTGATAAATACATTTAATTATAATGAATGCTGCAATGGATCATGGATCCACCAGGGGGAGCCGTGAAAAGCTGCCACACTGGAACTCATGTGAAATAAACAGCTGATTTACAGGTATCTGATATAGCGGATATTTGTTAAGATCCATATGTCACGGATAGGATCATATTCTATGCTAAATAAGAGACATGTAATCATTTACTAAACATCACCATGTTTTTATTTAACAAAATAATGTTTAATTCACGTTGGCGTAAGTACAAAACCATCGCTATGTTTTTAGATCAGGAAATGCATCCAGGGTCAAACAAACGATGTTCGATCGTCATCCTCGCGATCATTTAATGTATCATATGTTCACGAGTTGAAATGAATGCACTAAATGTAATCCACATGAGTTTACAACAACAACAATAATCGCTTTGTTTTTATATCACATCCGACCGGAGGAAAATGCAGCGGCTCTCACTACCGATCACCCTAATCCCACGGGCAAACAATAATATGTACAGTGTTTATAGTTTACTGTATTATTAGTGTCTAATATTACTGCTATAATAATCACACATTGAGTTGTTGAAATCAGACCGTCGTTTTTTTTAAACGCTCTGAATGAAACGGCAGCTCTCAGGTGATCAGCTGTGTGTTTACACAATAAAATATGCATAGTAATTTAATACCTTCCAACACACATTGTAAGAACAGTTCTGTTTCATATGAGTGTTGAGAGCTGTATCCACAAATCTACTAATGTTGCCCTCAGTGCACCAGATTGATGCATTTAACTTCAATTTAAATAAAAACATCTTCTGTTGTAACAACAATAACATTATAAATAGTAACATAGCATGGTATTGCACATTTACTGTAGCTTTGAGTGTTACTGGCCTGAGATTTTTTTTATTACATGAATGAAGGTGACTGAGGCTTTTTAATATAGACTTTTCAGTGTCCCACATTTTGCACAGAACTGTCCCACATTAGGAAAACAGATTGTCTGAGACAACTTGGCACTAAGAGTACTAATATGTCTACCATTTCTTTTATGAGTTTAATATCTGCATGTTCTCTTTTGGTTTGATTAGGACACATCCTGGGGATTTCAGAATGTTACTGGATTTTGATTTATTGTATCGGCTTCATGTCGCAATATATTCCCGAAGTCTGAAATGCAAAAATGTTCCACATTAGGGCAATTCACCCTACATGTAATCATTTTGTTTATTTTTAACGAAATAAATGTGGTTTAATCCATCATGAAATTAATGTAGGCTATTTACTTAGTACATATCTGACATTAACGATTAACACACTGTTCATACTGCTCACAGGCTGATATCTAGTGTATTCATACCCCTCACTGTTTATTCATCATTCAATTCATTATATATTTTATTCTGTAGATTGTGAACATTACTTTTCACTTTACTGCTTGTTGCACCTGGTTAGAAGCTAAACTGCATTTCGTTGTCTCAGTACCTGTAATCTGTGCAATAACAATAAAGTTGAATCTAATCTTGAGCAGGAACTAATGTAGGCTATTTACTTAGTACATATCTGACATTAACGATTAAACACGTTTGTGCATTCTTTATGAATGCAAATCGAGTCATTTCGTTTATTTTTAACAAAATAAATGTGATTTAATCCACATAATTTACTGTGTTAATTGTTTACTGTACAGTAGTATTGTTTAACTTGAAGGTGCCTGATGTGAACATTTCCAGAATGTATTGTCTTCACTTTTTAAATGCCTCTGTGATGTGCTGCAGACCATACCGTTCACCAGCCTAACCCCCCATGTGTCCTATGTATGTTGGGGACCCTTTGTTTAAAACTAATTGGCCATCGGAATGTGTGTCACATTCCACAGCTCTTCCCCCCCCCCCCCCCCTCCTGTGATCCCCCGCACACAGAGAGACACAGGGAGATCGCTCTTCTAAGAGAGCAGAAATAATGATATTGCAAGTTAGAAACGTAAAATGCATTTTGACAGACACTTGGGGGAAATATGCTGCATTTTGAATGTCCGATAGTCCACCATTAACACCTTAGTCCGTCTCGTCTCATCAACGAAAACTAAATATACATGACATACTTTGTTTTAGTAGATTTCGCATGAGAGCAAAAGGAGAATATCCGTGTGTAAGAGTGAAAATGTATGTATGTAAAATGAGAATATATGTGTGTAAGAGTGAAAACATACACAACGAAACCATTTAAAAGCTGGAAATATATACATGGGATGTGACTATGATAATGTGAAAGTTTGATTGAGGTAGCATGGGATTTCATTCTGATAAGGCAAAAGTGTTATTATAAATATAATACAAATATATATATATACACATTATGTACAAAAATCAGTTTTTTCTGTCTTTATCTGTGCCACGCTTCAAAGCAGTTTCTGTCAACTACGACACAGAGGGCAACATCACAGATTCCTCCTCTTCCATGTCAAAAAACAAGCTTAAAGCTTGACTCACGTTCAGAGTTCTCTTCATCATAGTTGAGTCTTCAAAACTCTAAATCTATCTAACTATATCTAAATTCTCAATGTTTGTCTGTCACTTTACTTCAATCGCAGTCTCCCGCCGCCTGTCTTCGTATATCTTCGTCTCTCTCCATTTCCCGCCGTCTCTCTTCGGTTCCCACCGTCCCTCTTCGTCTATTTTCGTCTCGTTTCGTATAACTCCGTTTACCTGATTACCTCACCCCTTCCTGGTAAATACATCCTGTTGAGCAGAATCTACAGTTTCCAGTATTTTCCGTTTCGTAAAATGATAAAATACGGCGAAGATATTAAAATATGTGCTTCCATTATTCATACTTCTGAAATATATCTGTATTAACTTTATATCATCGTATGTCCGTGTTTATTGGGTATTTTTGCATGAAACAAAGACTGGCATATAGTTGCAAGCCAGTACTTTCGACAGAAATACACATATACATCCTGTTGAGCAGGATCTACAGTTTCCAGTATTTTCCGTTTCGTAAAATGATCAAATGCGGCGAAGATATTCAAATATGTGCTTCCATATTTCATACTTTTGAAATGTATTAACTTTATATCATCGTATCTCCGTGTTTACTGGGTCTTTTTGCATGAAACAAAGACTGGGATATAGTTTCAAGCCAGTACTTTCGACAGAAACACACGGCAATGTTGTCCGGACTGTTGTTTTTATGCGGCACCGGCTTGAACAGGTCATGTGATCTGATCACGCCGGCGTGACGGTCGACTCCAAAGGGTTAATATTAAATACATATAAGTTTTTTTACAACTTGTATTTAGAAATACTCTGTTGTAATTATTGATGCATACATGTGTTCATCCATTCAATGTGGCATCTGCTATAATGGGGTTAATGTATGATATTACTTAATAATACAATACATTATAATATATGATATGATAATTACATTTTAGTTTTATTCATTTCTTATTTCATAGTTTCTCATTATTATTATTTTTATCGCTCATCTTATTTTTGATTTTATTAATCTGTGTGAATCTGTGCTGTCCTGTTTTTCACTCTCACCCTGTTGCTGTTTGAACTACTGAATTTCCCCACGGGATTAATAAAGGTCCATCTTATCTTATCTTAATGTATAAGTTGATTTACTTCAATCTACTGTACAATATTACAAGAAATATACTGCATAAAGAAAACTATACACTTTATTTGATCTAAAATATTGATGTTTCTACAACACCCATTGTGTATTTTGTGAATGAAGCGCCATCTCATGGTTAAATCCTGTAATTGAACAAATGGGGAAATTGGGCAACGCCCTCTAGCAATTTGGCAACACCCCCAGCCACTGGCATCCGCTGGGCTTTTGACTGGGACACACCCATTTGAGTCTGATCTGGAGTGCTACATCTGTATGCCAGGCCTGTAAGTGGCGCTGTAGTCTGCCACAAAAGCAGCGAAGAAGACTTCCCGCGCATGGTTTCCATGTTTGCCATGGTTGCCATGGTTGCCCTTCTGTTTATTCTCCACTGTGGCTCTTTTTCTTCCTCCCTGAGGCAAGCGTTTGCTCCTGCTGCTGTTATTCAATGCAATCCCTCCCTCGCTGTAATTCTCTCCGGTAGTCTACCAGCAGATGACAAACACCCACCTCTCCGCCTCTTCCAAGGAACGAGGGTTTCAGTTAGATTTTTTTTCGCCGGTCAACATGTCCGTTAAAGTTTAAATCTTCCGGACAAAATTAGAAAAGTGCCGGTCAAAGGTCTTCTTTGTTATTTATTGAGCTTTAAAACAAATGAATAATGACTCTATATAATCATATAAGAATAAAACACGGAGGACAGAGCCTCTTTTTTCCTCCCCCTCTTCTGACAGCCCAGCAGCTGATCTCAAAGTACGCTCCCCTCTCCTGCAGGGGGGCGTGGTCAGCTGCAGCTCATTTGCATTAAAAAAGCTACATCACAGAATCAGCCCTTGCAAAAACAGGGCTGAAAAGAGCAAATCAAGCGAAATGCGGCATGGCTCAAATGCAGGATATGTTTGGTATTTTTTTTTAAACTATATTTATATACTTTATATAGGTATGGCCCTACAATATATTGTTCAAATATAGCATGATAGGTCCACTTTAAATAAAGTTCTGATAAGAAAAACAGTTTTTTACATGTTTTTTAAATTAGATTTGTATGATCTAACACTAAAATAAATACAGAACCTAAAGTTCTACAGGGAGAATACTGTTATTTTACAGCTTTTTTCTAACATTTTCCAATCAAACACGTTCAATAAAATGACATCACAAAATGTTCTGTAGGAAACAATTACTCTGAAAACTTAAAATATAAAAATATTTGTAGAATTATAGTACAACTAATCTCATATTTAAACTAGGGCTGTCAACCGATTAAAATATTTAATCGCGATTAATCGCAAATTAATCGCACATTTTTTATCTGTTCTTGTACCTTAGAGGAATATTTTTCAAGTTTTCAATACTCTTATCAACATATGAGTGGACAAATATGCTTTATGCTAATGTTTGTTATCATTTGAACAATGACAAATATTCTCATGAATATTAAACACAACAACCTCTGAACATTACAAATATTCGCCTCAATTCAACCTGGAACCTCTCTCATACAATAATACAATACAAATGGTGTGTGTGTGTGTGTGTGTGTGTGTGTGTGTGTGTGTGTGTGTGTGTGTGTGTGTGTGTGTGTGTGTGTGTGTGTGTGTGTGTGTGTGTGTGTGTGTGTGTGTGTGTGTGTGTGTGTGTGTGTGTGTGTGTGTGTGTGTGTGTGTGTGTGTGTGTGTGTGTGTGTGTGTGTGTGTGTGTGTGTGTGTGTGTGTGTGTGTGTGTGTGTGTGTGTGTGTGTGTGTGTGTGTGTGTGTGTGTGTGTGTGTGTGTGTGTGTGTGTGATCGTTGGAGCTATGTGCAACTCAAGGCATAATATGCTCGAACGGGAGCTGCCTGGACGCTGCAATCATGTTGCACTATCCGTGCTGAGTGTGCTGACTTCTCCTACAATGTCCCACTGTCTGGCTTCCTGCATAAAGTCAAGTGCTCGGCGCAGTTGTGGCGAAATGTCGCTCCTCTGTTTTCATTTAAACAGCTCCTTATATCCGTTAGCGCCGCTAGCTAACACCAGATAACAACAACAATGCACGTAAGGTCTCTCTCTCGCTCGCTCGGACCACATACACACACCCTCCCGGTCCTCCCGATGGCCAGTCGGTGCCTGCCGGTGAGCGTGGAAGTGTGGTCTGCCACAAGCGGACAGCAGGAGCGGGGCTGTCAGCATCAGCTTGTAGATGGTATTTTAAACTCGATGCGCTCTGAAACTACGGGGCGGCCGAGGAAAAAAAATACACTTGCGTTAATCGCGTTAAAATAATTAGTGGCGTTACATGTTTTTTTAACGCGTTAACTTGACAACCCTAATTTAAACATCATACTTATAAACAGTAGAAACAAAAAGTAAGTTGAATTTTTTTTTTAAACATTCTCGGTTACGAAGACAATGAGTTAGGATGCAGACGAACTACGTAAAAGACTTGAACCAACTTCCTGGGCCAGTGAATCTTACAGACAAGCTGTCCTTATTGCCTCTGTTAATAAATGAAGTATCAGTTAATAAATTAAAGTAAAAAGTTTGCATATTTGAAATGAAATGTTTAAACAAAACACTTGATTCTAAACACGACATTGACAATGTGTTCTGCTTTTCATGAAAAATGTTCATATTCCCTCTTGTTAAAATTGCATATTATTACTATAAGTCTTTATTTGTTTTAATTTTAACTTTACATTTTTAATTAAGTAAAAGTTGAACATATGTGACCTCCTTCTCCCTCAAAGATAGAAAAGGGGAAACCAGCTGATGCTGAGAGGGAGAAGGCAAGAGACTATAAAAGATGATGTGTGAAGAGAAACAGGTCGCTTTGAGAGCTTGAGGACTTTTTGAGGCTAGATTTTGGGTCTTGGGCCCTGGGCCTGGGCTTGACTGGAGGTCTAACATAATGTCTGCGCTGCAAATTGAATTGCTCACACCTGCAGCAGCTGTTCCATCTGTGCTGATGGAAATGTGTTTTTTCACAGCAAAGTCACCCTCTGTACTTGGACTTATTGGGAGAATCTAAAGGCAAGAACATCCCAAATATTCATTTAGGTCTTTATTTTAGACCTTTAGTGTTGCCGTCTGTGAGGAAAATAAATGGGGCTCAGAGCCTCAGGATACTGAAATCTTTATTTTTTAAATCTTTTTTTCCTTCTAATTTGTTATTCTTTTCAAAATAACACACTGTTATTTACTCACCAATAACACACAATTATCCTTGCTTTTATTTATTGGTTTAATTCCATAATCTCGGGCTTTTTTGGCGTCCGTCAGGAACTGAATTTCAAAATCAAAATAACCGGAAACAGACGTAGCCCTATAAGGGACATTTCGAGCATCATTGCGATTGTCAACATTTTTGAGTTTAGGATGGCCGAAGACACTACACTACCCATAATCCCCAGCTATCGTTTAGGACTACAGTCCCCGTGATTAATCTTCAAGGTCTGGGATTGGATGTTGGAGTGGCAGTGCGCCAAGGTTACAGCGAGCGTCAAACAGCTGTTAGAAATGGAACAAAACCACGCCAGACTATCCAAAACTGGAATCGAACGCCCACCCCCCAGAACTACACACTACACACTACACTATTGTGTTTCGCAAAATGTTCTATGGGACGTCTATACTGAACGTTTTCGTTTTTCCCACAATTAGAAGTTTCCAGTATTAAACACATTGGTGCTATCAAATGTAAAACATGTCATTACTAAATGGGTGAAAATCGCTTGTATTCATAATGCGCAGCATTAATATATAGCATTAATATATACCCACATGACAGCTCATTGTTACTTTGTAATTCTACTCCACTACAATTCAGAGGTTAACCTGGTATTTTTACTCCACTACACTTATTTGAGTTACTTTGCAGATTCTGATTAATGATGTGAAATATAAACAACCCTTAAATCAGACTTTAGTTATACACCTGAGTAAAATTCAGGTAAGGTGATTGTCAAGTGCCAACAATCAGGAGAGATATTTGATAGTTGGTGCTTGAGAAGACTAAAGATGTATCTGCAATTGACATGAATGGAAACAAGTAATAAATTATATTCATTACTCGTTATTCTCTACTAATAGTTAATTAAAGACTGTATATTATGGCTATTTTGCACATCCCTTTCAAGATTTCAAGATTTTCAAAGGTTTATTGACATATCATATACACAACTACGGTGTAGTTATGCAATGAATGAAAAACTTGGGTCACAGGTCCCTCAACAGTGCAGTACAAGACATCTATCAATATGTGTGTACCTCCACCATTAAACTGTCATATTCTGCACATTTCTTATTCTATCTACATACATAAGAGTATAATCCATATGTATAATATCAGTTCAAATAAGTGCTTCAACATAGTTAACATTGCAGGAAAGCAATATATTAGACGTTAAGTACTTTGTCAGGCTTAATATTTATCTGTAGATAGATACCCCCAACGTTTTTTTCTTATTTAAAAGAAGACCTTAATCTGTTATTTAATGTTTAAATAAAGGTTAATTCGTTTTTCTATTTTGCACCTCCTCCTATTAATATCTTTGTACATCCTGCACTAAACTATTTTATTGTAGAGATCACTTATAGTATCTTCTTGATTTTTTATATTCTATATTTCTATCACAGACCTTCTACTTTCCCCCTATGAAAGTATGTACTCTTAATATTTTTTTAATCAAATATCAATAACGTGCTTTAACCACTAGGCAGTGCACACAGCCATAATAACTTTGTATTATTAGTGTAGGACACTTATGTATGTACAACATCTGAAGACGTGTAGTTTTATTCATGCTTTCACATAATTTTACAGCATATTGCTATAATATTTCAGACTCAGTATTTACATTCTTACATTCAAAATTCAATTCAATTCAAATCAGTAATATCTTTAAAAACTACAGTCCCTTTATATCAGCTGTGCACCGTTATGGTGTAAATATAACCCATCTATGAATTAGATCAAATGTAAAAGTCACCCGAAATAGTGTTGATACTGCAAGGAGACGTATTGTGTGAAGAGAAATTGAAGATGTTGTTTAATTGTTGATATATTTATGATCCACGTCAAGTATTCAGTTTCGGCGCCATTTCTTCCAGTTTTTCCAAAGGTCTTCTCATCAGGGCTCTATAAATAAAGAACTACGGCAGATCTGTAATATGTAATGCAGCCGAACCGTGTATTACAATGCCGTTATGTGATGACTTTCAAAGAGAAAAGCAAGAGCACTCGGAATTAAGTATTATTTTATTCTTTTCAAATGTTTTCCGGATTTCATATAATATAAACACCAAATCCCAGCATGCATTGCGGCTAAAACATCCAATCAGCGAGCTTAAACCATAGCTGAGGATCTTGGGTAATCGCTCGAAATGCCTACGTCTATTTCCGGTTATTTTTATTTTGAAATTCAGTTCCTGACGGACGCCAAAAAAGCCCGAGATTATGGAATTAAACCAATAAATAAAAGCAAGGATAATTGAGTGTTATTGGTGAGTAAATAACAGTGTGTTATTTTGAAAAAAATAACAAATTAGAAGGAAAAAAAGATTTAAAAAATACAGATTTCAGTATCCTGAGGCTCTGAGCCCCATTTATTTTCCTCACAGACGGCAACAAAAGTCCGAAATTATACGATTTAAAATAAGAGCAATAACTGTGGCTTGATATTGAGTAAGAACATGTTTTCATGAAGCACACAGCTTCCGGTCTTCCACGACCCGACCGGAGAAAAAGACGTGCTGCAGGCACGAAACACATTACCAATAGCAATACATTGCTTTTAAAATCGTGCTGTGCAACACGAAAAAAAGGGGAAAATCGTGTTGGTGAACACGAATCAATAGATTAAATGTCGTGACTATAACACAAAATGCCGTGAGACTGGGTTGCATCTTGGTGACGTGTGTTGTTCTGCGAGACCGGAGATGTAGTTCATTGAGCGGTTTCACACAAAAAAATGTGTTACACAGTTTTACAACACATTTCTTTTTTTTTGACTTGCAAAATTATCTTTTAAATTGACAAACATCATATGTGTAATTCGTGGCACAATTCAAACGGGATCGAAAGATAATCTGTCTCTCTTCATTGACTTCAATACATATTTTTTCCGAAATAAGGTCCCATGGAGGTCCACCGGAAGGGGAGGGACTTCGCCACTCCATTAGTGTGTTATCTGTATGATAACAGATGGTGGTTTATATGTTTCTTGCTCTGTAATGTGACCTGGTCATTAAAGTAAACCAGTGTGTTTCAAAATGAGACCAGTAACACATATACAGTATACAGACTTGTCTGCAGTTACATTAGAGCAGTACATTTCTATCATCATTACATTTGCTGATCAGAGGGGTGTACAGAGAAGCTCAGTGGGCAAGGTATGTTGAGCCTAAAGCCAGAGTTCATATTGCAAAGGTGTCTTTTTTCTGGCTAGATCGCCATGGCAACTTTAGCTGTAGAGCTAACCTGGTATGGCCCAGGTATTTTCAAAGTTGTTGTCATTAAAGTTATTATTTTATAGTGTCTCTATTTGTAGTCGATACTCAACCTATGAGCTGTACAGATTCTCAGCAGAGGGATTCACAAACTTTTCATTTTTTTCAAGTATACAAATCTACTAACCTCATAGGTGGAATATCATTGGATATTGTCTAAGATAAAATCAATAGCAGACCCCTTTAGTTTCTTTGTAATACTGGCCAAATGACGACAAATATTAGATGGACGGCAAACTTGGCAGTTATTATGAACACATTAATAAGGAAAGTAAAGCTCTATAATAGATTGTGACAGGATGTGTTGGCAGCAGCAGGTTTATTTCAGGTGCCTAAGCCGAGTTGGCAGCAGCAGTCTAGGCAGGAGCGTCGAGAGTAAATGAATCCTGGTGGCACTCACCAACCATCATGCTGTAGCACCATAAGTGCTTGTAATGTAATCAGCTGTTGTCCAGATGATACGCATTAACCAGTGCACCAATTTAAAAACATGAGGGAAGATCCTAATTACATTTACCGTGATCTGAGTGCAACACCCTTAGATTAGTAGGAGTTAAAACTATGTAATCTCTCAAAGTTTTGTTATGAAAGTGCTGTAAACCCTCCCAGAGATTGTGTGTGTGACAGGATGCAGATAAGACTTTTGTGTGTGTGTGTGTGTGTGTGTGTGTGTGTGTGTGTGTGTGTGTGTGTGTGTGTGTGTGTGTGTGTGTGTGTGTGTGTGTGTGTGTGTGTGTGTGTGTGTGTGTGTGTGTGTGTGTGTGTGTGTGTGTGTGTGCGTGCGTGCGTGCGTGCGTGCGTGCGTGCGTGCGTGCGTGCGTGCGTGCGTGCGTGCGTGCGTGCGTGCGTGCATGTGTGTGTGTGTAGAGAGGGTTTGTATGAGCTGGTGAGAGAGGTGGCAGGGTTTAACTCCAGCAGATTAAGGCTGTTGTGTAACAGCATGTGGGCCTGTGCTTTGTGAGATTGACATGTGTTGTCTGTGGGGTTAAGTATATTCGTATATATGGATGAAATGGGGGGGACTTCACTGCTCCTCCCAGTCAGGTGTCCGTTTGAGAGGATGACTTCAAAAACGTATATGGTTTCAACCAACATCTACTTTTTCCATTCAATTAAAATTACAAACAGAGAGAAATTACTACGAGCACATATTTTTTTCGTATTAATATAGCCTGGAATACAGGAGTAAGCACAATTAACTATTATCTCACAAGATATTTTTCCAGATATGTATTTAGGATGACATGCTTAAAGGTAGGCAGAGTAGGCTACTGAAGAATAATAATGGGTTCTTATTATTATTGTTTTGTAGCAAGAGCTACAAAACAATAATAATGGGAATAGTTTAAGATTTTGAGAAATAATCTTGTATGTGTTATTCTCATTTAAAATAGATGTTCATCTCGTATCTGTGTTACAGAGGTTCAGAGAGAGAGCCAGGCTTGCTGAGCTATCTAGAGTCAAGATGTGATTAGCGTAGCCAAGAAATAAAGTACATAACTTATCATAAAACCCAACTGTTGCTTTACATTTCAGTTTTGTCTTTATTAAGAAATTAGATACAAAATACATTTCTGAGTTTTAGAGTTTTGTTGGTAGAACTTTTCCCTCTCTAGTACAGCAACAACGTGGCTCTTTGCCCCACTACTCCTAGCAATGCTAAAAATAGACTGACAACATCCAGACTCCAGCTAGAAACTGTACAAACAGTGAGAATTACTAATGTAGTACATTGTGGCAAAAATACTCTACAAAGCTTTGTGGAGCTGAGCAGAACAGCAGAGGACAGTGAGGATTGTCTTGGGGTTCAACACTGCAAGAGACACATTGCATATTAGATACTGATCCTCTAAGAAGAATACAGATGAGAGCATGCTCTAAATGCACAATTTGTTATTTCTGCCACTGTAGGGATTTCTTAATTAAAGCAATAACAAAAGGTGGTAACAGGAACCAACAAAGGATCATGGGAGTTGTCATCTTCACTACTTTTGCCGTTATAGCACTCGCTTCTCCCAGTTAGGAATCATCACGTTTTATCCGGGAGCCAAATTATTCTTAGAGGTTTCCCCCTTTGCCAAACAAATCTCAAAGTGGATACGACAAAAGAAACGCAACCTTTACCTCCAATAAAATGACACATTTCTCTAGTTTGAAGATTGTTGAAATATTTGGTACGGAACCCAACAAAATGTACGACAGTCAGATGATGTGGAAATGTACGACAGTCAGATGATGTGGAAATGTTACATATTGTACCTACCCATACATCTTGTGACAAGGTGCCAAATATGACAACTCATTCAAAGATGAGATGTTTTTCTGCAGTTTAGGTGAATGATTGGGTTTCTTTTTTAACATAGTATGTGTCACTTCACATACTTTACAAAGTGCTTGACGTCTCTTTTGTAAGAGATGGGACACATCTCTGAGTCTCTCCCACTTTCAGACCACTTGACTTCACTTTAATGAAACTTGTCATTTGTGTGCAGAGATGTCAGGGTGTTCCTGCTGAGGCGGGTGACACTGATGCAGGGTGAAGCTCCTGGAAAACGGAGCCTTGCTCTAAAGCCACAAAGCTCTAATTCAATCACCAATGTACACGTGTGATTAGGCCAGGACGTTCCAGCCGTGCAGGAAAGTTCCATAGGACTGGACCACTGCTGGAGAGATGATGTAAAACCACACACACACACACACACACACACACACACACACACACACACACACACACACACACACACACACACACACACACACCAGAGTACATTGACTCAAGTAGTGTACTACTTTTACTGTACATACATATCACTATCCATTTAATGCTTTTACTCCACTACATTTTGGAGGCAAGTATTGTACCTTTTACTCTGCTACATTTATTAAACACTCATAGTTACTAGCTACTTTGTGCATAATAAATCATGATAGGATGCAATACGTAAACATTTTTATTCACAGTATTTTAAAAAGTGTCTAGATGTGGCTCCACATTGACAAACTACAACATTAAAATGGTTTGACATGCATTTGTTTACTGATAACGGAATAGTAATATTATACAACACTGTAAGGCAGGGGTGTCAAACTCAATTTCATTCCGGGCCACATCAGCATTATGGTGGCACTCAAAGGCCCGGTTGTAATTTATATAAATATACATATGTAAATATATAATATATATTAAATAATGTATTATATTACATTGTTGGCCCTACATTGGATTATTATCAGTTCTGGTAATATCTTCCTAAATAACTACGTCTGAAAGCAGAAGTCTAGGGCAAATCATTGAAAGCAAATATTCAATTACACCACTTGTATTGTATATTGTATTCTTTGCAAGCTCTTGCAGGCCACATAAAATGAGGTCGCGGGCCGGATTTGGCACCCGGGCCTTGAGTTTGACACCCCTGCTGTAAGGAGTAGAGCCAGAGTAATGTTACTATTGATACACATTTTGAAGTACATTCTACTTGTAGGAGCCAAAACGTTGATTTATTATTTTGATTATTTAATCATTTAATGTATGTAATGGAGTATAATTGATTGGTGTCAGTTGATCGTGATCCGCAGCCACGGCTGGGCGGAGCGGCTGATTGGTTCTGCGATTGCCTCAGCTGGTTAAAACCCTCTGGAGTCGGTGGACGCGCATCATTTTACGTAATTAATCATATATTTTCGATTATAAGGAGTAGAAATATGATTAAGATATCCGCGGAATATCCGTGGAAGAGTAGCTTTCCAGCGGTATCTCCTGTGAGACTATAACCAGGGCACAGCAGCCAATATGGCCGCTCAAAGCAGCTTGACTTTACACTGTGTGGGATTGGTGGATTTGTGTGTCCGTCAAGGAAATCTTGGCCGGTGTTACCGAACAAATTGTGGCCCGAACAACTGGTGATATTCTATTATTTTCGACAGATGTATTGGGGCGTGTACCTTGAGGACCCATTGTTGACTCACCGGGAAAGAAACATCTCGATCGTTTCGCGTGTTGTTCAAATTCATCTTTTGGTATATCTGAATGAATAGGACGACTTTGATGCACGTTCAGTACGCGTATGTGAGGTTGTGGGTGAGAAGCTGATATCATGAAGCTTACAGTGACGACTAGAACATGACAAAGTAGGTGACTGTGGTGATGCCTGTGCAAAACATAAAAATAAAAAAAAAATCAATTTCTACATGCCGACAGGCAGGAGAGAGGCCTGCAATTTGAAAATCCCCGATATTCCTCAATCTGGCAGACTATTCAGTACTGAGTGTGTCAGAGAGGAATGGGAGACATCCCTCAAATAAAAACGAATAAACGGACAGGGTGAAGACCAAGATGCAGCAGTGCAAATGTCTTCCACTGTCATTCCTCCGAACAATGCCGTAGAAGTTGATATTCTCCTGGTACTGTGCACTTTAATGTTTTCCGGGGGATCCAACCCAGAGGAAACATACGCCTGTGACACCGCCTCACCCAGCCAGTGGGACAGGCGCTGTGCAGATAGATGCTGCCCTATTGAGCGCTCTCTGAAATGCACAAACAGATGCTGGGATTTGCGTAACGCAGCCGTGCGCGCAACATAGCATGCCAGCGCGCGCACGGGACAAAGGACATGAGATGTGGCTTCCTCCTCTGATGTGTGAGGCGGAGGAAAGAAGCCCTCCAAAGTTATCACTCTCGATCTGGACGAGCTTGTGATCACCTTCGGCATAAACGCCGGGTTCGGGCGCAACACCGCCGAGCTGCCATCTCCTTGGATCTGGAGACATGATGGAGCCACAGAGAGAGCAGACACATCACTCACCCTTTAGCTGATGTCAGAGCCAGGAGCAGCGCTACCTTGGCTGACAGAAACTTCAGGGGAACTTGATCCAGCGGTTCAAAAGGGGCTTTACCGGACAGCCAAATCCCATTGAGGCGCTAAAGCGCGTGATACCGGTCTGAGTCTCTGTACTCCTCGTAGGAAACGTTTTGTCAGCGGGTGACTAAACACCGTGCTGACCCCAAACCCTACATGGCATGACGAGATGGCAGCCGCATACGTTTTTATCGTGCTATGGGCCAATTTCCTGGAGGAATGACAGCACGAGAGGCAGGGGACACGCCACGGGGTCCAAGCCTTTCCCTACACACCAACGCTGGAACGCTTCCATTTGGCTGTGTAAGACGCCCTGGTGGACGCGGCTCTAGATCCCTGAATAGTACTCACAACATCTTGAGAGAGGCCGAGCCCCTCTAAGTGTTCCCGTTCAGGGGCCATGTCCACAAACGTTGGCCTAACACTGGGTGACCGCTGATTGCGCCCTCCACCTGGGAGAGAGCATCCCTCCGCCACGGAATTTCCCACGGTCTCCCTGACAGCATCCGCTGCATGCAGGGAAACCAGGACGCTCCTGTGCGCTCCGGGGCTATTAAGACAGCTACCAGTCGCTCCTCCTGCACTCGGTCCAGGAACCGAGGGATCAGAGGGACTGGTGGGAAAGCGTACAGTAACACCCTGGGCAAAGGTCTGTGTGCGAACGCGGGAATTCCGGGAATATGTACTGCTCTGATCGAGAGCATGTGTGCGCGCCCAGCACAACAGCCGCCTGGCTGTGTCCAGCAGCTGCGCTGATCGTACACCTCCCGGACGATTTATGTAGGCTGCCGCCGTTTTGTTGTCTGTCCGAATCATCACATGATGATTCCACAGCAACGGGGCAAAGTGCTGAATTACTCTCCATACGGCGAGTAATTCCAGCGCGTTTATATGAAGGGACATGTGCGGCGGCCACTGTCCCCCCACTGCCTGCGACATGCATGTTCCTCCCCACCCTGAGAGCGATGCGTCTGTAAACACCGAGGTGTGTGACGTCACTCTGCCGAGGGGAACCCCCACCGACAGGATGTGGGGATTTTTCCAGTAGGTCAGACCCAAACCTATGGATAGAGGAATGCACACCCTGCGTCTCCTCTGACGCACGGGGTCGATGCGCAGGCGAATGAACCACCTCTGAAGTCTCCTCATGTGAAGGAGACCCAGGGGGATCACCACGTGACCAGCTGACATCATGCCCAACAGCTGCATCACGGAAAAGGCTGTCACCACCCTGCCGGGTGTGACGCGCCTGAGGAGAGCTGTCAGATTCTCCACTCTCCGCTGTGCGAGTCGTGCTCTCATGCGGGCTGAGTTGAATTCCATTCCCAGATACATGATGATCTGGGAGGGAAGAGGACAGCTCTTCTCCCAATTGATTATGAAACCCAGGCTTGACAGGTGAGATACGAGTTGTACCGTCTGTAAAGCAGCTTCCTCTCTGGAACGAGCCAGCAACAGCAGGTCGTCCAGATAAAATAACACTCTCATCCCTCCTCTGCGTAGCGGCTCCAGCGCCGTCTCTACACACTTTGCTTAGCTTGACAAACCCCGTGATCAGTCCTCAAGCTCTGTGATTGGTTGACCTCCAACTGTATTCCATATGAAAAACAAAACGTTTCGTAAAAGACAAAATCATACTTTATTCAGCAGTGCTTGCTTTACTCTTTGATAGTCATCACATGAATGCATTGTAATAAATGGTTTGGCTGCATTAAATATTACACATCTGTCATAGTTCTTTATTTATCTCCAGAGATCGGGCATCAGAATAGACCGGAAACTATTCTTTTACGGTTCTGTTTTAATTTCACAATAAAGTTAGTGGTAATATTTTGTTTTGATATTATTGTTTTTTATTAACTTCTAGACCACTGGGTCATGTTAAGACCATCTTTTCTGTGTTGCTATGGGTTTTTTCCATCGCTTTTGTGTTACAAATATCAAAACAATAACAAAATAATATTCGTCGTAAACTAAACCGGAAACAGCAGTATATTTTATTTTGTTAACACTGTAAACTTGACAGCCTTTTAACCCAAACCACCTACTGGTTAAAGCACGTTATTGCACGTTTAGAGTAATTGCAATGCAGGAAGATTGTGTTGCTTTTTAATGACTGTTTAAAATGCCTTTATCTTAATGTCTTTCATTTTTGTAAAGCACTTTTGAAAATGTTATATTTTATGAACGCATTTAAATATTAAGAGTACATACAAAATATTGGGAAAGTAGAAGGTCAATGATATAAATATAGAATAGAAAATATCAAGAAGATACTCAAATGATATCTAGAATAAAACAGTTTAGTGCCTGATAGGAGGATGTGCTAACTAATAAGGCTTTATTTAAACATTAAAGAATACTTTAGGTTATAGTCTTCTTTTAAATGGGAAAAAAGCTTTGGGGGTATCTATCTACAGATAAATATTAACTATTGGAACTTGACAATCAACTTTCCTGCAATGTTAACTATGTTGAAGCACTTATTTTAACTGATATTATACACATTAATTATACTCTTATGTATGTAGATAGTATAAGAAATGTGCAGAATACGACAGTGTAATGGTGGAGGTACACACATATTGATAGATGTCTTGTAATGCACTGTTGAGGAACCTGTGACCCAAGTTTTTCATTCATTGCATAACTACACTGTTGTATGTCAATAAACCTTAGAAAATCTTGAAATCTTGAAAGGGATGTGCAAAATAGCAATTATATACAGTCTTTAATTAACTATTAGAGAATAACGAGTAATGAATATGCTTTAAACGGATCTGCAGATAAATATTTAGTCTTCTCAAGCACCAATTATCAAATATCTCTCCTGATTGTTGGCACTTGACAATCACCTTCACTGAATTTCACTCAGGTGTAACTAAAGTCTGATTTAAGGGTTGTTTATATTTCACATCATTAATCCAAATCTGTAAAGTAACAGTGGTGTAAAAATACCAGGTTAACCTTAAAGAAAGCCCTCAGGATTATAAAAGACCCCATCACCCCAGCCACAAACTGTTCTGCTGCAGTCGGGCAGGCGGTACCGCAGCATCCGGACTAAAACCACCAGACACAGAGACAGCTTCATCCCACAGAGGCTATACGATTATTAAACACCTGCACTTAGAAATAACATTCATCTGGCTGCTACTTAGAAATTATTTATCTAATATATCATATTCCAATCACTTGTATATAGACTCTTAGTGCACTATTTCACAATTTTTTCTGTGTATCTGTTTGATTGCGTAGCATTGTTGGAGGAGCCTGTGACCTAAGGGGGGAGGAGGGGGGGTAGGACACATTCGATTCCTGTTTTGAATAGTGTGCCGTCGATGGGTTTCATTCCATGTCAAAGTCCTTTTTGACGTTCTGTGTAAACTTCGCGCACTCCACCATCCAATCACAGAGGTTGAGGACTGATCACGGGGTTTGTCAAGCTAAGCACATGGTGTAGTCCCAAACGATAGCTGAGGATTCTGGGTAGTAGTGTCTTCGGCCATCCTAAAACTCCGAAAAAACATTTGTTTCTCTGAATCGAAGGGGGATAATACAAAAGCATTGCACACAATTCAAACCAATCAATGTTGTGTAATTAACAAGGATAATCTGGTGTTTTTTAGTCGATGAGTAGTGCAGATATCACTGTAAAATCAATCGACAGTAAGGAGAATACTTACTTCCGGGTGTACAATTCTCCGTTATCCAATGGACGCTCGTAATACAATACAGGGGACATGATCATTATCTTTTAAATAACGTTAACTAAAGGGAACAATCTATTTGACACAGCTGAAGCTCTGGCCTTCCTTAAAAACTAACTAATTTAATAAAAATCACAGTTGCATTACACACAATGCAGTTTTTTGAGAACAAAAATTCGTAAATAATGTAATTTTTACATTCTGACGAAAAATAAAAATAATTATGCATACAAATAAAATAAAAGAAGCCTCCCGTGAGTTACTACAAGCTATAAAGTAGATTTAAAAAACGTTTTATAGAATAAAAGCTCACTGCGGGACGTTGTAGAAATGCGTGTGTGCACCACGACAAAGGAGCCTCATTCACTTTACATTGGGGTTGTTTGCGTGGTGCCGACACGTAAATGTAACAAAGTTCGTGACTCCACCACGCATTGTGGTGTTAAGGAGTCGTGGTGGAGTCACGCATTCTGGTGAGATCAGGTTGTGATAAACACCTGTTTTACTCAAAATTCGAATTTAATTTTTTTCATTTTAGACATGAATAACACATTTATATACAGTGTAATTCAAATATTGCACTGCTTTTGTGATCCTCGGACTTTGGTAACCACATCTAAAACACCAAAATAATTCGATCACATGAGTACATTTGTGTTTTCACAAGAGTTTTGAAGATTTTCCGAAAATCGATGTCAAATTTGAAGCTTTTTAGCTACTTATCTCATCAAACAGTGCTCTAAGGTGAGTAATATGCATATATAGCAAGACCAGAGATTATCCTGAACATTTTGATATGTAACACATGGGGTGCCATGTTAGAAGAAATGCATTTAAAAGGTGATTTAAAAAAACATCTTAGACTCCAGAGGGTTAAGAGTCCTGCTTATTATACTCTGTGTTCTATTTTGGTTGTGAAGCCACACGGTTTTTTGACCGCTGCACTGCAGAGAAGTTGCGATTTGTTTATTTCAGTGACGAAACTGTTTCAACATCATCTGGTAAAATACCTTCATTTGTGTTTAAAGAAGAGACCGAACAGTGAACAAATGGAAACGATAACATGGAAATAAATGTACCAAAAACAAACAATATATCTCTGAGTGATGTGTGAGTGCGTCGGCCAGGTGCTAAAACCAAAGAACAGAAAAAAGCTAAAGGAAGTGGGAAAAGATAGCTCTTTTACTACTAATACTACCTCCTTATTTCTACTTAAGTAACCGTTTTAATTCAGGATTTGTACTTGTAAAGGAGTATTTTAACACGATTGCAATTCTGCTTTTAATCGAGGAAAGGACCTGAGTACTTTTTTCACACCATTTGCACTGGTTCATGCACCACCACAGAGACTAGAACATGTTCACCCCCACTCATTCTATGGAAATAAAAGCATGTACTTCCCTTTCACCACAGCTAGCTCGCCCTCTAGTGGTCCCACTGCACCACTGCTTCTATCTTTATCTTCAGTGGGGAGGATTAGATGGATTAGATATTTAGCGAAATCTCCCCATGCCACTGTAAATAGACAGATGGGTGCTCCCCCCAACACACACACACACACACACACACACACACACACACACACACACACACACACACACACACACACACACACACACACACACACACGCACACACACACACACACACACACACACACGTTTTAAAGGGACAATAATAAACTCCATTAATAAGTAAAACCAAAGGATTAGAAATGATTCTGTGAAACCCAATCATATCACACGTAACACACTAAATGAAAGCTTTATACTATATGATATATTTTACTACTTTGAAGGAAATGTAAATCCTGTGGCCAGTTCCCTGAGTCAGTAACAGCCACTGTGGCAATGTTTTTGTCCTTCATTTAGGTAAGGTAAAAGTTAAAATATGTTTTGTATTATTACTTCTTGGGAAGAAGAGTAGGAGTTACTTCACTTGAGGTCCAGAACCCTTTCGGAAACACATTTGTAATATTCGTTTTGTTTATTCATCTCTGAAAAGTCTGATGATTCTGTATTTTAAATTAGATTATATTTTCTTTATTGATCCCAATTTGGGATTTATTTCTGTCACAGCAGCATTGCACATCGTGTGAAAGTGAAAAAGAGTGGAAAATAAACAAACATAAAATATAAACATCTCAAAATAGGAGATACAACTAAAAATATGTACATATTGATAATAAAATATATAATTGTGATAAAAATAAATAGTGCTTCCCTATATTGTAGGTTTCTAGTCAAATGAAGTGTGTAACTGTAAAATGTGTAGTAAGAAGGACAGATGTTTAGCTGAGGGGGAGGTGTGTTAGAGGTCAGGATGCGTGAGGAGGGCCACTGGGGGCTGATGGGACGATGTGGATGTAGGGTCTCCACAGGCCCCCTGCAGTGGGGATGAAACCCTTTTTTAGAACAAGGCCAGATTAGTGCCTTCCTGCAGCACACACACACACACACACACACACACACACACACACACACACACACACACACACACACACACACACACACACACACACACACACACACACACACACACACACACACACACACACACAGGTCACCCTCCTCCCTCCACATCCTGACGATCATCACTTTCCTACACACAGTCTGGAGTAAATCCCCAGCAGCCTTGTTTTGATTGGAGCTCAGTCAGGATAAAGGCCCCAGGGCTGCTGTGTCCTGGTAGGTGTTAGACTTTTTTGAAACCCTTTGTTTTGGCATCAACTACTGCTGCTAATCCCCTGTGATGGAAGATCAGATACAGTATTTCCCAATAATCCCAACCCTGTCATCTGAAGTAATATTTGAATAATAAAAAAAGAGGAGGAATTGTGCATGAATGACTAAATAAAGGCAGTTACAGGCTTTTGCAGCCTTAGCTATGTTTCCAAATAGATGTTCAAGTCCTTTATTGATTATTTTGCCAGCATTGACTCCAAATATCGATTGATAATTGATTTGGTTGTTTCCGGTAAAACAATCAGCTCGCTGTGTTTCAGTGATCAGAACTGCATCTATATCAACGATCTGTTGTCAGCGGCCTGCGATAGATGCACTGCAGTGGACATCACAACTACCTCCAGCGTGTGTTTACTGTTGCCAACTTCTATAAGGTCAAGCTTATAGATAATTGCTCTATCCCCAAGTTAGTTTAGTGCTCTCGCTCAAAGCTAACTCACTACTGCGCTAGTGAGCGAGTGTCCTCGCTCCCCTGGTTCATTACCCGTTCCATCCTCTAGTCCATAAATACTGTTAACTGACTTGCTTTTTCTTACCCCAGTTAGCAGAGCGCTCACGCTCACGCTAACTACTATTGTGCTAGTGTAGGGAGTGCCCTCACTCCCCTCTCACTGCATATATTGTTTCCTGGCCCAGTTATTTATAGTCAGCGGAGTGCTCTCGCTCAGACTGACTTAAGCTGCCAGCGGCAATTAGTGTGGAGTTTTCGTTGGTGCTGTCGCTATGTTTAACTCTCCCGGCTGTAACACCTGTATGGCTCCTCTCCATCCAGAGGATGGCCATAACCTTGTCAGCCGGGTCAAAATTACCATCATAAGCGACCCGGCAAAATAATTTGCCCTAAACCAGGAGCTGTCAGTCCTCCTTGCCAAGGGTGCCATCGAGCCTCCGGTTCTTAGCTGACCCCACTTGGCTGCCCGGCAAGAACCAAGAACCACGCTCACGTCGGAAGGGGGCGAGATTAACCTGAGCCATAATAACAGTTTATGGCGAGTACGGAAAATGAAAGTTGTAACAAGCAGTAGCGCTGAGCAAAGTGACTAGAACTCAACCACACACTTATAAAAAAAATAGCACACTTTATAAAGTCAGGCAACACTAACCAGGCTTCGTGTGATTCTGTTTCTTTGTACCTTACTTTGACCATCCGTTCACTGTCATTGATCATTGTGGAGAGCAGGCAGAAGTGTTGTTTTGTATTATAGCAGCTATCAGGTGGAATCAATGCATGGGCTGCACAGGTTGTGCTGTCGGACTATCACAAGTAGAATCATAATGAAAAGGTCAAATGTGCCTGTAGAAAACGGCTTATGCCACAATAGGATAGCAACAAGTAGTCAAGATAGTCAGTTTAGCTTCGGTTGCTGTTGAATAACTGCGGTCAACTCAGCCGTCTCTCGCGTTCGCTTGGTCAAATCAGCAGCTATTCATTCTTGAGTGCGCAATTAATAGTGCCTTTACGGTAATCGCTGTACAAGAGTAAAATAATGCATGTTTTTTCTGCTTTATTTGCAATACAAGTCATTTGTACCATAAGTTCTTAATAAAACTGACAGCTTCTACTGAAGCCTTACGAGTAAATCGCCAGAACGCCGACACCTCCTCATCTCCACCGCTCCCATGTTTTATTTTGTGTTGCCATAAGTTAGTCTCTCTGCGTTTCTGCGCTGGGCTAATGCTAATGCTAATAATGCTAATGCAAGGATAATAAAATGGCGGCTTCACAAAACTTTTTGGGAGTTTTACGGGGCGTGGTTTGCAATCCGCCCAGCCAATCAGACATAGGAACCTTTTTCTCCCACGAAAGTCCCTGCTCTCTAGCAGGGGGGAAAAGGGGGTGAAAAGGTTCTCATGAACTCATTTTAGTTCCGGCTCTTTTTGGTGTGAACGCCAATTTAAAGTACGCCATTTAAAGTACATGTATACATATTTATTGCCTCATTTATTTATTTCAGAATTTATTTCATAGGCATATTTATATATATATGTATTTATTTAATTATTTATTTAATATTGGCTTTAAACTCAGTAAAGAAGTATGCTATCTCCCACCTCTCTTGAAATAGCCTCCCTTCAACATCAATCTTCCTTTTTTTACATTCTCTGTGTTACTAGCTGACAGGTGCAGACCGTTAATGCTTCTGTGTTGGCTGCAACTGTACATAGGCTCCGCTGTAAGACACGCAATTGGCCACAGCAATTGAGAGCATTCTGCCTGTGCCAATCAGGTACCAACAACGTCATTTGCGTAGCTTACGGCGTAGGCTCTTCCGCCAGAACAGAATCATACATTTAAGCGGGCCACATTGTATTGATGATATGAATTGATATATCATCAAAATCGTAGACGGGCCGGATTCAGCCCGCGGGCCTTCAGTTTGACACATGTGCTCTACAGCTTCAGAAGTTGTACACTATCTCTTGTTTGGTTTATATTGATCAAGTTTACTGTATTCATTATTAAATGTATTGTTGGGAGAATAGTAGGTATTTTTGAAAATTGCCAGCCTCCCATTAATCATTGGGTCCAAAAAAGGAATTACTCTCCTAAGATACATATTGACTATAGGAAGCTACATTTCCAAAAATCAGTACTCACTGTGTAAAATACAGGGTTCTTCTTATTGTCAATATCAAATGGTGAGTTGAAGTATTTGTTGAGTGGTTTATAGCATGATAACATATTAAATTAAATCTCAATACCAAGCAAGTGCAGCCAGGAAAAGCATCCACAATCCCAATCTGACGTCATGATGTCAGACCAGAGTTCCCATAACAGGATTTAACTGTCCCCCTGTGTTCCATAATGCATGATTGCATGGCAAAGTGATGTAAGACACTGTTTTGGTAAAACATTTATCAATCTGCAAATACTTTTTCAGAAATAGTGACACAAATTGTATCAATGACATGTATTTATTCTGCAGATTGGCTCAGGTATCATCATGCATGTGATGGCATGTCCGCACCAGTTGTCTTTATTATGGGAAGCTCTTTATTCAGTTCTCTGAGCTGTTGGAGGAGAAGCGTTGGGATTTGTGTGTCTTCTGTAGTCTTTGTCCGTGTGTGTGTGTGTGTGTGTGTGTGTGTGTGTGTGTGTGTGTGTGTGTGTGTGTGTGTGTGTGTGTGTGTGTGTGTGTGTGTGTGTGTGTGTGTGTGTGTGTGTGTGTGTGTGTGTGTGTGTGTGTGTGTGTGTGTGTGTGTGTGTGTGTGTGAGAGCAATGCAAGGTCAGTAGAGGGTGTATGAGCATGTTCTTCCATGCTCTTTCAGCATCTCTCTCTCTTTTCTACTCTATGATCATATGACATGCTATTACATAATGACTGTGGGTGTGGATGTATGTACATGTTTGCGCATGCTCTTTCCTGAGGGCAATGTCGGCAAGCATCAGCATTGGGACTGTGTCTCTCGCTCCACTGACCACACACACACACACACACACACACACACACACACACACACACACACACACACACACACACACACACACACACACACACACACACACACACACACACACACACACACACACACACACCCCTTCAGGCATGACAATTCTCCCAACACACATAGTCAGATATAAACATAGACTGACAAAATGTTGTTAAATAAACACATGTTGATATACCACAGTATACTAACAGTTCATTTGAATAAATGCACACATATACGTGTACAACAGAGAGCAGTGAACTAAAAAGGTGATGGAAAATGACGTACTTTAGGTTTAAATAGCTTTTTGTTCCTGACCTGCATGTGTCAGAAACGTAATATGGCAATGCAACACTGTGTCCCACGTTTTAAAACATAATTACGGTGGCTCTGAAGTGCAAGACACCACAGCATTTCAGAAAACACCACAGCATTTCACATTGGACGGAAAGGGTATTCCTTTAGGAGCCAGAGAAGCACTGCTGTGCTTGGTTGTTTTTGCTGCCATTTAAGAAATGACGCTTCGTGATTGGTCAACACCCGACACCGAAATATGTCCCAACACTTCAGCCGTTAGCACACACTCAGAGCTCTTCATATCTGTTCAGAAACTGGACACAAGTTAAACAAGTACAAACCACAGACTGTCTGTGTCATGGAGAATACAGTCGCTGCTTTATTTATGTCTGTATGACGTTGTTGTGAGAGTGGACGGAGCAGCTACAGGTTAGTTTAGCCGATTCCATTCAGAAAACAGGCATTTTAAAAGCTTTTCGCCTGCCGTCTTGTCTGCAGACTTGTCAAAGCGTTAATTCATGGTTTTTACTAACCGTTATCAGTATGTAGTTACTTCGGCATCACTTTGAAACGTGTATTACAATTAAATCACGGTCAAATATGTTCATTTTGTTGTAGTTGGTATCTCCCATTGGATTTACATGGAGATACGCCCCGCCCCCTCTCCAGCGCCTCTTGTTTGAATGACAGGATCAAACACAGCTGACAGCCGCGGTGAAACTCGAGCGATTAGAGCGATGTGAATATTGGGTAGTCTACCATAGTATTTACATGGAGATAAGCCCCTTAAAAAACATGAATTAATAAAGCATTAATTCTGTGTTTACTCCTGTCATTCAAACAAGACGCTGGAGAGGGGGCGGGCCGTATCTCCATGTAAATCCTATCGGAATCGGATCGACCAGGCTAAAGTTAAACTAACCTGTAGCTGCTCCGTCCACACTCACAACAACGTCATACAGACATAAATAAAGCAGCGACTGTATTCGAAATGACAGACAGTCTGTGTTTTGTATGTTTAACTTTTGTCCAGTTTCTGAACAGATATGAGGAGCTGTGAGCTCTGAGTGTGTGCTAACAGCTAACGGCTGATGTGTTGGGCCAATCACGCAGCGTCATTTCTTGACTGGCAGCAAAAACATCCAATCACAGCAGTGCTTCTCTGGCTGGCTCTGTCCAATCACAAACAAGAAGTGTTCTCCCTAAAGCAGGGGTAGCCAACACGGTGCCCGCGGGCACTTAGTCGCCCGCAGGGGCAACGTGAGTCGCCCGCCGGGCATGTTCTAAAAATAGCTCGCCAAGCAAATCCAAAATGTATAAAATACACAAAACAAAAAAGGAAATGTAATTAAAAGAATCTACCCTATGCATAAACGAAACCTAAATCATAGCGAACTCTATCTACTTACTACAACTCTATAACACCCCTCCCCCACCCCCACAATGAATATCGACCAATCACGTTCTTGCTTGATTTGCGGGACCAGCGTTGCAGTCGGGAAGAAAACCAATTTGTCACCTCCCCGCTGATTTTCCTTCTGGCAGAATCTACACTACACATCAGCCCCATTGAACACAGCCTATCATGCGAGCCTATACAACACATGAGGGGCAGAGTTTTACTCTGTGTGTTGTAACTTATATATTTATTGCACTTGACGCACACACACGCATGGCGTAATTTCCACTGGGGACATGTCCCCCGCACTTTTCGAAATCACCTTTGTGTCCCCACTTTACAAATATGTTTATTATTATTTTTTAACGCAATCCGTCATCGCCACGGAGGAGCACACGGCCTTTGTGAGCGAGCGAGCGAGACAGAGAGAGAGAGAGAGAGAGAGAGAGAGAGAGGAGAGAGAGAGAGAGAGAGAGAGAGAGAGAGAGAGAGAGAGAGCGAGGGAGAGAGAGAGACAGAGAGACGGAGAGAAAGAGAGCTAGGGAGAGCACACCTTTATCTATTTAATATAGATAAAGTAAGAAATAATTCCAATGTGTACTATAGGACAGTAAAAAAAACAGTTTAAAAGGGGAGTGGTTAGTAAAATATGCATAAAGAAAAAGAAAGAATGCTAATAGGTAACATAAGATAAGAATAAACAAGTTTAAATGATTTGTTATTGGTTGTGATCATATTCTAAAGATGTATGGATTATTGAAAATACAGCTCCCTTTCATCTGAGTGTTGAGAGCTGTTTCCATCAATTCATGTTGTGCTCAAAGTGCACCAGATTGATGCATTTCACTTCAACATTTAAAAAAAAATCTTCCATGCATGCTCATGAGGCGGTGAGGACCCCCCTAGAGGAGGTGAGATCCACCCCCAAATAAAGCAGGTTAAATTAATTAAATTGCAAACATTTTCTTTTAGTAAACACTGCAAACGGGTCCCACAGACCCAAACAGCACACAAAGGTTAAAGGTCAGCATATAATAATGTTAAAATGTGCTAAATATATACACTGCAAAAAACAAAAAAAAGAGGAGTAAAAGTAGCCCTCGACTTGTTTTATTTTTTGAAAGTAGCCCTCACCCTAAAAAAGGTTGGTGACCCCTGCCCTAAAGGAATAGCCTTTCCGTCCAATATGAAATGCTGTGGTGTTTTCTGAAATGCTGTGGTGTCTTGCACTTCAGGGTCACCGTACATAATATTAAATTATATAAAAACAATAAAAAAAAAGACAACATAATGTTTCCCAGATTATTTACTTTCAACGAACAGTTGAACTGGTCCTGAAATCATGTAGGAGTTCATCCTGACACAAACTGTGCTCCTTCAGGACCAAGAACTCACACCATTAAAACTGTGTCTACCTGTCAGCTCATCAGCAGGCCCCGGACACCCGCTGACACAGACACATGCATTACATAGAAACTCATCATGTGATGCACTCACTCACCTGGTCGAAATATTTCCACACATTACTCCTTTTTGACGCCATGTCTGTTGTGCAGGACTCTTCTTAGAGTGTAAATAATTACTGGACTATGACTGGTAAAATATGTTGAATACCGGCTAAACTAAATCTCTCCTGTCAAAATTCACAAGCTACCCTGCAGTAGCCTATACAAAGTCATTAAAATTAGCTGCACCTGTACCTGCTTTGATAACACTTTAATGATCAATAATTATAAAACACATCATATATATTATTCTGAAATGGACCAATCTGGGAGTAGTATTTTGTTATGCTAATACCGTTGTAATTTTACTTGAGTAACATTTTGGATGCAGGACTTTTACTTGTAACTTGTATTCCTACTCTCTGGTACTTCTACTTTTACTTAAGGACAAGATCTGAGTACTTCTACTTTTACTCAAACAATGGTCTGAGTACATCTCCCACCTCAGTGTAGAAGTCAGTATTATGCCGGGGTTCGTCCACTCCAAATGTGAGCTATTTGTGCTTTTATTTTGAAGCCCGGACTCGCAGGTTTCCGGTTCTCTTGTGTCTGAATATGGCCGCATGACGCTGCTCGTAGCGGGACTGCTTACGTTGAAGGGAGAGGACATGAGCCGTTAACCGACCGGACCCAGAGATCAGCGTCCACCATGCTGTCAGCGGAGTAGTGTGACCCTTTCTGCGGCTGTACCCCCCCCCCCCCCCCACACCCTGAGAACCCATGCATGGAGTTACTTTCTGCCTTGTTGGAATCCCGCCTCACTCAGACAGTGAAGTAAGTCCAGACGGAATACTCAAAATAACACATTGTTTTCTCTTCTCCCAGTTATCATGACTGATTTAATTGAAGTTATTTTATTGTGTTTTACTCTGCTGCTGTTTTGTGTTCCTGTTGTAAATTGCATTGATCCTCGCGAGCCAACAATCCTACATAAACTGAATGTAGTGCATCTAATCTGACGGTAGCTGGGCGTTATGCGGCTGGTTCCTCCATCTGATAAACTGATCCACGAAACAGCCTGAACATGTTTCACAAAGCAAGGATTTTCTGTTCTATTTTCTTTTTTATCCAAAAAGTAACTAACTACATCAACTAAATTACTGTATTTAAGTACCCGATACTTTTTTTATTTGATGCTACCTCCACTTCTAAGCCCATTTTGTACTTTTTACTCCACTGCATTTATTTTACAGATTTATTTACCAGTTACTTTATATATTTTAACACCCAAACACTTTTGAATTATGATTATTTGGTATATTGAACCATCCAACATTATATTTCAGAAATTAAACCCTGACCGGGTTAACATACACAATTCATTGGCAGCAATTCTGCTAAGAAGTTCTCTGTTCAAAAATATTTCACTTTTACAAATATTCATATGTTTTGTTTTCTGCAATGAGCACTTTAATACTTTAAGTATATTTTCCTAATCATACTTAAATACTTTTACTTAAGTACCATTCCTGATGCAGTACTTGAAATAGGGTTTTTTCTAGTGTGGTATTAGTACCTTAATAGAATACTTTTTCCACCACTGGTCATAGGATACGTGTCAGTAAACTCCAGTATTCTAACTCCAGCAGCAGCAGGTCTCTTCTGATCACTCCCTGTACGTCCTGTTTTGGAGATGTTCTCATGCACTTGTCTTATGCAACTTGTCAAATTCCCCGGCTTGAAACAAAAGTGCAGGCTGAGGGCTCTTCATAATGTCAGAATATGAATAAGTGATGAGTTCAAGTGCAGTGTTTTATTTGGAAACAGGGTTAGACGAATGCTACTTAATCCACAAATCTGTCGACAACATCAGACACGATTACAATTATGCTGCATTGTTCAATACTGGAATCATTGCTCCATGATTTCAGCGAATGCATAACACACTTTTGGTGTGACAGTTTAACCCCCCATTGCAGAGATGAGGTATGGCTGGCTGGGCAGAGAGACAATGAGAAATTGGACTGGAATGCATATTTCCATAGGCCAGCCCACATGCACAGTCGGTGACAGAAGGCACATTGTAGCCGTTAGCCCTCTCTGAGCGGAGAAGAATTCATTCAAGTATGTCACAACATTTCAGAAATATCTTGCTAACAATCATTTCCAACATTGAATTTATCCATGCATATTAATGAGGGCAGTTATGGCGCATTTCCACTACAGCGCGGTTCAAGCGTGCCGTGCCCGGACCGTTTTTGGTTGCGTTTCCACTAGATATGTCCCGATCCAATCACGTGATCGGGGATCGGAGCCGATCACGTGATTTTCTAAAGATCGGAATCGGGAGAAAAAAATCGGGGATTTTATTTTTATTTTATAAAATATTTTTATTATTTTATTTAATGTTACAAAACAAAAATGACCATGTTCACGAATTAAAGTCATCCTGAGGCCTTAGTTTTTAAAATGACACAACATCATGTATGTGTTGCTTCTTTTGGGCTTGTTTTCATAGACCTGGTTGCTTATTTCTCTCAAATCTGGCAACAGAGTGGGCAGGGCGCAGTGTCTAATAGTAGCAGTAAGCTAACGAGAGGCTACGTTCAGCTGGTGACTCGGGAGTCGGGACAGAGAAAATGTCAGGAGTTTGGAAGTATTATAAAATTGAAAGCGAAGGCAGTGTAACAGCCAGATGCAATGTTTGCAAGGTTCCGCGTGGTGGAAAGAACAGAGCTACGTTCAACACGACCAATCTAATACGCCACCTGAGAAACAAACACAAACAACAACACGACGAGTACACAGCGGCCACTCAGGTAACGGCACTGAAACAACCGACACTTTCAGAGACTTTTAAAAGGAAAGAAAAACTGCCCCAGAACAGTGAAAAGGCCAAAGAAATAACAGCCAAGATAGCTGAATTCATCGCGTTGGATGACCAGCCGTTATCTGTTACCTTTTTTTCTCTTAATGCATTGCATAAAGATCGTATCGGGAAAAATCGGTATCGGCAGATTGTCAAAATCAAATGATCGGAATCGGATCGGGAGCAAAAAAAAGTGATCGGGACATCCATAGTTTCCATAGGCGTAGTTCCGGCTAGCGGGTACTTTTTCACAGTTTTTCTGGCTCTCCAAAATCAAGGTTCTTTCCGGGCCAACAACTGGGCTGAGGATGCTAAACTAGTGAGAGAATCACTGGCAACTACAACAACATGAACATATTTTACCATGCTTTAATTGTAATACACGTTTCAAAATGATGCCGAAGTAACAACATACTGATACCGGTTAGTAAAAACCATGAATTAATGCTTTGACAAGTCTGTAGACAAGACGGCAGGCGAAAAACCCTTTTAAAATGCGTGTTTTCTGAATGGAGATCGGCTAAGCTAACGTTGTATATGCTCCGACCTTCCACACTCACAACAACGCCCTATGCAGACATAAATAAACCAGCGACTGTATTCACCATGACACAGGCAGTCTGTGGTTTGTACTTGTTTAACTTTTGTCTAGTTTCTGAACAGATATGAGGAGCTGTGAGCTCTGAGGGCTAACAGCTAACGGCTGATGTTGGTTTTGTCTTTCGCATTGAAGATGACGTCGCGGCTCCGCCTACACTGCGTTACTATAGTTACTACCCCAGTTCCTAAACTGTAATGGAAAGGCAGCATAAAGTGAGCCTGGCCTACCAAGACCTAACTATGCCGTACTAAGCCGTGCGAGGCCCTGCAGTGGAAATGCGCCATTCGATTCTGACAGTTTGTGGTCTCCGTCACTTTGATCAGTCCCATCACACAGCACATTGTTGTTTGCTCTCTGCTAGGGGTGTAACGGTTCACAAACATTTCGGTTCGGTACATACCTCAGTTTTTAGGTAACGGTTCGGTACGTTTTCGAACAAATTATCACAAAACATAAAATATATATATATATTTTTATTATTATTATTAAACTGTTAATAATGTATTCACTCAAATAATTGCAAAATATAATAAAATAAACATTAAGGTGCAGCGTTTCGATGAACTGAAATAATCTGTATTTGAACTTTACTGTACTAGTACTCACAAAACATAAACTATTAGTTTTGGGTTTTTAATTATTATTAAACTGTGAATATTCACTCAAATAAATACATAATAAAATAAACATTAAGGTGCAGCATTTCGATGAACTAAAATAATCTGTATTTGAACTGTACTGTACTGTACTGTACTAGCACCTAAGCAGCCAGTTTGACATTAGGACTTGCTTGTCATTGTATTTTCAGTTTTTTTAAAGAAAAATTAACTTGTTGCCGAAAAGAGCAGATCTGCTGGCACTAACAATGTCTCCTGCTGTGGAGAACACCCTCTCTAGGGACAGAGGTAGCATATACAGCCAGGTAGCGCTTTGCTAACATGGCAACATAAGGATATTTGGCGTTTGTAATAGCTTTGGCTCGGTCTGAACTTTTTGCGAGTGGTGGAGGCTTAAATGCTAGTGGGAGTTGGGTTTTCACTTCAGTCTTTTGGTACCGGTGATATTCACGTTCGGGTGATGCCTTTTCAAATGAGTGTGCAAGTTTGATGTATTGCCAGCCGCGTAACCAATTTTAGTTGATCAATGCCGACAAACAGCTTTGGTTCGGTCCACCTGTCTTTGTCCGTCATCCTTGTACGTAACTGTGAAACCAAAATGTTCCCAAACCGGAGCCTGTTACAAATACCTTGGTATCTGGCTTGATGATTGTCTCTCTTTTAAACTTCATGTCAATAACCTGCTTAAAAAACTGAGGGTTAGGCTAGGGTTCTTTTTCAGAAACAAGTCCTGTTTCTCGCTTGAGGCCAGGAAAAGGCTAGTCACTGTGACCTTTTTACCTGTGCTGGACTATGGTGATTTGTTGTATATGAATGCACCTGCCAATTACCTGAGCAAATTGGATTCTGCGTATCACAGTGCTCTGAGATTTGTCACAAATTGTAAAGCGCTTACACATCACTGTACCCTGTATGCCAAGGCAGGTTTACCATCACTCTCTGTACGGAGGCTCAGTCACTGGTACACTTTTATTTATAAAGCTATGTTGGGCAAACTCCCTTATTACATCTGTTCTCTGGTAAAGCAGAAAGTTGCAGGTAGCTATTGTCTGAGATCGCAGGATGTGGTCTTGTTAGATGTGCCAAGAGTGAGGACTGTCTTAGGTAAGACGGCTTTTATGTGCGCAGCTCCACTTGCTTGGAACAGCCTACAGTCCAAATTAAAATTGAGCAATTTTATTTCTCTGAATGTTTTTAAGGCACGTCTGCACGAGATGCTTTCTGACACTATGGGTGTTTGTAAGTGTTGGTGAATATGTAAATATGATGTCCTCTATTGTTTGTTTTATGTTGTTTTTATGTTTCATGTGGAACTAAATTGATGCAGGTCTCCCTTGTAAAAGAGATCCATGATCTCAAGGGACCTATCTGTCTAAATAAAGGTTTGGTATGAAATGACATGCTGGAGGATTTTCGAGCTCAACTTTATCTGCGTTCGCCATTTCGACAGTTCCTCAAATTACTGACTAAATTTGAACGCATCCATGTGACCAGCTCTCATTGTATGCCTCTCGTCCAATTAAATGACTTGGTCGCTCTATGACGCGTTGAACCCAATGTGAGCAAATTACTCTGAATGCTACGACGCAGTACCTGAGATTACTTCCAAAAAGTTGTTCACGTTCTCAATTTTTTACGTTTAACGTTATATTAGTTCGGTACACAAGTGTATACCGAACCGAAGGGGCAGTACCGAATAATTTCGGTACGGGTATGTATTAAGGATGGGAACGATTAATCGAATATTAGAATATTCAAAATTATTCAGGTTTTCGAATGATTATTCTGGTATTCGAATATGAGTTATTAATTACTTTTTTTGGGAGGGATGCCTAAGTTGATGAAATATTATCAAATTGAATAATTCAATGTATACGACAGTGCCATAGCTAAATGTGTTAGGTGATGTCTAAAGGTGTGTTTTGCTCCGCTCACCGGTCCCTCACAGCGGGCAGAGCTGCAGGTGCTAATCTCTCTCTCTCGCGTCCGGTTATACTTCACTCGCCGTTATACTTCACTCGCGTTTATGTCCAAATCCATCGGATCTAGCTAGTTCTAGCTAATGATATGGCTGCTGCCCCTCCCTACACGCAGATCACGCAGACTCAAACCTCATCTTATGCCCAAATGCGGCGCAAATGCGCTCCGCAGCCGTTGCGAGGTTCCGGCGCTAACAGTTCATGAGCAACCGTGTGTGGCGGAAAAGTACATAGACATTTTGACAGGAGAGATTTAGTTTTGCCGGTATTCAACATATTTTACCAGTCATAGTCCAGTAATTATTTACACTCTAAGAAGAGTCCTACACAACAGACATGGTGTCAAAAAGGTTAGTGAGTGCGGTGTAGAGTGCAAACTATGCCAAATTAAACTTATATACATACTATACCTTGCTATACCCGCAACCTCCGTTCCAGCTGAGAGGGTCTTCTCTACAGCTGGCCTGATTGTGAATCGCCTCCGCACATGAAAGCCTATAGCTGTCAAACTGTGATCACCAGTTCAATACATTTGACACATTTGACTTGGTTTCTATACTTATTTGAACATGTATTTATATATTTCCAAAAGTTATTGAAAAAAAATTAAAACCAATTTTAGAATTTTTTTTACCCAATTTTTTTTTTATAGGATATTTAGATTTCGGTTAACCGTTTTTTGGGGGGTGGAATATTCGAATATACATTTGCTTTCAAATTCCCATCCCTAGTACGTATACCGTTACACCCCTACTCGCTGCGTATGAGTGATCCTCTCCTCTTTGCTGTGTTTATTAGAGATGTCCCGATCCGATCACGTGATCGGGGATCGGAGCCGATCACGTGATTTTCAAAAGATCGGAATCGAGATAAAAAAATCGGGGATCGGGATTTTTTTAATTAATTTTTTTATAAAATATTTTTTTTGTATTTAATGTTACAAAACAAAAATGTCCATGTTCACGTCTTAAAGTCATCCTGAAGACTTAGTTTTGGTTTAAAATTACACAACATCATGTATGTGTTGCTTTCTTTGGGCTTGTTTTCATAGACCTGGTTGCTTATTTCTCTGAAATCTAGCAACAGAGTGGGCGCAGTGTCTAATAGTAGCAGTAAGCTAACGAGAGGCTACGTTCAGCTGGTGACTCGGGACAGAGAAAATGTCAGGAGTTTGAAAGTATTATAAAATTGAATTGTAATGACGCACGAAGGGTTTGGGGTGCCTCCCCCTAGAACATTTTGATTTTTGCAGGTCTTAGATGCTGTCTGGTGCATTCTCTAGACTAGTGTTGTCACGATACCAACATTTTGGTTTCGATACCGATACCAAGTCAAGAATTGCGATTCCGATTCTTTTTCGATACTTTTCTTAAAGAAAGGGAAACAGTCTTAAATATAATTATTGTGCTTTATTTCACACCAGAACCATAACCATAACACAAACTTTTAAACAATGAGAACAATAAACAAAATAAATGACAATAATTCTTATTAAATCAAATTAAGCATCATCTCAAACAACTTTTTTGTTTTATAAAATATAGTTTTTTTTATATTTTATTAACATGTACAGTAATATAAATAATTATTGACAAAATGTATATTGCAGATGTAAGCCACATTGGTAAGTTAGCTAAAAAGATAGCCATATTAGACAGTTATCATTGCCATTAATTGCCTCGTCAAACTACGAAAACGTTCGTTTGTCACAAAATAAATTACACTTGTTTGACTTAGATTTGAGGGCATGGCTTGAGCATGATGTAATTATGTTATCTATCACATTCGCTAACCTGTCTGTCTTTAAGTTCTTTAAACAGCTCTGGATGCCGGTCGGTGGGTGCTTAGCCAAGTCTGATGTGTTGGCTCCCTTGGTTTGCAGGGATCGAAAACATATCTGACAGACAGGCCTCGTGGTGTCCGTAGGCTTGCCCTCACTGTCAGAGATATCGCTCAAATACTTCCACATTTCGCTTCTGGCGTCTTTTTTGTCAACAAGCCGAGGCGCAGTGGCAGTTGCACTCCCACTTGCAGCCATGCTTCTCGTTTTCTCACATGCTCTGGCAGCTAGCGCGTGCACGAGAGAGGGGAGGGACTTAGAACGTGCTTGAGAGGGAGGGACTGCAGGCACGGCTGAAGTGCAGGGGTGGAAGCAGAGCGCTGAACACACACGGCTCTTATTAAAACGGCGCTTTCTCACCGGAGTACTTTTCCCCGTCATTCTTAAAGTACCGATACTAATGAAACGGAGGAATCGTTCCATTTTTAACGGCAGGGTATCGCGGTACCTTTCAAGTATCGGTACACCGTGCAACACTAGTGCTGACACATAAAAACAAATTGGCGGGGCGCACTTCGCACGTGCACACACTAAAAAATTCCACGCGCTCCGCGCTCACATTATGCTGGGCCCACGGGCCTTAGCTCCGCTGCTATGACTCCATCCTAGGGGAAGCACTGGACCGTTATGTAGTTTGTCTATAGCCGAATTTGAGCTTTTTACTATTAAGAGTGCGTTAATATGTTGAAATTATCTTGCAAAACAGACATCAAAAACATTTGCCACAGATCTTATTTATTATATATTTATCGAATGTTCCACAATAATCCCATTGCTTTTCGACAATGGAGACCCTGCAATTCTAATTTACGGGTTGTCCTACATAAATACATAATCTCTGCACTATCAATCCAGCAATTAATTTGATAGTTTATTACACTGTAACATATCAACATGTCTAAGATGAAACAGGCCTGTTAGTAGAGCCAGCCCCTGACTGAAGCCCATTCTAAAATGTTATACTGCAGTTAAAAACTTTAGATTTCTGAAGTGAGCAAAAGGTCATTGTGACTTTTGGTGTTGAATCTGATATAAATTCCCGCAAATAAAGGAATTAGAGTAAAACAAAAAATCTCTTTCACTACTCTCTTATGGCACTCTAAGTTGATTAGAAAGATAAATCACTGTATGAGAGTTAACGAGCATTAGCTGCATTCTATTTTAATGTACACACCACTATTTCTAAGTGTCTGGGTTATCTAAGGCCCCCCCCCCCCCCCCCAGATTCTGTGTGTTCAGTGGAGCAGGCTCCTCTTGCCTTATATGTCGAGTATCAGGCTGCCAAATGCTGCCCTTAGCTCAGACAGTAGTGTTTTAACTAGTTTGTGATGCTTTCAGTGCACCTGACCACTTGAGGAACAGTGTGTTTCTCTTTAAAATCCGCTACTTGATTTCTGAATTTGTTCTGTAAAGACTTGATTTAATGATGCATGATGTTTGGATACAGCACTCTGAGGAGCTTTAAAGTTTGTTCTCACTTTTATACCTCATGTTCTCATCATTTAGCTACAAAGTCAGCCAGTCTGGCCCTTCCCCCTGACTCATCCTTGATTGATTGTTGGGAGGAAATGGAGACATGGATATAGTGCAGATAGATAATTTGAGATGGATAAAATGATTTAGTGTGATGGCTGTAAGAGTAGCATTAGAGCTGTGGGTGCTGTAGTCTAATGCTGACCGATGCTAGGTCGGGTTACACACCAGAAACTGTGATCATATTATTTTACTGATCTCTAGTTAGTATACTTGCAAAGTTTTATATGGGATTGATGTCAGTTTTGTTGTGGATCACTGGCATTTCTTAATTATAGTGAAATGGATCCCATAAACACATTAATACCTCATTCACACCAACGGTGTTTCAGGGCCGGTTCGGAGCTGGAGTTTGAAAAGCACCGGGTTTTCCTGTTCACACCGCAGCGGAGCAGCCTCTTAGCTCTGGAATCCGGTTTGTTTCAAGCACCAAAATATTGTCCGGCTAGAGCAAAAGCACCGCATACGTCACGCTAACGTCGAGGCGGGGGCAGGGGCGGGATCAACTCCTGAACAACAACAAGAAGCCCGCTTTTTATCCAGTTTGTACACAACGATGGAGAGACTTAACACGCAGCAGTGGTCCACTGAAGAGACCAGCTACCTGCTGGGAATCTGGTCTTCCGAAGAGGTACAGAGGAAGCTGGAGCACAATCGGCCATTGTTGTTGTTGTCGGTTTCAGCTGTGAGGGGTTTCCGCGCAGTTTGGCTTTATGAAGCAGGCACGCAAACGGTTACGTCATGACGCAAACGATGACGCAATGACGCAGCACCAGTCGGACTCTGGGCGGTGTGAAAAGAGCCGGAGCTAAACCGAAGAACCGGTTCTGAACCTGAGAAGCTCTAGCACGGAGCTTGAACCGGAGTTGCGTTGGTGTGAATGAGGTATATGAGACAGTAGCAGTTCTGTGTCTCTGTGAAGACATGAAGCCTTTCTCTGGGCTGCAACTAAGTATGTTCTCATCCTTTCTCATATATTTGTTCTCTTCTGTTCTTTTTTCTTTACAGTTACTGCTTTGGGCGCATGTTGGATCCTAAACAGCTTGTTAGCATCATTAAAATAGATTGTTCCTTTCTCTCCCGCAAATACGCTGTGAATGAAATACAGAGTTTGTTTGGTCACATGACGTTGAATACACTTACAGGCAGAGATGGGGTCGTTACTAAAAAAAAGTAATATATTACATATTACATATTACTTTAAAAAAAAAAGTAATATATTACACTACTTCGTTACTATCTACATAAAGTAATTCGTTACTTTACTCGTTACTTTACTCGCAGGGCCGGCCCGCCCCTCCCTACAGGCAGATCACGCAGACTGCTAAAGTTTCAAATGTTCTCTTTAGTTCAGTTTCCATTGTCGCATAAGACTGATCCAGATAGCTCCTGAATGTTTTCCTATCTGACCATGGCTGTCCTCTGTCTCCTGCTATCTGACCGTGGCTGTCCTCTGTCTCCTGCTATCTGACCGTGGCTGTCCTCTGTCTCCTGCTATCTGACCGTGGCTGTCTCCTGCTATCTGACCGTGGCTGTCCTCGGTCTCCTGCTATCTGACCGTGGCTGTCCTCTGTCTCCTGCTATCTGACCGTGGCTGTCCTCTGTCTCCTGCTATCTGTATATTTTGCGCAGTCTATCTCTGCTCACGCTGTTGCGTCAGCGTGTTCTCCTGCGTGTTGGCCATGTGTTGCACTGGAGCCAGACTTCAGCCGAGCACGTACGAACTGCGCATGCGTGAGTGGCAATAACTCTCCTTACCAGCAGGCAGCGGTAGTGTGTATTCGTCATTCAAAACAAGCAACAACCGGAAAACAGAGAAGAAGAACTACGTGTGTGTGTGTGATATAAATAAACAACAGCTATGTGCGTTAGCTTCACCTAGCATGTGTTCTTTGCAGGTGTTTGTTGAGGTTTGATTATGACTGATTTTTAGAAAGTAACGAAGTAACGCGTGTCGGGGCAATGTTAGTAACTGTAGTGTGATTACTGGATTATAAAAGTAGCGCGTTACACTACTCCGTTACCGACAAAGTAATATTATTACATTAACGCGTTACAAAGTAATATTATTACAGTAATATTATTACAGTAACGTGTTACACCCAACTCTGCTTACAGGCTGGCCTCAGGTGTAGCCCACTGACACTCCATCAGTGTGTGTTTCCTTTTTGGCTGAACACCATGTTCACTGGTCATTTCAATTCAACACAGAGTGTGTAAGTATTTGTAGTCCAATGGGCTCAGCAACCAAACTGAAAGCAGTAAATAGTCCCACTCCAGCAGCTGTGCGGAGTGTCCCTGATCATCTCACCTTCCTCCAACAGCCTGAACACATGCAGTTAGTCGGGTTAAAAGTGGGGCAGTGACGATGCATTTGTGTAGGTTGACCCAGAAGTTCACTTCACAAGGGTTCCCTCCGTTGGATTTCAGTATATTGCAGACAATTATCTCTGTGGTAAACAAACGTTTATGATACTCGCCACTTACATGTGGTTATTAAAATAACTGTGACCAATATATCTTCTACTATAGAGTGGTGCAGTGACGATGTGTTTTTTTAGGCCAACTGGGAAGTTGATATCGGAAGGGCTCCCTCAACAAAAGCAATATGATTTTACTATTGGATTTTGGAACATTGCAGAGAATAATCTCTGTGGCAATTCCACACATTTTATTTATGATACTTATTTTTTTAAACAGCAAAAATCTCCAAATATTAACAACACTTGTATTATAGTTGAAGTGTAAATGCAATAGCAAGAGCCGAGTGTGTGTGTGTGTGTGTGTGTGTGTGTGTGTGTGTGTGTGTGTGTGTGTGTGTGTGTGTGTGTGTGTGTGTGTGTGTGTGTGTGTGTGTGTGTGTGTGTGTGTGTGTGTGTGTGTGTGTGTGTGTGTGTGTGTGTGTGTGTGTGTGTGTGTGTGTGTGTGTGTGTGTGTGTGTGTGTGTGTGTGTGTGTGTGTGTGTGTGTGTGTGTGTGTGTGTGTGTGTGTGTGTGTGTGTGTGTGTGTGTGTGTGTGTGTGTGTGTGTGTGTGTGTGTGTGTGTGTGGTCAGTCAGGATAGGCTGAGACTTGCTGTGAAATGTGTGACAATGGAGCTCTGTTAAGCTGTGTGTTGGTCTGTGTGTGTTTATGTGTGTGTGAGACAGAGAGGAATGATGTGGGTAGATCTTGTGTGGGTCAAGATTGAAAGGTCAGACATGAGGCCAGTACAGCCGTGTTTAATCGTGGCTCCCACCTCAACCCAGGGAGAAAAGGTGTGTGTGTGTTTGTAGGAGGGGTAACTTTGCACACACTGGACCATTCTTCCTCCAACAAGTGGGCTGCTCAGAAATGTGTCAATTATGGCGCATTTCCACTGCAGCGGGTAGCCCCGTTTAAGCGTCCTTAACCGTCCTCAAGCGGCCAGGCCAGTTTTTGGTGGCCTTTCCATATAGCGTAGCACCGGCTAGCGGGTACTTTTTCCCTCTTTTTCCGGCCCGATAAAATCGTGGTTCTATCAGGCCAGGGCTGAACTAGTGACGTCAACACTCGACTGCTGATTGGTCAGAGAGAATCGTCACAAGATCGCGCGCGAGATCATCCCTAGCATCGCATATATAGCAGCATTTTTATAAACAGCATTTTGTAAACGGAGGAGCTACATAAATGGCAACGTCGAAGAAAGCACACCGTGGTCGACCGAGGAGGTGACGACGTTCCTTAATCTCATTGGGGATGATAAAATCCAGCGGGAGCTCGACGGAACAATTCGAAATGTGAAAGTGTTCCAGGATGTCTCTGCACAGATGTCCGAACGCGGATTTTCGAGGACTTTCCTGCAGTGTAGGGAAAAACTCAAAAAGATGAAGAGTGAAGATCGCCAAGTAAAGGACAACAATAACACGAGTGGTGCGGGTAGGAAACAATGGAAGTGGTTCGACTTGTTGGACCAGATTTACGGCCATAGACCGGCCAACGTTGGGAGGGAGGGAGGCCTGGACCCTGCAACGGCTTTACTGGAGTCCCTGCAAGGTACGCTTACTTCTAACAAAGACGTCTATTTTATCCTTACATTAATGTTCGACAACCCGTGCTTTTATGGAGCCCCGAAGAGCTACATAGCTAGCTAAGGCAGATAGCCTTAGCTAGAGCTATTGTTTGCTAACACCATATGTGCCATTGTTTACGTTCAGTTTTTCTTTTCTATAGTTGTTGTTGCTATTTAGTATTGTGCTGCAGTAGTTTGTGGAATTAACAAGTCATTTTGCTGTTCTAGATGATTACATTGGGACTCGTGAGGAGGAACATTCCCGAACAACGGGTGATGGCAGTGTTCCGTCCACATCGTCATCGAATCCAGAACGGACCCCAGCCGAAGAATCGACACCAACTCAACCACCAACACCGAGTGCCATCACGACACCGCAGCGTGTGGTTCGAGGTAAGAAATAGAAATGGCAAAACGATTTTTTTAAACCTTGGATCATCCATCGTCAGTAATTAAAATAAGCTATACCACTGTGTGGAAATGCTCTGTTACAAGTAAAGTCTTAGCTAGTAAGCAGCTAGTACAGTTGTGTGTGACATCCTATCATATACATATATTTATATTCATTATCAACAAGCTGGACATAATGTAATTCACTTTCACAATCATTGTAAACATCTAGGGCCAGAACTTTCTTTAGTTCACCTTACTGTTGTTCTGTTTATACATGTTATTCTTATATCCTTGTGTGACCTGTACCTGTCCTGTGTGTTTTCCTTATTGCTAATTATTATCTTATTGTCACCCAGGCAAGAGGAAACGAGGAGGAGAGGATCGGGCCCAGCAGGAACGGCACCATGAACAGCACATGGCCCAGCAGGAACGGCACTTGGACTGGGCCAAAGTGTCTGCTGAGCGGAGATGGGAGTTGGATGCGGCCTTGAGAAGGGAGGAGGCCGTCTTGAGAAGGGAAGAGGCCGCTCAAGCAGAGACCTTCAACCTAGCCTTCCTGCGCACTCTTGGCGAGGTGCTAGGGGGACGTGGCAGCCGACGTGGCCCGTCTACTCCGTGATACTTAAAATAACCTTAATAGTTATTGTACATATTATATATTTTTTATCTAGTTAATTTTTAAATGCAACATTTGTACTTCCTTGTTTATTTATTTTCTTTAAAATGTTCATTTTATATTTATTTGTACAATTCCATGTATATTTATGCTGGCTGCAATACAGTTTTACATTTTTTATTTGTATTGTTTAATGGCATGCCTTTTTGATACAACATTTTTTTTGTATTTTTATACTGCCATCAATAAAGTACTTCTTTGACTTATCTTATCTCTTGTTGATAATGAATGGCACCCAACAGAAACAAATCAGATTCACATAATCTTGATTTAGAAGAGATAAACATACATGCATTTATAAAGCAATAACAAACACCATCAGTTAGGAAAAAGCCCCTTAGTTTTAAGAGATTTAAAGCAAGAAATGGAGTTTGCTCGCTTGAGGTCCTCCTCTAAAACATCATTACATGTTTATTTTGTAATAGTATTAAGAATACATGATAAATACATAATACATTACTCAATTGTAATACCCTCGTTCTGCTAGACTCAAACAACACATTCCTTATATATTTCAAAGATGAGAGAACAAAATAAACCTATAACCCATTCAAGCAAGCTTTTAACATGTCTAGAAGAAAGATTGAGGTTATATTTTAATATATTTTATGTTGTGGATACTTTAGCCTCCATCCATGTTTACAATTGTCCACACTATTTTACACTTGCATTTATGAATATAGTTTTGCTGTGTTGTACACTTTAGTATTATGTTTATAGTTAGCTTTGATATTCTTTGATTCTTTGATATGCTTAATTTATTAGAAAGATTTTCTTTTCATGATCTGATATTTCCTCAAATGTTCTTATTCAGGGTTCTTACACCTTTTCCAAAGTCAAATTCAAGCACTTTTCAAGCATTTTCAAGGTGCATTTTCCAGCTTTTCAAGCAGCTTACAGCTGTTTTACAAATTACATATTTATATACACATACTCAAATGATTATTTCCCTACCTCACATTAAATCAGATGTTCTTTATGCTATAAACAACCAAATGTGTGTTTTGTGATAGCATTCTACACGAGGATGACAAATTAAAGAAAAGAAAACTAAGTTTAATATTTCAAAATGAGTGATATGTACGTAGACTGGGCCTCCCATATAACCTGTCTGAGCCAATATAAAACAATCAGCCAAATAACTTTTCAATACATTATTGATTACTATTGTTGAGGTACTTTTAGGTTGGCAGTGAACATAAGCCGGAGGTAAATGGTGTACTTTTACTCCACTACATGTATTTAATACCTTTACAGATCTTCACAGATGTGGATGAATGATGTGAAATATAATCAAGTGTTAATCAGACTTTAGTTCCACCTGGAGTAAATCCACCAGCTACCCTGCAGTCTACAAAGTACTTCAGACTAGCTGCACAACGACTACTTTTACTGTCGCTACTTTAAACTATGTTTTGATGAGAATACTTTTCTACTTTCACTTGAGGAACATTTTGAATGCAGGACTTTTACTGTGACAGAGTATTCCTACACTCTGGTACTTCTACTTTTACTAAGTACAAGATCTGAGTACTTATAATTTCACTACAAGATCTGAGTACTTGTACTTTTACTCAAGTACAATATCTGAGTACTTATTCCACCTCTAGTAGCGTATTAGTCTGAATTGTAGCCACAAAATCACGCAGAGCTGCATAAACATAGGCTCACAATGGTAACAAGTGGGAAATAATATTTACTAATGTGCACAATGATTGTAGGTAATGTTGACTACTCAAGACACCTGATTTATACATCTTCAAAGGAAGACTGTGTTCATTCTACAATTACATGGGATTAAAGCAAAATGTAGTTTTACTTGTATAATACTTCAACTTTATATAAAAGACAGTTTGTTTTCATCTGTTTTCAATTAAACAAAGTGTTGGCTTTCAGAATATTAAACTTGTTTCGGCAAATTCAGATGATAAATACAACTTTGAAGCTTCGGCATAATTACAAGCAGAGAACGGACTAATGTAACATCACAGCAAGCATAACAACAGCCGGTGTTTCTTGTGAGTGTTTCTCCGGTACACAAACACACAAACACACACTGGCGAGCTTCCCCCAGACCAGTAATACAAACAAAAATGTGTCTTCGAGTCAATGTTACTGATTTCGATAGAGCAAGTCACATTTGGTTTAGGCACGAAACATACTACCAGTAGAAATACATTGCTTTCAAAATCGCTCTGTGTCGAATCAATAGATTATATTCCGTGACTATAACACGAAATGCCGTGAGTGCTTCATCCTCTGAACACCACATGATGGCGACTGTAACGCTCCTCTGAAATGATTGTCCCCTGCAATTATTATTATCCCTCAATCGAGTTTGCTCGCGAGCTCGCTAACGTTAGCTTAAACAAACGTATGCAACGTTAGCCTAATCTAAAATGCTCTACTACGTCGTACCTTTCATGTGGCTCGTCAGCGCAGACTCTCGCATCGTTATTTTTGCAAACTTTGCAGGAGGCTACTCGTGGGCTTGACCCTCGTCTTAGCCATGGCTTGTATTTGTCTTCTGCTAGACAACGCTCGTTGAAACGGCAACCTCCTGGCACACAGTCATCTATCACTCTCATCAGAATGCCCAGGTCACACGTAACACAAACACTTGCAGGTCGCGCGCATAGCGCGGGAAGGCCGCAGCGGAGCTGTTTTATGTAGAAGCGAAGCAATGCTTTTCTTTTAATATAAAAAGCAAACTATTCAGTCAGACAGCAATTTATTGTAAATGTAAAGCATTTACATTTTCAAGCACTTTATCTAAATTTCAAGCACCATTCCCAAAATTCAAGCACTTTCCCAACCTTGAAAACACCACGTCAAATTTCAAGCATTTTCAAGGATTTCAAGCACCCATACGAACCCTGTTATTATGGGGCAGTACTTACTGGTGGTTGAAATTCAAATATTTACTAAATATTCAATTCAGATAACATTTGTTTAAAACATTTGACAAACACATGTATATGAAAAAAAAAAGATGTATTTATGTTCAATACAATGAATACAATACAATGCATATTTAGGTATTCAGGTAACGCTAGTGTTGTAGTCAAGTCACCAATTCACGAGTCCAAGTCACCCTCGAGTCACCACTCTTCGAGTCCGAGTCACCAAGGGAGAGTCGTAGTCGAGTCCGAGTCCAAGTCCGAGTCACCCAAGGCGTGTCCAAGTCGAGTCCGACTCATCATTACCTGTGTTCGAGTCCGAGTCCAATTCCGAGTCACTTAAGAAGAGTCCAAGTCAAGTCCGAGTCACAAGTCTTCATGTATTAATCTTCGTGGATATATGTTTTGAAATGTAGCTGCTCCTCTACATTGCTGTTATCCTGTCTATTGAACTGCTGTGAAGCGAGTTTGGCTACAATTCTTGTAATAGGTGCTATACAAATATAAAGCTTATTTCTAATATTAATATTTTTATTATATATAAATAAACTATATTTAAAATGAGTTACCTTTTAGAGAAGTGATTATATTTGTATGCCAATATTTTCCTATGGTAAAGTTTTCGTTTTGCACTTTTATTTTGATAGTAATAAGATCGGGACTCTTATTTTGAAGGAACTTTTACGGGTTAAATCAGTTTACTGATAAAGATTTATCCCCAGAAAGCACATGGCTACTTAGCATGCAAAATGACTTCATTCTGCATGTTAAGTAGCCATGTGCTTTCGTTATCGGCTGAATCTTTATTTATTGATTAGATCACGTTACTCTGATGAGTGTTCAAGACAGCCTATATGTCTGAACTCGATCCTTAGAGTAATGTGTTACGGAGCCTTCTCTTCTATATTGTTTCCACATAACGAGCATTTTGCGCTGCTCTTTTCCAATGTGGAAGCAGAATGTGTGAAAGCATACAGCACAATGCGGGGTGTGTCTGTAGACATCTCTAGACTGGAATAGCGGGGCCCAGTAGTGAACTCGCCATACAGGATAGAGGACATCAGACTCCAGAGAAAATGTGCTCGAGTCCGAGTCCAAGTCGGAGCGTCAATGTACGAGTCGAGTCCGAGTCATCGTGGGGGGGGGGAATTCACGAGTCCGAGTCCGAGTCCAAGTCATCCTGTGCGAGAATTCACGAGTCCAAGTCCAAGTCGCGTCAATCAGTGCGCGAGTCCGAGTCGAGTCACGAGTCCCGAAAATCGGCACTCAAGTCCGACTCGAGTCCGAGTCCAGGACTCGAGTACTCCATCACGTGACTACTGAAAATGGCAAACATGGCGGCGGCCAGACGGAATATACAGGTCTTGATAAAAAAGAGCTATAAAATCATTATTTACCGGGGAATATCGCTGATTTCTTCAGGGTATGGTTTAAACATAACGTTTCACTAAATACTGAAGTTTTGATTAATTATCTAATGAGTGGACCATTCCTTTAAATAGAGATATATATGGTGGCAGACATCATTGAATGAATTTTAACTGAACAATAACTGAATGAGTTTGTTTCACTCTTAGACCATAAATATATGCAGACTGCTGCAATAAGTACATTAATTAACTGTCTCATCGATGTTTGTCTGAATTAATATGATAATATTAAAGGTGGGGTAGGTAAGTTTGAGAAACCGGCTCGAGATACACTTTTTGTTATATTCCTAGGAATGCTCTTAACATCCCGATAGCAATGAAAATCTTAAGTGCTTTGACAAAAAATCCATAAAATTCCATCATCTGTGGAAGCCACAGTACTGTAAAAAGCACGACCAATCATTTTAGCCGGCCTGGCTACAATAACTGGATGGCCTACGTGCCTGTCATCTGTGCACAAACTTATCTCGTGCCCTCATTGGTCATGTGCGCGTTCGTGTGTGTTGGAGGAGGGGCTCTGTAAGGAAGTGGCAGATTTTTTCCGGCTGTGTATTTTCAAATTCTAGCGCACTCGAGCTGGTTTCTCCAAAATTACCTATCCCACCTTTAACAATCATATTATTCCTATCAGCTGTCAGTCACTGTTATGATTCACATATTCAGTGTTATTATTAAATAAACTAGTTAACGATGAATGTTCCTCAAGATGCTTATACCCTCATATATCAAAATTCTAAAGAATCAAAAGAACAGTTCAGCGCCCCACAACTTTGCAATCAGTTACAACCTTGACTTTACGTCAGAAAGAACAAACATTAAAGAAGTGACTAACTGCATCATTTAATGTTAAAAAACGTGTACTCAGCTAAAACATATACATTGCTGCAGTTATTATCCAGTGGAAAGTCCTTAGACCTACTGGCCTATATCTAATTGGTTACTTTTTTTTGGCTGGGCAGTGTAGTTTTACACACCGTCTTATTTGACTTTCTCAGGACTTTTTTGGGGGCAGACCCCCACAAAGAAAATAATATATACACATACACATGTTAGGTCATCATCTTAAGAGTTTGTTATGCTCATTGAGTCATCCGTGAGCAGAGCATCAAGTTGGTATGCCTATAACACCTGAATGTGGTGATTACCATCTTTTTCTGCAAAACGCCTCACAAACTTATTAAGATCTAAAGCTTTAGTGTGTTTTGATTCAATGCTTAGTACAGCCAAACTTGACAGTCTCTTCTCTGTCATTGTAGACCGCAAATACCTCATTCCTTCCTTCTACAAATGCTTCTCGTTTTGTGCCGTCCCGTTCAAATGAAATCGCCGCCAATCACATTTCCACGCTCGCGCCAGGGTCGGGGGAGGAGTTACAAGGCTCGCGTCTTGTGCTGCATTCACTTGCTCTCGGACATTAGGGATTTTCTCTCATAAATGTCAGATGAGCCACAACTTTTATTTCAAAACAAAGCTGCCAACTGGGGTGCCATCCGCTCCTGCACTCACCCCTAATTTAGTGGGAACAATGAGTCTGCGTCTTTGATGCGCACAGGCGGATGATGCGGGGATGCAATGTAGACAGGAATAAACGCAGATCATCCTCTGGCTGCAGCCTTGACCGGTACTTGCTTTTGATCAAAGTAAGTATTATTAAAACTAAAATAAAGGGCGGTGCCGGCCGTCAACGGCCCGCTGATGACCGGCCGTTCTGTGATTCTTCAGAACACACAGATGGCCAGTCCGCCCCTGCCAGGACCGGTCCATGAAAATCCTAGCTTCAAATAATCGTGGTCATACTTCCTCCGTTTTCTGCCAGACGCTGTCTCCTCTCTCACTTTAGGTAACTTCACTACAAATCGATCCATGTTGCCGCTCGCATAAAGTTAGCTGAATGTCACTCTGGCGCCCCCCCGGGGAGGCGCTCCTCACACTTTGATAACCGCTGGTGTAGACAACTGGATCCCTTTCTGACAAGAATAATTTCAATGAAGCGAAAAAACGAATCTTTACAGTTTTTATTAAATGTATTTGTGTTTGTTGATATAGACTTATTTACACAATATTAACAATCTCACTTAATTTGAATATGTTTTGCTCTCATCACCCCTGCTCCATTCACTCTCAACTTAACACATCATTAACATGTGCATTTTAATTTCTCTTTTTTCTTTTGTCTCTAACCTGACCACCAGACTACTATGGGAGTAGAGAAGGTCAGCATGACGTTCCGTTGCACTCCCAGCATTGAGACATAGGTATAACTCCAGAGATATGGAGTTTGAATAATGATGATGATGATGATGATGATGATGATGATGATGATGATGATGATGATGATGATGATGATGATGAGAGGGTCATATGAAAAAGTGTTATTGGTTGCATATGATCCAGCTTTTTTGAAGGTTGAAACACAGTAGGGTCTAATTCAGGATATTCCAGTCTCTGCCTCCTTGATCTTGTCCATTCTTTAAAAAAGAACTGTCTCTTATGAGTCCCCCAGTTTTATGGATGTGTGACATAACATCACGCTATGAATATCTCTAGGAATACAATGATCCTGACATCTGAACACATTGTGATGAAAGTAAGTAGACCAAACACAGTAACAAATACACCAAGGGGTTATTTGTTCCAAATGTAAAGCAATGACCTTAAAAAATAATGACATTTTACTGGAGACAAAACCACATGCTCCAAAGTGTGAAGTAACTGATTCAGTCATTAAAAAAAGATCTTGGCTGCACTTCTAACATAATCATCTTTCCCCAGTGTAGAACTAAGCTATGCAATCTGTTATCCAGGGTGCGTTTACACAGTGATAAAGCTGAAGGAGGGGCTTCTGAAGAATGTGTTGAAAGATTGTAGGATGAGCGATATCAGAGCCACGAGCTGCGTCTGCTCTCTGCTGATTTCATCATCCCCACGTTTCTCTGAGCCAAACACTGATCCTAAAATAGACTGAGCGCCTGTCAAAGTTGCCAGGTCAGTGGAAGGCACAGCAACTAATGCAGCTCAAAACAAGGGAGGGAAGTGACTCCAGATCTCATTATTATGTCCATAGTAATTTGCCCTATAACAGGCTATGTTTTCATCCAAGTCCCCACTTACAGCACACACACTAACACACAGTGTGCTGTTTTCACAGGCAGCTGATGTGGGTTCTGCTGCCTCCTCAGTCTGAGCTCCTCTGTGTTCCCACAGCTGCCCTGAGCACACCCTGATCACATTCTGTTGTTTTCAGAGCACTGCTTCCTCAATCATGAATTGTATTTAGCACTGCAAAAAAAGGATTTGGTTTCAAAGCTGTTTTAGGTCAAATAACATCCTAAGACTCAACTGATTATGTTGATGCACCACGAATGATTCTTTTCTGGAACGTATTTATTAGGTTTGGTTTATTAGTAAGGTGGAGGTAAATTTGAAGCGTTACAACGTCATGTTGGCATCTTTATAACCTTTTCTGAATGGGGTTGAAAAGCCTGCCATTACGAACATGGACAATACCATAAACTATATGTAGAGTAACACACAATAATCAGGTGACAGTGCTACACACGCTGGCAGTCTGTCTTTTTAAGCATTTAGTGTAACATCATGTAATGCTGTTGGAGGGTAAGGGTTAACTATTTTCCTACAAAAGTGGTTGTTTATTGGTGGACTAGTTTAATGTATAAAACATGAATGCTAAAGAGCCCTTGTTATCAAAGTCTCTGTCAGTGTCCTATTCTCTGTCCTTGTTTCCTTCCTTCCTTTTAGTACTGCGTTCTTTGAAACACAAACAGCCAAACAGTGCGTTGCGTCCTCAGGCACATAGAGCCACTGTCTCCTGCAGAACAATGGCCTCATACATCTGCTGCTCTGGGGTCAGTCCACAGTAAAGGTACAGTCTGCTGACGGCTCCGTGCTGATCTCAGAGCAGGTCTGTTCTCGGGCACAACATAGAGACTCTGTGTAGATCTGCGGCTACAGAACGTCCCGGGCCAGTGTCACTGACTGCTGCTCATGCTTGGGGTTTGTTGTTGTCCACAGGTCATGAGAAGTCTTTGAACATTGTTGTCAGTCTTAGCGTCAGTGACTTGGATCTCTGACCCTTAAATCTCATCCGTATCAGCAGGAATACATCTGATCAAATACAGGTCCCTTCTTTCCTGTCGGCTGTGTTCTGTCTTTCTCAACCAAGCCCTCAGGAAGTGCGCAGAACATTGAAGCACATTTTCCTAGTGGCCAAATGGTGGTACTACAACTTTTGTATCAGTCCGTGATTCATTGATCATTGATGCCCAAAAATACTTTTTATACGGAAAGAGACGTCTGTAAATCAGCTGATCATTTTTCAAATCTAACTGAACACTTTTATACTTTACTTAAATCCTTGGGGTCTAAAAGTGTTTCTTAAAGTGCACCTATCAAGCAAGATACACTTTTGTACGTCTTTTATACATGAATATGTGCCCCCGGTGTTCCAGGGAACTCAACAAGTGTAAGAAAATACAACCCTCACTCTTTTCCTCCGTACCCAAATCTTTTAAAAATGGGGCTACAATGAGCGGATACAGATTCCATCCGAGCTGACGTCAGCCCGGGAATAGTGTTGTTCACACGAGACGTGTCCGTTCACACGAGACCGCTCGAAAGCGCTGAAGTAGATATGGATATGTATGTGTATGTATGTGTATGATATGTGAGTACATATGCCAGGCCTGTAAGTGGCGCTGTAGTCCTGCCACAAAAGCAGCGAAGAAGACTTCTATGGTTGCCCTTCTGTTTATTCTCCGCTGTGGACACTATGGCTCTTTTTCTCCCTCCCCGAGGCAAGCGTTTGCTCCTGCTGCTGTAATTCTCTCTGGTTTGCCACTAGCGGATGAAAAACACCCTCCTCTCCGCCTCTTCCAAGGGACGAGGGGACCGTGCGGCAGAGTTTCAGTTAGATTTGTTTTCGCCGGTCAACATGTCCGTTAAAGTTGAAATCTTCCGGACAAAATTTGAAAAGTGCCGGTCAAAGGTCTTCTTTGTTATTTATTGAGCTTTAAAACAAATGAATAACGACTCTATATAATCATATAAGAATAAAACACGGAGGACGGAGCCTCTCTTTTCCTCCCCCTCTTCTGAGAGCCCAGCAGCTGAAACTCCCTCTCCTGCAGGGGGGCGTGGTCAGCTGCAGCTCATTTGCATTAACGCTACGTCACAGAATCAGCCCTTGCAAAAACAGGGCTGGAATAGAGCAAATATAGTGAAATGAGGCATGGCTAAAATGCATGATCTGTTTGGTATTTTGAAAAAAAAACGTCACAGACATGTTTTATATAGGTATGGCCCTACAATATATTTTTCAAATATAGCATGATGGGTCCACTTTTAATTGAGCAGTGTTCAGAGACAGTGTGCAGCTTCAGACTGGACTGTTTGTTAATCACCTGAAATATCACCGTTGAAACCTCAGGTACAGTTTCTGTGATTTTTCTTGTACTTTTCCTCTCGAGAGTTGTGCCATTTAGCTTTACGCTTAATCCAGTTCTCTTTATACCTCCATGGCCTCAACCAGCTTATGATGTAGCGCTGCTCTCCTTCCCGACCACCTACAGTGCAAGCATTATTATTGTGTACAGGAGTGAACATTAGAGTGCGTTGATAAGGGTTGTCTGATCTTTTCTATATTCATATCTTCATCGATCCGAGCATGGCTCAGGGTCGGATGGAGCTTTGAAAATATGGAACGTTAAAGCTACGGCTCCCATTTGAAAGTCTTTGTGTCTGGACTTGGATGGACGATATCACAGCATCTTATTCAATTTGCCATTATTATCTTATGTTTGATATCACAATCCAAATCATATCCATAATGCTAGCTCTGCGCTAGCATTATTGAATAAGATGCTGTGATGACTGCAGAAAGGATCAATTTCCATAGACAATTAATTTTAATAACACTTACCCATGTTAAAATGCCCAACTTTACAGCAGAAATAAACATGTTTCTACCCCTGAATGCAATAACAATTAAAACTGCGGTCGCACTTGTGCGCGCAGTGATGAGCGGGCCCTCGCGTCCGTGCGCCTGTCGGGAGGGTTGCTGGTCCCCCCCCTCAGTCCTCCGAGATGAGCCGTTTGTCATGTCTCTAAATTGTTTACCTGACTTTGCGTTCCTTTGTTTCTGACCAGGAAATCTTAGGCATGTGCGCCAACTGTGTTAGGGTTAGGGTTAACCCTAACCCTAACCCTATATGCCGACAGTGAAGAATAAACATATTTATAACTAGTTTAGCTAGCTCCAGAGGTAGATGGAATAGCTAAGTGTGTTTGGTCTAACTGTTAGTGTGTGTTTTGCTCAGCTCCGCAGTCCGTCACAGCAAACACTTAAATGTAAACCTAAGATGCAAAGAAGTCCAAGATAACAGATAAATATAAACAACCATAATGTAGATTCAATGATATGAGAGAAGTTGTAGATTAAGTGTAGACAGTATTTAAAAAAAGACAATGTTAACAGCAATGTAATTAGTATATACAGTATTATGCAAAATGACAAGTACTACATGGCACACAGATGTAATTTTTTAATTATAAGTAAAAGTATGTAAGGCTGAAGTGACAGCAGTGATGAGCATTTAGATTAATGACGGGCATATTTATCGACTGAACATGCTCATTTTCTACAGTAATGTGTCTGACCCTCCACTGATGCTGTATACTAAGTTTGGCGTTGAAAAAGAAAACATGGAAATTTAAGGTAATATTTCACTGTTTTTAACATTATGGTAATTTAAAAAAAATAAAGAAGTTGGAGCTTTGGGGTTCCTGGACATAATATGTAGAGTAGGTCCACCCGAATAAGTGGGCAAAATGTCAGGTCATTCGGAGTTACGGTGCCACTTTGTAAAGGTTTCCAAAAATGGAAATGTAGTAGTTTGGTTGAATTTGTGACATGTAAATCGTCAACAATGGTGTATTCGCTGTTAGCTTACGACCTCCACGAGTAATTTTTCAAAAATCTGCTCCTCAATTAAGTATTATATTGGATAGGGGCTGAACTTGTCCTGCATTGGAATTTTTCCGATCATTCCCCTAGGAGGAGTTCGCAAGAACGTGCGTAAAATGGCTGAAAAACGCACATTGTTCAAAATGGCGGACTTTCTGGGGGGCGGGGCTAATGGAAGGCAATTTGAAATATGTGTGCAATCATAATAGCAATACGTATACAGCGTTTCGTGAATATCGGAATTACTATATCCGAGTAGTTTGGAGTAATTTGCGACATGTAAATCGTCAAAAATGGTGTATTCGCTGTTGGCTTATGACCTCCACGAGTAATTTTTCAAAAATGTGCTCCTCAATTAAGTATCATATGGGATAGGGGCTGAACCTGTCCTGCATTGGAATTTTTCCGATCATTCCCCTAGGAGGAGTTCGCATGAACGTGCGTAAAATGGCTGAAAAACGCACATTTTTCAAAATGGCCGACTTTCTGGGGGGCGGAGCTAATGAAAGGCAATTTGAAATATGTGTGCAATCATAATAACAATATGTACACAGCGTGTCGTGAATATCGGAATAACCATATCCGAGTAGTTTAGAGTAATTTGCGACATGTAAATCGTCAACAATGGTGTATTCGCTGTTAGCTTACGACCTCCACGAGTAATTTTTCAAAAATGTGCTCCTCAATTAAGTATCATATGGGATAGGGGCTAAACCTGTCCTGCATTGGAATTTTTCCGATCATTCCCCTAGGAGGAGTTCGCAAGAACGTGCGTAAAATGGCTGAAAAACGCACATATTTCAAAATGGCCGACTTTTTGTGGGGCGGGGCTAATGCAATGTATTTACAAATATATCCGCAATTCCATGAGAAATGTCTGTGCCAAAATTCGTGAAGTTTTGAGAAACTATATGTGACTACCACACAATAGGGGGCGCTAGTGAGCAGTTTTTTTGAAAATGTACGTTTTTTTTTTACATTTTCGAAAAGGTCCTGGGCTCTGACGTGTGTCCCAAGTTTTGCGTCCGAAGCTCATTTTATGCTATCGCAATTTAAAAATAATGTATAGCCCACGCCCACATTCTGAATTTGTTGCGACACTTTGAATCTAAGTTCGTAGTCGCCCCGAGAGTATGTGTAAATAAAAAACAAAAAGATTAGTCCATCCACTCTTGAGTTATAAATTGGTGGTGTTTTTGGCGCCCCCTATAGTCCAAAATGAAAATACTTTGGTGTGCCTATTCCCCAATACAGACTCAACGTTTCCACCAAAAGCTGTGATGTTTGGATACATTGTTGATGAATTATGATCATTTCTTTCTAAGCCCCGCCTTTTTTGCGAGTACGTTTTAATTCATGGCGGAAATATTTATCGTTTGAACATGCCCATCTCCTAGGGTAATGTGTCTGACCCTCCGGTGATATTGTATAATGAGTTTGGTGTTGAAAAACCAACATTTGAAATTTAAGTGAATATTTAACTGTTTTTAAAATTATGCTAATTAAAAAAAAAATAAAGTAGGCGGAGCTTAGGGTTCTAATGTGATTATATCAAGAGCAGGTCCACCCGGATATGTTCGCAAAATATCAGGTCATTCGGAGTTACGGTGCGACTTTGGGAATTTTTTGCAAAAATTTTTTTTGATAGGTGGCGCTAGTGAGCAGGTTGGAATATTTAACCCATTGACTCCAGAATATCAAATTTTTCACCGGTCCTGGCGTCCGTGCAAAATTATACAACTTTTTCAGCATCCTAAAGGCCTGAAAACAAGGATTCCGGAAATATATAATAATAATAATAATAATAATACCACGAATAACAATAGGTATCCTTGCACTTCGTGCTAGGACGCCGTTGGGTCCTAGCACATCGTGCTCGGGCCCTAATAATACCACGAATAACAATAGGTATCCTTGCACTTCGTGCTAGGACGCCGTTGGGTCCTAGCACATCGTGCTCGGGCCCTAATAATAATACCACGAATAACAATAGGTATCCTTGCACTTCGTGCTAGGACTCCGTTGGGTCCTAGCACTCTCGTGCTCGGGCCCTAATTATTCGGGATATAGTTAGATTCCACCTTCATGATTAAATAATTAGCATTGTTTTATAACATGACCCTTTTATTTATATTAGGTCTTAAAGTTTTTGCATAGATTAGGGTGTGGTCACATTGAGTGACAGCTCTGTCAAGTGACTGCTGCTGCTAGCTTCTTGTCTCTCTGCTAGCTGCTCCGTGAAGCTACAGGGACTCTGCCTGCTCAGTTCATCCAGGGAACACAACTTGACCCCGGCCGTATTTGTTTGTTCTTCATGCTTATATATCGGACTATTGTGACTCGCTCTGCGGTTAAAACAGACGGTGCAGCGGTTTTGCGGTAAGTGAAATTTGAGTACTTTATTTATGTGTTTATGATTTTAATCAGCAACGTAATGAATGTTAAGGCATGGGTTAGCGTGTAAGTGAGTGGTAGCTACATCTGTGCTAACGATGCTAATCGTAGCCTCCAAATTAAAAGCATAGACTATATATAAAGGTTAAAATGAAATGGACAAGTGTTAAACGTTAAGTGGGATAATACTGTAGAACAAACGGCTTCTGTTTGAGGTTGGTAAAATAAGGTCATCCTTGTAACTTAGAGAGATATTATTATGTAGGTAAGAACTGTATGCATCGCTAAGGTTAATTTAAATTGGCTATGCTCAAGTATGTAGACAAGCTAACGTCAAAGTAGTGTGTGTGAAATCAACCTCACAATAAGATATGAAGTATTGACTAATACACTGATATACATTCCATTAAACAATACTAAATACTAGATCACCTACTAGGGGTGTAACGGTATACGTATTTGTACCAATATTATTCGATATAGCTAGGGATGTAACGATATATCGAATATCGCGATATCGCGTTAAATAAATGGCTCATTACCGTCGTGAGACTGACAACATCTACCGCGATTTAAAAATGTAAATTGTAACCTTTATTTAACCAGATGGTCCCATTGAGATCATCAATCTCTTTTTCAAGGGAGACCTGTCCAACATTGCAGCAAGTAGGTTACAACATGAACATAAAACAACAGATAACACAAAAGGACATCGTATTTACAGGGCTAAATGTACATACCTAGAGACATGGACAAGTACCAACAGTATATTTATATCTCACCCTGTCAATAAACCTCACCTTCTTGGCGAACACGGTATTGTTTTTGAAGTGGTGGAGAGACAATGCACAGTTTTACCCACTGCTGTCACCCATGGCCAAAGCATATCTCTCTGGCCCAGCAACATCAGTACCAAGCAAGAGAGTTTTTTCCACAGCAGGGGATATTGTAAACGCCCAAACATCCCAGCTTCTACCTGGAAATGTGGACATGCTCATATTCCTACAAGATAACTTTGATGATGTTGAGTGAGTGAGTTAGAGTTGAGTTACTTGAAAAACTAAAGTGAAACTTGATTTATTCTATTGCAGGGTCTGATTATTATATTGTTGACACTTTAAAATACTACTATCCTACTAAAATGCTGTACAAATCAGATTTATTATTTAATAAAGAAAAATAAATTAAATTAAAAAAAATTCACATTTTTTTTCTTTATTTTTCAATATCGCGATAAATAAATATCGTACCGTGAGTTTTTCGTATCATTATATCTCTTCGGTTCGGTACACGTGTGATGAAGTCATTTAATTGGACGAGAGGCATACTATAAGAGCTGGTCACAGGGATGCGTTCAAATTTAGTCAGTTCATTTCATTTCAAACCTTTATTTAACCAGATTGGTCCCATTGAGATCATAGATCTCTTTTTCAAGGGAGACCTGCAGTCAGTAATTTGAGGAAATGGCGAACGCAGATAAAGTTGAGCTAGAAAATCCTCCAGCATCATTGAAGTCTCCGGTTTGGGAACATTTTGGTTTCACAGTTACGTACAAGGATGACAGACAAAGACAGGTGGACCGAACCAAAGCTATTTGTCGGCATTGTTCAACTAAAATTGGTTAAGCGGCTGGCAATACATCAAACTTGCACATCACCCGACCGTGAATATCACCGTTACCAAAAGGAAAACAATTACTGAAGTGCAAACCCAACTCCCACTAGCATTTGAGCCTCCACCACTCGCAACAAGTTCAGACCGAGCCAAAGCTATTACAAACGAATAAATATCCTTATGTTGCCATGTTAGCAAAGCGCTACCTGGCTGTATCTGCTACCTCTGTCCCTAGCGAGAGGGTGTTCTCCACAGCAGGAGACATTGTTAGTGCCAGCAGATCTGCCCTTTCGGCAAGCAATGTGGACAAGTTCATCTTTCTTTAAAAAAAGCATGAAAATACAATGACAAGCAAGTAATAATGTCAAACTGGCTGCTTAGGTACAGTACAGTTAAAATACAGATTATTTCAGTTCATCGAAATGCTGCACCTTAATGTTTATTTTATTATATTTTGTATTTATTTGAGTGAATATTCACAGTTTAATCCATCCATCCATCCATCTTCTCCCGCTTATCCGTGGTCGGGTCGCGGGGGTAGCAGTTCCAGCAGAGAGCCCCAAACTTTCTTTTCCCTGGCGACATCAACCAGCTCTGACTGGGGGATCCCAAGGCGCTCCCAGGCCAGCGAAGAGATATAATCCCTCCACCTGGTCCTAGGTCTACCCCTTGGTCTCTTCCCAGCTGGACGTGCCTGGAACACCTCCCTAGGGAGGCGCCCAGGTGGCATCCTAACTAGGTGCCCGAACCACCTCAACTGGCTTCTTTCGACGCGAAGGAGGAGCGGCTCAACTCCGAGTCCCTCCCTGATAACCGAACTTCTCACCTTATCTCTAAGGGAGACACCAGCCACCCGGCGGAGGAAACCCATCTCGGCCGCTTGTATCCGCGATCTCGTTCTTTCGGTCATGACCCATCCTTCATGACCATAGGTGAGGGTAGGAACGAAAATGGCCCGGTAGACAGAGAGCTTTGCCTTCTGGCTCAGCTCCCTTTTCGTCACAACGGTGCGGTAAAGCGACTGCAATACCGCTCCCGCTGCTCCGATTCTCCGGCCCATCTCACGCTCCATTGTTCCCTCACTCGAGAACAAGACCCCGAGATACTTGAACTCCTTCACTTGGGGTAAGGACTCATTCCCTACTTGGAGTGGACAGTCCATCGGTTTCCTGCTGAGAACCATGGCCTCAGATTTGGAGGTGCTGATCCTCATCCCAGCCGCTTCACACTCGGTTGCGAACCGATCCAGTGAGTGCTGAAGGTCACAGACCGATGAAGCCATCAGAACCACATCATCTGCAAAAAGCAGTGGTGCAATCCTTAGTCCCCCCCCCCCCCCCCGACTACGCCTCGAAATCCGATCCATGTATATTACAAACAGGATTGGTGACAAAGCGCAGCCCTGGCGGAGGCCAACCCTCACCGGAAATGGGTCCGACTTACTGCCGAGGACCCGGACACAGCTCTCGCTTTGGGAGTACAGAGATTGGATGGCCCTGAGTAGAGACCCCCTCACCCCATACTCCCGCAGCACCTCCCACAGTAACTCCCTGGGAACCCGGTCATACGCCTTCTCCAAGTCTACAAAACACATGTAGACCGGATAAGCGTACTCCCAGGCCCCCTCCAGGATCCTTGCGAGAGTAAAAAGCTGATCCGTCGTTCCACGACCAGGACGGAATCCGCATTGTTCCTCCTCAATCTGAGGTTCGACAATCGGCCTGACCCTCCTTTCAAGTACCTTGGAGTAAACTTTCCCGGGGAGGCTGAGTAGTGTGATGCCTCTGTAATTGGCACACACCCTCTGATCCCCCTTTTTGAAAAGGGGGACCACCACCCAGGTCTGCCACTCCTTCGGTACTGTTTCCGACTTCCACGCAACGTTGATGAGACGTGTCAACCATGACAGTCCCTCAACACCCAGAGCCTTCAGCATTTCCGGGCGGATCTCATCCACCCCCGGGGCTTTGCCACTGTGGAGTTGTTTGACGACCTCAGTGACCTCCCCCCGGGAGATTGGTGTTGATCCCCCGTCATACTCCAGCTCTGCCTCTAACATAGAGGGCGGAGTTGTCGGGTTCAGGAGTTCCTCAAAGTGTTCCTTCCAACGCCCCAACACTCCATCAGTTGAGGTCAACAACGTCCCATCCTTACTGTACACAGCTTGGATGGTTCCCTGCTTCCCCCTCCTGAGGTGTCGGACAGTTTTCCAGAACAACTTTGGTGCCGCCCGAAAGTCCTTCTCCATGTCTTCTCCAAACTTCTCCCACACCCGCTGCTTTGCCTCGGCCACGGATGAGGCTGCTGCCCTTCGGGCCTGTCGGTACCTTGCAACTGCCTCGGGAGTCCCCCGGGATAACAAATCCCTGAAGGCCTCCTTCTTCAGTCGGACGGCTTCCCTGACCACCGGTGTCCACCAGGAGGTTCGAGGGTTACCGCCCCTTGAGGCACTTAGGACCTTGAGACCACAGCTCCCCGCTGCGGCTTCGGCAATAGAGGCTTTGAACACCGACCACTCTGGTTCAATGTCCCCAACCTCCACAGGAATGCCCGAAAAGCTCCGCCGGAGGTGTGAGTTGAAGGCCTCCTGAACTTGGGCCTCCTCCAGACGTTCCCAGTTCACCCGAACTACACGTTTGGGCTTACCAGGTCTATCCAGAGGCTTCCCCCGCCACTCGACCCAACTCACCACCAGATGGTGATCAGTTGACAACTCCGCCCCTCTCTTTACCCGAGTGTCCAAAACATACGGCCTCAGGTCCGATGATACGATAACGAAATCGATCATGGACCTTCTGCCTAGGGTGCTCTGGTACCACTTACACTTATGAGCATCCTTATGTTCGAACATGGTGTTTGTTATGGCCAATCCATGACTAGCACAGAAGTCCAGTAACAAACCACCACTCCGGTTCAGATCAGGGGGGCCGTTCCTCCCAATCACGCCCCTTCAAGTGTCTCCATCATTGCCCACATGTGCGTTGAAGTCTCCCAGCAAGACTAAGGAGTCCCCTTCAGGAGCCCCATACAGGACTCTTTCCAGGGTCTCCAAGAAGGCAGTATACTCTGAACTGCTGTTGGGTGCATAAGCACACACAACAGTCAGAGTTTCCCCCCCCCATAACCCGCAGGCGTAGGGAGGCGACCCTCTCGTCCACTGGGGTAAACTCCAACAACGAAGCACCTAACCGGGGACTTGTGAGTATCCCCACACCCGCCCGGCGCCTCACACCTTGAGCAACTCCGGAGAAGAATAGAGTCCAACCCCTATCCAGAAGTAAGGTTCCAGAGCCGACGCTGTGCGTAGAGGTGAGCCCAACCAGATCCAACTGGTACCGCTTCACCTCCCGCACAAGCTCCGGCTCCTTCCCCCCCAGAGAGGTGACGTTCCACGTCCCCAAAGCCAGCTTCTGCTGCCCGGGTCTGGTCCGTCAAGACCCTCCGCTTTCACTGCCACCCTTCTGGCAGCGCACCAGACCCCATCGATGTTTCCCGTAGGTGGTGGGCCCGCGGGACGGAGAAGCGGAGGTGTTGCCCACGTTGCCTTTTCGGGATGGGCCCGGCTGGGCTCCGTGGCAAGCCCGGCCACCAGACGCTCGCCGACGAGTCCTCCTTCTGGGCCTGGCTCCAGAAGGGGACCCCGGGCTTCCTCCGGGCCGGGTATCCTCACTTCTTGTTCTTGTTTCTTTCATGAGGTCTTTTGAACCTTATTCACAGTTTAATAATAATTAAAAACCCAAAACTAATATTTTATGTTTTGTGAGTAGCCTACTAGTACAGTAAAGTTCAAATACAGATTATTTCAGTTCATCGAAATGTTGCACCTTAATGTCTATTTTATTATATTTTGTATTTATTTGAGTGAATACATTATTCACAGTTTAATAATAATTAAAAACCCCCAACAAATAGTTGATGTTTTGTGATGATTTTTTCTGCTGTACCGAAAACGTACCGAACCGTAACCTAAAAACCGAGGTACGTACCGAACCGAAATGTTTGTGAACCGTTACACCCCTATCACCTACACATCAGTGAAGTTGAGGGGTTTTTCCATGCAAAAAGTTACATTTAGATGTTAACAAGCAATATGACTGTCAGCTTTCTAATTTAATGTATTGAAGGCAAATATATTTGCCTTCAACTGCTACTATTTATCTCTCAATATTGTCTGTAAAAAACGTGGTAAAAGTTATTATTTCAGTGAGACAACAGAGAAAGCTTCTACAGTTGCACTACGTTTTAATAACAGTTAAATATTATTTTGATAATAACATATATTTCAATGTTTATGAACTTCATACAGTTCATTCATAATCTGATGTCTTTGTAGCTCTGTTGAAATAAAAAAAAAACATTACAATTACAAAATAATTATGTCTACAGCCCAGAGATGGATTACTCGAGTCCTGGACTCGGACTCGAGTCGGACTTGCGCACTGATTGACGCGACTCGGACTTGGACTTGTGAATTCTCGCGCACGATGACTTGGACTCGGACTCGTGATTTTTTTCCCCCACGATGACTCGGACTCGACTTGTACATTGACGCTCCGACTTGGACTCGAGTCAATTCTCTCTGGAGTCTGATGTCCTCTATCCTGGCGTGTGCACCTGCGAGGCGAGTTCACGTACTGGGCCCTGCTATTCCAGTCTAAAGATGTCTAGAGACACACCCCGCATCGTGCTGTATGCTTTCACACATTCTGCTTCCACATTGCGCAAAATGCTCGTTATGTGGAAACAATATTGAAGAAGGCTCCGTAACACATTACTCTAAGGATCGAGTTCAGACATATAGGCTGTCTTGAACACTATCATCAGAGTAACGTGATCTAATCAATAAATAAAGATTCAGGCATAACACGAAAGCACATGGCTACTTAACATGCAGAATGACGTCATTTTGCATGCTAAGTAGCCATGTGCTTTCTGGGGCTCAATCTTTATCAGTAAACCGATTTAACCAGTAAAAGTTCCTTCAAAATAAGAGTCCCGATCTTATTACTATCAAAATAAAAGTGCAAAACTAAAACTTTACCATAGGAAAATATTGGCATACAAATATAATCACTTCTCTAAAAGGTAACTCATTTATTTATATATATAATAATAATATGAATATTAGTAATAAGCTTTATATTTGTACTGCACCTATTACAAGAATTGTAGCCAAACTCGCTTCACAGCAGTTCAATAGATCAATAGACAGATTAGTATAACATGACAGGATAAAAGCAATGTAGAGGAGCAGCTACATTTCAACACATATCCACGAAGATAAATACATGAAGACTTGTGACTCGGACTTGACATGGACTCTTCTTAGGTGACTCGGACTTGGACTCGGACACAGGTAATGATGACTCGGACTCGACTCGGACTTGGACTCGACTACGACTCTCCCTTGGTGACTCGGACATTAAGAGTGGTGACTCGAGAGTGACTTGGACTCATGAATTGGTGACTTGACTACAACACTGCTACAGCCCCTAAACACACCGCTTTCATAAATAACACACTTGTTCTGCAATAATGTTTTATTTTTCCTGTAATTTTTGTTAGGAAAGGACATGCCTGAAAGACACGACTCAACATTTTCTCCTTCTCTGAGGGTCAAGAAGAACATCCAAGAGGAACATTAAAAGCTGATGAGATTTTAAGACCAGTACAGGACATTCACTAAGAAACTACACTTTTATCGTGAAAACAAGTCAGCTGATCGAATGCACCTATTTCCACATCTACACTCCATCAGCTGATTATTTCTATTTTGCCTCACTTTATGAGCTTCACATCACTTGTGCCTTGTACCGCAGAGTTTGCAACGTCACAAATAAATGGGGCCAATCTTCAGTCAGATGTGAATGTGTTATCTAACATTTTCAGTAAGAATAATGGACAAAAGGAGTGCACATACAAATACCATTCCATCCATCTTCTCCCGCTTATCCGTGGTCGGGTATTGCAAATACAAATACAATTTATTAAAATGTGAACCAAAAGTTAATCAAAATGTTTTTTAAATAAAAAGCACATATGGACAGAATATCAAATAATAATAATCAAATGTATAAGTAAACACAGTTAGTCAAATAAAGTGACAGACTAGGCCTGTGCAGTTGGCATCAGCTTTGCCCAGCATAGGCTCCTCCATCAGGCCTGGTCCTCCTCGCTGATGGAGTCCTCTCCGGGCCAAACAAACAAACAGACAGGACGTCCATCACACGGAGATTTCTCCCTGAAGTCTCTGCAGCTCTCTGGACACCACACTGTTTCAATCCGTCCACACTGAATATGAGAGGGGAAAAATGAAAATAATAAATGCTTTAGACAATAAAAAACATAAAGTTGACTGTTGAGTTGCTCAGTTTTTTTAGATTGTCAATACTATTACTGTATAACTAATATTTCAGGTTAAGAGGCACATTCAAATAAAGATTGGTCTTTAAATACATTTTGTCTTTTGAATTGTTTGTCTAAAGTCAAGGATCTAGAACTGGTACTTGTAGTTTTAATGATACAGTCTGGTTATTATGCTGTTTGGAGGAGGCCTCACAGGTAAGAGCACTAACTAGCAACCATCACATGTACCTTAGCTTGACTTAAATGTATTAAACGTATAATTCAGTGATGGCAAAATATAAATAACTAATGTCATGCAAACATTAATATTTACTTGATTCCAGTGTTGAATTTAGCACAATTGCATACAAACATTAAGGGATTTTAAGATTCTGAAGTATTATGCTAAAAACTCAATAACTTACATTATTATTTATAGTTTTGCTGAATAGTTTCATGTCCGCTTACCTTAGAAACGTAAAATTTGACGGCAGTGCGCAGATAGGGAGCATGTTAGCTTAGCTTGGTAGCTTCAGCTAGCTCTGGAGCTTCCAGCTCTGTGGCAGCAGGTCCCGCCCCGGCTCCACCTCTTTGCCCTTATTTGGAGCAGGCGGGAGTTGGACTCTGACGTCACTGTCGAGCCGTTAGTGGCCGACTCCACCTACTAAGGGCTTCTCGGCAACTCTGCAGAATCCTATGGGTGACGTACCCTACTGTACGTCCATTTATATATTGTTACGGTGTGTGAAGCAGGCAGGACCCAAATGCAGACATAAACTGAAAAACTCCTTTATTTCAAGGCTAGGCGCAGATAAACAAAGACAAAACAGAACACTCACCGAAGAACTAGTCATGACACAAGACGAACCAACACTGAACACAGGAAGAGAACAGACTAAATACAGGGAGGGGTAACTAATCACAAGACGAGAAACAGCCGGGCAGGGGAGGAGAAACACAAGGGCCACAGGTGAACACAATCAGACAACTAAACACACCAGGGCAGGAGCGAAAAACACAGGAAGAAGGACCAGACAATATACAAGGAGGAAAACCAGACATACAAAACTACAAACGTGACAAAACATGAGAATCCTGACATATATACAGTCTATGGTTTAAATCAGCATCCATTTAGCCCTTTGTTTTTTTTGTTTAAGGGTGTTTCTATGCCCTTTAATCAGAGTTTATCATTAAACCAACTTTATTTTACCAAGTACATCTGGGTAACAGCCGCTCCACCAGAAACATGTCGAAATGATTTTAGAGATTTTCTTTGACATCTTATTCCTGATAGAAAGTTAGTTTCAACCGTCCATCACCCAATCAATCGTCGTTACACAATCAGATCACCAATCAGCACAGTGTGAAAGTGTCTATGTGTGTGTGTTTAAGGCTGCGGCCACACGAGGACGAAAACGGCTAAACGCATAGGATTAACGCAAACGCAATCGCAAAAAAGCTTCCGTCCACACGCAATAGTTATCCGGATAGTGTCTGTCCACACGAAACCGCTCCGTTTAGCTCCAACCGCTGGAGAAGCTGCAGTACATATGCAGGAGCCTCTACGTGGCGCTGTAACTTCCTCCACAAAAGCAGCGAAGAAGCATGGTTGTCATGGTTGCCCTTCTGTTTATTATCCGCGGTGGGGGCCGAGGGAACCGGGCAGAGTTTTTTGCCAGTCAACGTGTATTAAAGTTTAAATCTTCCGGACAAAATTATAAAAGTGCCGGTCAAAGGTCTTCTTTGTTATTTATTGAGCTTTAAAACAAATGAATACTCTATATATTATAATAATAAAATACACGGAGCCTCTCTTTTTCCTCCCTCTCTTCGGACAGCACCAGTGTCTGTCTCATGCAGCAGCTGATCCAGTAATGAGTGACCCGGCCGACAGTAAGAATAAACATATTTATAACTAGTTTAGGGAGTTTGAGAGGTAATTAAAATAGCTAAGGGTGATGATCTGACTTGAAGTGTGTGTTTTGCTGCAGCGGGAGGAGCTGCAGGTGAGCAGAGCTGCGTGTCTCCGTCCTGTCAGATTAGACTTCACTCGCGTTTAGGTCCATATCGAGAGAAAGATAAATAATCTGAATTCAGGGTGCAGTTTACTTTGACGCGGGGGTGAGCAGCAGAGGTGGGGAGAGGCGGGGCTATTGCCTCATCATTATTGCTGTAGATGTTGCACAAACAACTGTAGCATGGTCAATAGCGTCCGGAGCACGATAGCAACTCTGCGATCCGCCATTGTTGTTGTTGTTGGTGGCGAAACACTTCAGCAATGGCGCGGGGTAAGCGGAGGTGAGCAGAAGAGGTGGGGAGAGGCGGGGCTATTGCGCAATCACTATCAGTGATCTGAAAATGTTCGGATAGGGCGCACACACGGAGCCGTTTGACCCCCCAGAGAGTTGCGTATGCCTTTCTATCCACCTTGGGACCCGTTATCGTTTCTTCAGTCGTTTAGTGCCGTATTCGGTCGTCCTCGTGTGGCCGAACGGTCTATATGACACTAAACAGTAACGCAAACGACCGAATTCGTCCTCGTGTGGCCGCAGCCTTAAGCTGAGCAGAGTTTAGAGACATTGTGCAGCTTCAGATGACTGTTTCTTAATCACCTGAAATATGACATTTGTAATAAACTTCATGTACGGTTTCTGTTTTAAATGTAATGTAAGGACAACATGGCACTGTTTAGACCATGGTTTAGACTCTGGTTATTCAGAGCAGCCTAGCCGGCAGCTGTGTCTCTACTAAAAAACAATTCACATAAAAGCATTAACAGAATCTGTAGTTATTTTTAGCTCATTTTTACAGCTGACTAAAAATAGGTCAATTAGAGACATTTCCCCGCCTGCATCAGACACACATTATGAGTGCATGTGTTCTACGTTTCTTCTCCTTAATGCCTTCTGTCAGACCATATTCTACTCAATTTACATATTTCAGTCAGTGCGCTATATACATTGTTCACTTACAGCAGGGGTGGGGAACCTTTTTCCTCTCAAGGGCCATTTCGATGTTTTCAACATCCTCCGAGGGCCGTACAAATTATTGACCTCTGCTTAAAAATACTAAAATCACAGCCCACTAATTTCACCTTTCTTTCATGCTGTGCAAAGAAAAAGCAACCTCTTAATCCAGATATCTTGCCATGACTCGTGCACGCATGCACGTGCAAAGAGTGGCATGACCACCCAAACAGAAATATATGGACACAAGATGTGTGCAAATGTATTTAGACTCCTATCCATGTGAACATGATTTAAGTGGGGGGGGGGACCTAACCTCCTCTCGGGGGGTCCGGGGGGCATGCTTAAAATGTTGAAGTTGAAAGCATCAATCTGGTGCACTTTGAGAGCAACATTAGGAGATCTATGGAAACATCTCTCAACACCCAGATGAAACAGAACTGTAAGCAGATTTTATTTTTCTTTATGGACATTTTACAAATCACTCTCCTTTCAAACTGTATTCTTGTTTATTAATAACAACTTTTCTTTACTGTCATATAGTATTTTATACCTGTTTACTTTATTCTCTTGTTTTTTTACAACTATAATGATCATATAAAGATGTGCCTTTACCTCACTGGTTGTAGAAAAAGCTTCTTATATTCGTTAGCATAGCTAGCTAACCAGATGCTAATAACAACAAAGGTATTGACTGTATGATCAGTATGACAGATGAACAGATCACCACTGGGCTTACAACTAAAGACACAGCAACGCAAAAACTGCAGCATGTGTACCGCTCCTTATGGGTACTGACATTTTTGGAAGTGCCAGAGCGGAGCTGCGTTCTGGTGCTCCCCGTCAGAACTACACCCCTGTCATACGAGCCACGTGATGACACGTTAGGCTTGTGTTGTGTTCAAGGACCCTGACCTTGGCCAGGAAAAACAGGAACTCACTTGTTTAATTATTTTTCGGTCTAGATTTATTTAATTTGTTTCTTTTTTGCGTGTGTTTATAAATTACCTCGAGGGCCACACCAAATGGTCTCGCGGGCCGTATACGGCCCGGGGGCCGGAGGTTCCCCACCCCTGATTTACAGCTTACAGCTACAGGTCAGGTTAGCCAGCACTCTTACTGGGTGTGACAGACATCAGGAAGATGTGCAGTGACACCATAGGCTTCTCATTATTAAAGTACTTTTCTTCACTTATTACTTTTATCTATTCATCAATGACCTTTCGTTTTGGCTGTTTGTTGGTCTGAGGATTGAGAATCAGTTTAGTTTATCTGGTGAGGGGGGGTCAGAGTCTAAATGTCACAGAAAAAAAAGGAGACCTCTACAAATTACAACGTAACAGGACCAAACAGGCTTGTGTATGGTAGGCTACTGTGTATTAATATATAAAGTGTATACATTGACTATTTTGTATGCTGTTCAGTCCTGCTAAGTCTCTTTGTAAGGCAGTGCTGCCCACTGGTGGCTTTAAAGTGGAATCAGTGAAACACATTCCCTTATTCTCATGTGCTCCCTCTTTGTTGTTGAAAGCTCTTATGATATGATTAAAAAAAAACAAATATTAAACCGAAAATACAAGGGAAAGAAGATGTATATGAATAAGGTAAGACATAGTTTTCACACTTTTAGTTGACACATCGTCTTCAAAAACATAGGGAGATATAGTTTGTGCAATAACTGTCAGAAAAAGTCTTGTATCACCTTAGTGAAGAATAAGGATATAAGTAGGCTAATAATGAATGTATAGCCCAGGTGACAAAGTATAACAAAAAGCTCAACATCAAAGGAGTTTCTTTTCCAGTTGAAATGTGTCTTGGTAGTGGACTTCTCTTATATATTCTGGGAATGTTCAAACCTTCCTCTGGCAACGTTTTCAATAAGAGATCTCAAACTGAGTAAAGAGTCATTTAATTGTTTAGCCATCACTTTTTATTATAGTCATTGTTAATCATCCTTGTTATCCTGGTTAAGATTATTTAAAGTTGGAGGTTGGTATTTGTACTTTGATTCAAACTAGTGGAAAAGCTGTGTTCACTGAGTGGAAATATTCCTGTCAGTTGGATGTCCAGCTTTTAGTTTCCTGATTTTTCTCAAGAGAGGAAACTGATGGTTTCATGAAGAAGAGAGGGTACATCCACACATTTGGGGGAAATAACACCAAGGGTTGTTCAACCAGTTATTGTTCTCGCATTGTAAAGCAGTAATCATTCTACTTGGATCATTCAGTTGCAACTTTGACATCTAAAACACACAAACTGTAGTTCCTCTTGTTTCAATAGTCACTGAAAATGTTGAATGACTTTGTTTGGTGTGTGTGTTGTGTTACAGCACTATTCTAGAGGGGCTGCAGTGTCTCTATTCGACGTCCTGTGCTGCTGTGTTGATGTGTGTTGATGTTTAGTGTCATCAGCTGCAGCTTCCTCTTTATCCCTCTAGTCACCCGTCTCTTTGTCTCATGTGTTCATGTTTGCTTTCTTGGAGTGAGTGAGAGACATCATTAGATGTGACCACCAGGACGAGTTCCAAATAGGCCTATTAGGTATTTTCTCACTGTTTCTCATCTTATAACCTAATTATAATAATATAACCTAACCTATAATTGTGCCGCTTCAAAAGCCAGAGTTAGCATTGCATTCGAGTATGGTGGCCCAACACATCTATTTAATAGAGTGATGCAGCAATTAGTCCTTAAACGAGAAATTAAGGTTAGTTTATTTTAGTGCTGTCAAAATTATCGCATTAACGGCGGTAATTAATTTTTTGAATTAATTGCGTTAAAATATTTAACGCATTTAACGCATGTGCAGAATGGCCCGCCCCATACGTGCCACCAGTGGCAGCGCCAGGGTATGGCTGGGGTAGGCTACACCCATACCAAGAAATGGCTTAGCCCCACCATGAAAAATAATGTTAAAGTAAGCAAAATAAAGTCTGCCAAGTCACGCGGAGTAAATTGCACAGACAGCAGTTAGTAAGATTGATTTCAGTCGCCACGGTTTTGAAAACTTTTGTCACGTAGTGATCGTCTTCTCAATAGAACATCTTTGATAACGGCGTGGTGTTGTTGCAGGAAGGCCCGACGGAGAATACTCTTGCTGTAGTACAGGGCAGAGCCATATAATAGTAATAATATGGCTCTGGTACAGGGGTGCACATAACTGGTACGCAGGTTATGTGTGTAATCTGAAATGCGTACCGTCACTTGTGTCACAAAGCGCATTTGCGTACCGACGTACTTGTGAAGCTTTTCCAGAAGGCGGTTAGATCACCGGACGACAGAGTCGGTCTCCGTGTGCACAGACAGGGCTGCTGTTAACGTCGGTCTGTACAACGGAACTGTGCCAAAACTACGCCAACCGGCTGCGGAGGGAGACTCCCCCCCATCACTGGAGAACTGCGCTAAAACAGCTGGTCACGAAGTACTAGTGATGGCAGTTTGACACTGAAGCTTCGAACGGAGCTTCAACCCTGGACTTCCTATTCCATAGAAGCAGTGCTTCGAAGCTTGCTTCAAATCACGTGACATGTGACGTCCGAAGCAGCAACTGCTTCAAGTCACGTGACATGTGACGTCCGAACCAGCAACTGTTTCATTTCCTGAATGAATCACTTGACTGGTTCACGGTCCATTCACGCGATTCAATGCACTGCCGCCTCGTCTCGATTCTAACAGGTGACAGGTTGAAACAGTTTCAAATTTCAGCGCTTCAACACTTTATAACCGCTCTAAACAATGCGCAATGTGTGGGTTGTTGTTGCTGTTGAGTTGTTGTTGGCATTGCATTTGAATTGGATCATTATAGAGCAAGCCAGGAAGAAACATAGGTCGTTATGGCTCGTGAAACACTTCGAAATGTGGAGAAGCTGTGAACAAAAAGAAAATGAGTAATATAAAAACACTTCGATGGTCTAAGGAATAGATAGCCCAGTGGATAGAGCCGGCGGCCAGGGTGCGGCGATGTCCTCCGCGCAGCTGGTTCAAAGCCCGTAATAGTTAAACTTTTAATCATTGCTTTTCAACTTTAATACTTTAATGACTGATAAAAGGCCCTCTCAGCCCAAAAAAAGGTCCAGCACTCTCTAGTCTCTTCTCAATAACCCAATACACACAATTATCAATCTTTAATTGCAAATAGAACATGATATTCAGTCTTAGTGTGTGTGTGTGCGCATCGAATATTTTTCAGGCAAAGATACTTTAAACCCACTGCAGCCTTGCACTTCGCCAGGAGAGGTCGCTGTAACTGAAGCTTCGAGAAATGAACCTATTTCCGACACAATTGTCCAAGTGGTTCGAAGCTTCTTTCAAAGCTTCATTTTGCCATCACTACGAAGTACTCCACTAGCCCCCCCCCTCTGTCGACTTTCCTGAAGTACTCCCCCGTTGATAGAAATCAACACGTAATGAATTAAGACCCCACGGTTTGATGATTGATAGGTGTGTGGGTTGTCTTTCATTTTGACAAGAAACATAGATACTGTATGTTAAATGGATATATCCGCCTGCTTTCATTTATCTTTCCATTCCCACAACAATATACATAAATAAATGGCATATTTTGGACATAGTTCGAATGGTGATTAATCATGATTAATTAATTTTTAAGTTGTGATTAATCTGATTAAAAATTGTAATCGTTTGACAGCCCTAGTTTATTTATGTAGCATATTTTCTGCTTTACATCAACATTAACACACAATAGTTTTAATTTCAAGGCTTTATTTATCCAGGTGTATCCCATTGAGATCATTGATCTCTTTTTCAAGGGAGACCTGCTCAAATAGGTTCCACATGAAACATAAAAACATAAACGGAACAACAAAAAGGACATCATACAGCATCATTACAGGGATTACAATTTACATAACTATCCAAATGAGCAGGTACCAACAGCTTCCGATTGAGTAGAATCCAACCGAGCTTTAAAAACATGTAGTGGAACCAGATTGCTCAGTTTACATTTAAATTGCAGACTATTCCAAGACAGAGGAGCTGCGCATCTAAAAGCCGTCTTCCCTAAGACAGTCCTAGCAGTTGGTTCATTTAATAAAACCACAGCATTCGATCTCAGGCAGTAGCCACTTACAATTCTCCAAGAGATCAGGGAGCAGATATAAGATGGAAGTTTCCCTAACATGGCTTTGTATATAAAAATGTACCAGTGACTGAGCCTATAAAAATGTACCAGTGACTGAGCCTCCGTACAGTTAGTGAAAGCAAACCAGCCATTGCATACAGGGTACAGTGATGGGTTAATGCTTTACAGTTTGTTACAAATCTTAATGCACTGTGATACGCAGCATCTAACTTGACCAGGCAATAGGCAGGTGCATTCATATAGACCAGATCCCCATAGTCCAGCACAGGTCAAAGGTCACAGTGACTAGCCTTTTCCTGGCCTCAAGCGAGAAACAGGACTTGTTCCTGTAGAAGAAACCTAGCCTAACCCTCAGCTTTTTAAGCAGGTTATTAACATGACGTTTAAAAGAGAGACAATCATCAAGCCAGATACCAAGGTATTTGTAACAGGTAACCACTTCAATTTTTATTCCTTGCGTAGTTACAATATCTACAACAGGCTCTGGTGTCTTTTTAGCTTTTGAAAAGAGCATTACCTTGGTTTTCTCAACATTTAAAAGAAGCTTTAGTTCAGAGAGCTGAGTCTGAATAGTGTTAAAAACAGCTTGCAATTCAACAACAGCCTCCTGAATGGAGGGACCTGCACAGCACATCACGGTATCGGTAAAAATGTAAAATTTCTCCATCGACATTTTCACCTAAACTATTAATATAGATAGAGAATAAAAGTGGACCTAAAACAGAACCTTGTGGTACACCATTAGAAATGTTTAACCACTCAGAAGACAGCCCATCAAAATGAACACATTGGGACCTTTCAGAGAGGTAGTTCACAAACCACCCACTGCAAGGCTGGATAGGCCAATACTGGCTAGCCTCTGCTTTAAGATGAGATGATCAACGGTGTCAAACGCTTTGGAAAGGTCAATAAACAGAGCTGCACAACTCTGCTTATTATCTAAAAAACTCGCCACATCATTCACCACTTTCATTGTCGCAGTGATGGTGCTGTGTTTCTTTCTGAATCCTGACTGATGTTTAGACAGGATGGCATTTGTACATAAAAACACCTTTACCTGTTCACTCACTAGGCGTTCAAGAACCTTAGCCAGAACTGATCATTTAGAGATGGGTCTATAATTATTTAATAAAGTGGCCTCCCCTCCTTTTAGTAAAGGCAGGACATACGCTGACTTCCATACTTTTGGAATTGCATTTGTGCTGAGGGAGAGGTTAAAAAGAGTAGTGAGAGGTGGAGCAATACAATCTGCAGCTATCTTTAAAAAGAAAGGTTCTACGTTGTCCGGGCCAGCCGGTTTCCTAGGATCTAGCTTGGTTAAAGCTTCACGAACAACATCAACAGTAAAAGGAGTAAAACTGAAAGGGTTTTCCAGACCACGTTGTTCAGAGTCACGGACTGTGGTGTTCACAGAAGCAGATTTAGTCACAGAATCAAATAGAGAACCACAGGACACAAAATGCTCATTAAAGCAATTTAGCATGGAAGCCCTGTCCGATATAGAGCCAGATGCTGTGGTAAGGCACGGAGGATAGCGATTTTATGGCTTTCCAAAATGTTCCAGGATTATTCAGGTTCTTTGTGGTTACTGACAGATAATACTTAGACTTAGCACTTTTGATTTGCGATGTGAAGCTATTTCTTAGCTGCCTAAAACGCAGCCATTCTACCTCTGAGCCTGATCTCCAAGCCTTTGCCCAGGCCTTGTTTCTCTCATGAAGGAGACTAGACAGCTCAGCAGAGAAACAAGGATTGTCTCGTCCCTTCACTCTAAATGTACGCAGGGGTGCATGTCTATCAATGATCTCCATAAAACCAAGATAAAAATAAGACCATGCGGTTTCAACATCAGCACACAGCTCAATTCTTTCCCAATCAAAACCAAACAGATCATGAACAAAACCCTGCTCCACAAAATGTTTTGTGTCTCTCTTACTGATAATGCAAGGTTTAACCTTTTGGACTTTTGTGTCCCTAATTGTGGCTACAGCACAGTGGTCACTCACATCATTTTGCAAATACTCACAGATGAGCATTTATGGGGAACATTAGTTAAGAGAGAAAACAAAACAAAACAAACACAATAAATAAATACAATGGAATAACAGAGTCATAAAGGCCATTCATACAAAGTAGTTTGAAATCAACATTGTAAATACAGAACAGGGTTGGTGAGGACCTCAGGTTTTCTGGAAGTTTGTTCCAGATGTGTGGCATGTAAAATTAGCAATTATTGGTAGCCACTAGCCAGTGCAGAAATAAGAGTGATTCTTTACGGAGACCTGTAAGTACACAGTTGCAGTAATCAAGCCTGCTGAAAACAAATGCGTGAATGAGTTTTTCAAGCTCTGTTTGAGACACGTTCCAAGTCTGGCTATGTTTTCTAGGTGATAATATGCTGATTTTATAATTGTGTTGATGTGGGATTTGTAGTTGAGGTCGGACTATTGGATCATATCTTGGTGGCAGTTTTTTTAACAACCAAATGTATGTAGTCCTTGTTTGTTTGCGTGATGTGTTTTATATTAAAGAAATCAACTATTTACACTTATAGTACATTTAGAATGAGCAGTTTAAAGACATGCAACCCCGGCCTTCTTCTGTCAATTCCCCTTCCCCCTGTAAAGCTTAATCACACCGTGGCATGATTGTGTCTTCACTTTGTCTCTCAGGGAATATCTCTGTTCCCTCCTCTCACTCGCGGTCTGGCTCAGTTGTCCCTCTCTGTCTGTGTTCCTCCTGTAGATTGAGATGGAGGCTGACAGCTCTGTATTTACCTTGCTCTCTGCTTCCACCCTCTAATCTATCTACTGCTTTCTCCTACGCTCCTCTCAAAACTTGCACGACTCCGACTGCAGAACACATGGGCGTCGCAGCCATTATATGAGGGTGGGACAAGTCCCCCCCACTTTTTCAAATGATTAGTTTAGACCCCCCCACTTTTACCATGTGGAAAGTCCGTGCATCGGTCTATCCACTCGCCGCACTTTGTAGAGCGCTGTGTCAGTGCTTCACTATCAAATCCATTCCACTTGCTTCCTGAGAGAAAGCCCAAATCAATGAAACTCCGTACCATGTTTTCACTGCTACTTTGTACCAAGGCAGATTCTCCCATAGCGCGCGCATGTTCAAGGAGTGTTGTCATAGTTGGACAGCTCAGACCTGTTGTATGAAGCGATCCCGGTAGCGGAGGTAAGGCACACCCACCAAGTGTTCAGGAAATGGTTAATACAGCGAAAATCAAAGCTCACGATCTCTTGGTTTGATATGTTTTCTCCCCAGACAACATGGACATAAGAACATTTGTTTTCAAAGAAGTTAAGTTAACAGTGATGGCGGCGGCAGTGTCTCACTTCTGGAGAGGAGTTTCGTCTTTATGTCATGATGATAGAGAGATACAATTACAAATACTGAATAGTTTAGATGAGAAAAGGCATCGAAATGCCAGGTTACTAGTATTTATCATGTAAACAGGGAACATGAATAACCCGATCTCTCTGTGCTCATGTAAACACCATGATGTCCATGTAGAGACGCAGTCGGTGTGTTTTACTGGAGCCTCAGTTCGATAAGAGATTATTTTCTGAGTTCTTTAACTTCGGTACTCTCTCTCAAAATGATAATGTGCATTATGTTTTACATTACATTACATTGCATTAAGCTGACGCTTTTATCCAAAGCAACTAATTTATACTTCAAAGTTTTAATTATACTTCTTATCATTCAGAAGCTTTTTGTGTGTGTTTATGTTTTACTGAGTGCTTATAGGCCATTTCCATCCCAGTATTCAGTTAACTGTTTATTTTCTGTGCACATTACAGACTAGCTAATATTCTACCTACTGCTTGGGACTTTGAGTCTTCAAAATGTCCAATGTCACAGACTGGGACTTACTTTAGAGTCAGTTGTATTTACATTCAGTATGACTTGTTATGATTCAATGTGAAAGAGTATACTGCTCAATAAATAATGTTCACTTCACCACCTCTCTTGACATCTAGGCGCTTGAGAGTGAGTCAGAGGCAGAACACAGGGACAGTGGAGAGAGGTCCGGTGCTGAGGTGAGTGATGAAAGGGAAATGACAGTTTAGAGTAAATTGTGATGTGGACTCTCATCCAGAATGTTAAGGAAATCAGTGGGATATTAAACAGGAAGCATTTCAGTCAAGGGGCATCATATGACCAATATAGACTGAAGAGCAACATTTATTTGAACATTTAAGTCGATGATACCATTCCAGGTGAACTTAACATCTGTATGGAGTCAGATCAGTCTCAATATTAATAAATGCCCACAGAATGATTCACAAATGTATTTTGCGATGTATATATAAATGACTCTCCACAACAATATCTCTCAATGCACTCACAAATATTTATTGTTGTATATAAATGTACCAAAAATGGGCATTTAAACTTCTTTTTATTAATTCAAATTGTTTCTTCTTCTTCTTCTTCTTCTTCTTCTTCTTCTTCTTCTTCTTCTTCTTCTTCTTCTTCTTCTTCTTCTTCTTCTTTTCTTTTCTTTGGAATACTTTCTTTTCCATAACAGATGGGTCTGTTTTGGTGAACGGGAGACACGTATTTTACTGTTCTAATGGCTTATCAAGAGCACAACACAACATCTTGGTGTCATTCTGGACAGCTCTCTCATCTGCACCACACATAAAAAAACTCACCCAGACTGCATCTTTGTACCCTCTTGGAATATAGTATGCATTGTAAGGTGTCCTTGGGTGCTTTGAAAGGCGCCCCTAAATAGAATGAATTATCATTATTATTTATTATCTGAAACGATGTAATAACTTTTAAAACTTTACCCAGTCACTTGCCCCATGCATTCAGCAGCAGCAGCAGTCCGTTCAGTTTGATTCCGTTATAAATGTCATCATTCGACAATAAAGAAATGCTACATAAACGTTATCTTCCACGTTTTATCTAACCATCTCCGTTTCTACCTTTCAATATATTTTGAAAGAGAACTCTCTCTCTCTCATCTGCGTGCGGGGGCGGGGCCTCACAGACACGCTGCAGCGCTGTGCAGTGTGCACACGGTTCTGCCGGTAATGAATATTACATTTTGTGAGGAAACTTTTCCACCAATAATTCCAATAAGTATTCACTTCAGGTTTACGAAAGTAACTGTACTCAGATTACTCGTTTTTGAAATGTAACGTCAGCTGAATATACTTGATTTTTTGTATTCTGATTACGTAACGCCGTTACATTTATTCCGTTACAACCCAACCCTGTGTAAGGGTGAGTGCAAACATGTTCGTTAAAACTAGTACCTGAGTACAACAGAAGTTGAAGCTCCTGTGACGGAGTTGAAGCTCCTGTGACGGAGTCTTCCAGGGCCTGGAGGCGAGCATCGATAGCTATCATGGAGCTAGCCAGGGATTGCAGGGAGCCAGCCATGCTACTCTCCATAAGGCGTGTGTTAGTGACACTCCCGGACTGGCGAGCCTGGGAAGGGGTGGATTTTGGAGGTGGACGGGATCCTGGAGGGCTCGACTTCCTGCCCTTTTTTACCTCCGCGGCTGCGGCCGCGTCCTCGCCCTGCTCTCTGGGGAGCTGACTGGAGCTGCTGCCCCGGACTGGGGAGCTACGCTGGAGACCTGGTCCGAGAGCTCTCGGAGTTGAGAGAGAGTGAGGCCTGGGGCTGTGGGGATGCCCTGCTGCAAGAGCCGGGCGATGAGGAAGTCTGCCTCTGTTGGTAAGCCGCTGTGGGGAGCCGAACCGGGATCGGAGACTTCCAGAGAAGGTTCGTGTTCCGAATTGTCCGAGTTGGACATCTTGAGCTAATTGTTTCTTACGGTTTTTCTCATGAGGAGGAGTCTTGTAGTACTACCACGGCGTGTGGTCACCTGAAATGACAACTGACAGGGAGGAAGAGCAGGTATTTAAGGAATTTAGCCTGTGCAGCAATTGGCTGCTGAGGGGTGACGCCCTCGTATTTAATGAGGGAGGAAGGGAGCAATAGAGTGACGTGTAAGTGACTCATGTTAGGTCTTCCTTATTGAACTTGCGCTAAAGCTTTCATTTCTCCCAATAGAACCACATGTCTCACATAGTGATGTCACTTTGTTACGGATGTTAAGGAGTTTAAGGCGTAAGAGAAACTCCCTCTGGAGGGATCTCTGGGATTTTAAAACCCCAAAAAGCAACATAGGGCCTCTTTAATCTTAGTCCTTGGTATACATAGTGAAGGAGTAGGTAGGACTTCTCCGCGCCGTTCCTATGAGCTTGCTTTAAAAGAAGGAACACTCAAAACAACCAGGACGAGGGTTAAACAAAAATCTGTTTTAATCATGAAAGGTAATAATTAGGGCCGGGACTTTAACGCGTTAATTACGATTAATTAATTACACAAAAATTAACGCGTTAAAAAAATTAACGCATTTTAATCGCACTTTAATCGCACTTATTTTTGCACAGCGGAACGTTTCTCACTGGATGAGTTTCAGGCGTACCGATTATACTGGAGCACCAACTAACGTTCATGACTTCAGCATGGGACTTCAAACAACAACAAACCACGGTGAACAATAGTCAAACATGAACGAACAAGCTGATGAGACCGCTTTGGTCGGCCCCGCGGATGGGACATTTTGTTTTAAAAAACGGACGGATGGAAGCGTCGACAAGAGCACGGTTGTGTGCAAATTATGCCAAAAAGAATGTGCATATCACCGCAGCACATCAAGCCTAAAGTATCACCTACATGCAAAGCATGTAGCAGCTAGCGTGGACGTTAGCCCGACTCCGAGTGCAAGGAACCACACCCTGACCCAACCCATACTCAACCAGATGACTGGTTTCAGGGCCAGGATAAGTAAGTCCACGTCTGAGAAAATAACCAGCTCACTGGATTGTCACTGGGCTCGACATTAAGGACTGCCCGATGGCCCGGGGCCATCTAGTATTTAGCTCGGGCAATGAAGCCTCACCTGCTGGTTGCCCGATTGGGCAACCTATTATGCCAGTATCATGCAGCTCGCGGATCTAGTAATGAGTGACCCGACAGTAAAACTAAACATATCTATAACTAGTTTAGGTAGTTTGAGAGGTAATTAAAATAGCTACGTGTGATATGCTAACCTGAAGTGTGTGTTACTTTTGTTCCGCTGCATGCGATTATGCAGAGCTGCGTGTCGAGTCTCGACTCGTCAGCAGCAGCTGATCTCTCTCTCCCGTCAGATTAGACTTCACTCGCGTGTATGTCCATATCGATCAGATCCAGCTAGTTCTAGCTAATGATATGACTACCTGCTTATTAAAAGACAACTACACAATAAGTGTCGCTATGCAACTGGATGAGGCCACAAAGTATAGCACAGCATTATGCATTTGTTTACATGCCCACCGGAACCCCGAGGCATTACCAACAGATCAACGCACAATCAACCCATACAGGACATCTCTTTCTCCACATTAAGTGTTAGACATTAGAGTTGACTATTCTTGTCTGTCACATACTCTTCTTGTCTGTCACATAAGTGGCGCAACTGAAGCGGTATTGCTCTAAAGGGAAATTATTTTGACTGAAGATATTTAGATTTGCCGGCTAACCTCGACTTGCTCGGCTCCTCTCGACTGCTGCTCGGGTCTGCTCGGTCAGCTTCCGGATGAGGAGGCATTCGTTCGACCAATTTACAGTAGTTAACATTACAAACATTTTTAACAGGGGCCATAATAGTGTAAATAATGTTTGTTTTGGCAGTTATAACTGAATGTAATGTTTTCTACTTTTTTCCATCTGGGAAGGCATTTGCCTTCATCAGATAGAAAGTGTTTTGACCAACAACTTAAGTGTTTCTTATAGCTATGCAGGAAGCGAGCAAACACAAACAAGAACAAACAAACAAGTGAAATGAAGAATACAATTGAAATTGTACAATATAATATTGTGGTGGTTCATCTTATAATTCAGTCTAGAGAATGCACCAGACAGCATCTAAGACCTGCAAAAATTAAAAAAAATGTCTAGGGGGAGGCCCCCCAAACCCTTCGTGCCATTTCGTCCGCATGCATTTTTCAGGGCAATCTCTATTGGGCTCAGGGCCATCTGTAAATTAGCTTAGATGGCCCTGTGCTTAAAAATGCGATTTAAAAAAATGCGATTAAAAATGCGATTAATTTCGATTAATTAATTACAAAGCCTCTAATTAATTAGATACATTTTTTTAATCGAGTCCCGGCTCTAGTAATAATGCAATACAATATAATACATTACCATACAAAGCCATATCATATGCGTAATGTCAGGAGTATGCCTACTCCTGGCCTTGTTCACGAGCTGCCCCGACCTTCCGGTCCGGGCCGCGCGAGAAGAGAGGGAGATCAACAAGCTAAACACTTCCTTCATACCAACACCAACAGGAAGGGGTGGAGTTTCATTTGGGAGATACCAAAACGCTGTCTCACAGGGAATCAGCGCGGGCAGCAGAGAACCAAACAGTTTTCAGTTTGAAGAAAAACACATTCTTATTATGTAGCTTATCACACAATAGTCCATATGTTTTCCCTCTATGAAAGCCACACGTGTTGGGAAGGCCTGCAGGATGCGCATCATTATATCTGGGGAAATGTCTCTCCCAATTTGCAAAGCCTATCGATGGTTTAACCCAGAAAAACACTCAAAGGGGTAATCTTTTCTCTCAAAACAGAACTCACGATTAATTCTGCATCTCCCTTCTTCAAAAATAGCCTAAAAACACTCTTTTGATAAACAGGTAAAAGTCAAAGAAAAAGACTATTGCGCTAATCTACATTTAAGAAAAAGGGAACATTGTTTCAGGAATCTATAAAAAAACCTCTCTATAAATAAGAGGAAAAATGTACTTTTTGTTCCTTCAACTATTAACACACAGGAATGTATAAACCCACACATATATTAGAGATGACATGATGCAATACACCTCCTATAGATGGGTGACATTAAAATGAACATAACAAAAATATGCTGCCTCACTTCTTCGGTACAATATCTTACATCAATTTCCACAATAGGCACAGCAGTATTGTGTGTATGTCTGATTCTGAGTGTCTGAGAGAGTAAAAATAATATTACAACCTAACTGTCAACTAGCATAAACGTGTGTGAGTGTGCGCAGTGCTGTCAGCCCCTTTGTCGCCTTCTCATTGACACCTGAGAGCAGCTTAAAACACAGCCAGAGAGAAGTGGAAGATAAAGAGACGAGGGATGGAGAGACGCTAAGAGAGACTGACGTCCATACAAGCATCCCACAGCCTCTGCACCGCTCCTCTGGCCTTTCCTTCCCTCCTATCCACTACTTTATGATCCACTTCCCCTAAGACCCGCCTCTTCTATTTCCATACTTTACATTATTATTCTTACATGTGAAATAACCCACACACTTTCTGCTGCCTGAAACCAAACACTCCTATTATTCTGGCAACTCTGTGCTTTCCTCTCTATTCGGTAGTGTAGGTTTAAGGAAGGCTTTGGGACCAATGTGTGCACTTATGACTGTTTCTGACTGTGAGGACTCATAATCATGGAGGAGCAGAGCCACAGTAAAATAATGTAACATGATGTGTGAGTCAGAGGAGATTATGAATCTGTGCTTTGTGCCACTGGAGCTCAGGGCGACTAACCACATGACGGCTTTCAGAAGAAATGCTTATCTGTGGCTGTAGACAAGTAGAAAGCACCAATCACAAAAGCAAAAGAAATGCATCCAAACACGTCGTCTTTAAATTAGTGCTGTCAAAATTAGTGCTGTCAAAATTATCGCGTTAACGGCGGTAATTAATTTTTTGAATTAATTGCGTTAAAATATTTAACGCATTTAACGCATGTGCAGAATGGCCCGCCCCATACGTGCCACCAGTGGCAGCGCCAGGGTATGGCTGGGGTAGGCTACACCCATACCAAGAAATGGCTTAGCCCCACCATGAAAAATGATGTTAAAGTAAGCAAAATAAAGTCTGCCAACTCGCGCGGAGTAAATTGCACAGACAGCAGTTAGCAGTTAGTAAGATTGATTTCAGTAGCCACGGATTTGAAAACTTTTGTCACGTAGTGATCGTCTTCTCAATAGAACATCTTTGATAACGGCGTGGTGTTGTTGCAAGAAGTCCCGACGGAGAATACTTTTGCTGTAGTACAGGGGTGCACATAACCGGTACGCAGGTTATGGCGTAATCTGAAATGCGTACCGTCACTTGTGTCACAAAGCGCATTTGCGTACCGACGTACTTGTGAAGCTTTTCCAGAAGGCGGTTAGATCACCGGACGACAGAGTCGGTCTCCGTGTGCACAGACGGGCTGCTGTTAACGTCGGTCTGTACAACGGAATTGTGCCAAAACTACGCCAACCGGCTGCGGAGGGAGACTCCCCCCCCCCCCCCCTCCCCCTTCACTGGAGAACTGCACTAAAACAGCGATCACAACGTTCACACTCTGTGGTCACGAAGTACTCCACTAGCCGCCGCCGCCCCCCCTCTGTCGACTTTCCTGAAGTACTCCCCCGTTGATAGAAATCAACACGTAATGAATTAAGACCCCACGGTTTGATGATTGATAGGTGTGTGGGTTGTCTTTCATTTTGACACACAGAACAATGTTATAATAAACATACATACTATATGTTAAATGGATATATCCGCCTTCTTTCATTTATCTTTCCATTCCCACAACAATATACATAAATAAATGGCCTATTTTGGACATAGTTCGAATGGTGATTAATCATGATTAATTAATTTGTAAGCTGTGATTAATCTGATTACCATTTTTAATCGTTTGACAGCCCTACTTTAAATATATCGATGCAAATATTCAGTGTTATTCACAACATGGCCGACAATCATTAAGACTGAAGACACAGAGGGCACAGCCTCCATGTTTTAGTACCCATTAGCCGCGTTCACACTGCGGTACTCCCAGCAGCTTCTACTGAAGCCTTCCGAGTAAATCGCCAGAACGCCGACACCTCCTCATCTCCACCGCTCCCATGTTTTATTTTGTGTTGCCATAAGTTAGTCTCTCTGCGTTTCTGCGCTGGGATAATGCTAATGCTAATGCGAGGATAATAAAATGGCGGCTTCACAAAACTTTTTGGGAGTTTTACGGGGCGTGGTTTGCAATCCGCCCAGCCAATCAGGAATATAGCTCTTTTCTCAAAAAAGAGCCGCTCGAAAGTTCCTGCTCTCTAGCAGGGACTTTCGAGCGGGTAAAAAGGTTCGCATGAACTACTTTTAGTACCGGCTCTTTTTGGTGTGAACGCGATCATGAACTAAGTTCGCATGAACCTTTGTGGGAAAAGTACCGCAGTGTGAACGCGGCTATTGAGGTTCTTATGGAGAAACCTCACTCAAAATCACTTTGACAACACAAATCAATAAAGCAATATCTTAGAATGTGCAACCCTGTGGTTCGTTCTATACTGCATGTCTAGACAAGGCTTGTGAATGTATAAACAACAAATGTATAAGCAACAATAAGTAAAATAAAAATAACGATGTGTTTACCAATATAACCCAAATGGCACAGAAGCCACTACCTTACAGAGACACACAACATAAATGACATACTGACTGTTTAATGTACATTCATTGAAGTACTGTACTTTAGTACACATTTGAGCTACTTATACTTAACTTGAGCATTTCTTTTTTTCTACTAACCTATACTTTTCAGCTACATCTCAGAGGGAAATATGGTACTTTGTACTCAACTACATTCATTTAACAGCTTTAGTGTGGAGATTCAGATGGAATATTCAAAATAATTTATATCAATCAATCAATTATGGGTCCACACATGACAGAAGTTAGATGTTCCTTGATAAATGAATGGCTCTACAATACACTAATTTCCATAATATATTGATATTAAAAGCCAGACATAAAGCATTTTGTGAATCTTCCTTAACCGATAGTTGAACACATTTACAGTCAATTCATCGGGAAATCATTAACAGCACTTTTTTTGTGCCCAGCCAAACAAATCAAACAGAATTTTAAAAAGGTATTTGTGCGAGAGCCCTTATTTTTCCTGTTTGTCCTTTAACGGAATAACTGTTATACCCTGGATACCAACAGCAGCATCAGCCAGCAGGTTGAGACTAAACAGAGGCGACAGAGAGACCCAGCACACAGGGCGGGGGTGGTGGTGGTGGTGGTGGGGGGGGGGGGGGGGCTGGACTGGAGAGGAGAGGAGAGGAGAGAGAGAGAGAGAGAGAGAGAGAGAGAGAGAGAGAGAGAGAGAACTATACTTAGACAGCAGTAAAGATAGCCAGTGCTGTACTACGGAGCATTGAGGGGCCGCACAGGGAGGGGGGGGGGAGCTCTTCCACAGTATAGCATTAAATTGCACTTACCATTATTCAGTGAGTTTTTTCTGACAGCGGGACATTTCTGCTCACTTGAAGAGGACTAGTTGACATTTGAGAGGGCGGTTCAGCTGTAGTTCCCCCGGGACCAATGCTGTGTCTTATTCCATTTCACACGGAAGAAGCCAGGATGCTTGTAAGGCCATCTAGAAGTGGACTGAATGAAAGGTGAAAGAAGACGGGAAGAGGTTGACATTTGCACGGCTGTTTTCATCACACAAATGTGCCTTACGTTTCAAAGACGAGGACCAAGTCAAAACCTCATTGGTCAAACATGAGGACTAGTTCGAGACAACTTGGTAGAAAGCTGGAAACAATATGAGTAATGAATCCAATCCGGGGTCATCATGGACTGACCACCTGTTCTTTGGAATGATGGAGCACAATGTGATGAGTTGCCCTAATGAAGATATACATGAACAATGAAGCTCAAGCTGAACCACACTCCAGGATTACAAGAGAACACGTTTAATGATTTGTGCTTCAGCAGCCAGTTTTCATTTTATTTACCTTTCTCTGCTTCTGGTCGTGCTGCGTCAGGCAGTGTGTAGGTGACCGGGTGTCAGAGTTGTGGGTCTGAAGCCTGCTGACCGTGGTGTGTGTGGGCTGCTCAGACAGTGTGTGTGCATGTGACGGTGGCAGTGCTATGCTGAGGGTCTCAGGTGTGGCTCCAGCTCCGCCAGGCCAGCAGTGGTGCTTCCAGTGTTCTGTTGGAGTGGACTGTAGTGATGCCCAACCGCGCTGTATCTGGCTGGCAGTCTTAAGGGTTGTTTCCCCTCACACCTCACCCCGCCCGACCCCCATCGCATCCCCGAGAAGACGGGGCTCCCGGAGGCTAATACGGCGCCATCGAGTGTCCTGGGTAAGAAGGGAGTCTGAGCTCGGGGCTGAAACTGCCTTTACTCTACGTCTTTCAGGTCATCATTCAGCAGAGGTGGGAGAAGTACTCAGATCTTGTAGTTAAGTAAAACTAGAAGTACCAGAGTTTAGGAATACTCTTGTATTCAAAATGTTACTCAAGTAAAAGTACAAAAGTAATAGCATCAGAAGATACTTAAAGTATGAAAGATAAAAGTAGTCATTGTGGTCCATTTCAGAATAAGATATATGATGTGTTTTATAATGATTGATCATGAAAGTGTTCTGAAAGCTGGTGAAGGGGCAGCTAGTCTGAAGTACTTTGTAGACTGCAGGGTAGCTGGTGGATTTACTCCAGGTGGAACTAAAGTCTGATTCAACACTTGATTATATTTCACATCATTCATCCACATCTGTGAAGTAACTAAAGGTATTAAATAAATGTAGTGGAGTTAATATACAAGATGTTCCCTCAAACATAAAGTACAAATACCTCAAATTGTACAGTAATTGAGAATGTCATTCTGTACTTTTAATATTTTATTTTCTGGGTTCCAAAGGTTTTTTGGGGTAAAATTTAGCCGGATTAATTGTATTTTCACTATGGAAAATAATCAGATTCTCATTGGCTGTAACGATGTGCCAGGGCTGGACACAAACTGCTCATTGGGTTATGAACTGCTGCAGTATGTCCTTTAATAATCCTAATACCTTTTAACACGTCAACGATGGGTATACATGTACACACTCTTTAAAGTCCATCCTGCCTTCCTTTAGAGTTTAGACCTACTAATATCATATTGCTGCTGCTCAACAACAACACCATTAACACTAAATCTGTTTTCTTTTGGACATTCAGGTCGCATTATCAATATCCAAATGACAAGGTTAAAACTGACTCAAAATAATATCTATAAAATAGAAATGTTCATTTAAGTTCAATCAATCAATCAATGTTTATTTATATAGCCCAATATCACAAATGTTACATTTGTCTCAGTGGTCTTCACAGTGTGTACAGAATATCAGTATGACAATACGACACCCTCTGTCCTTAGACCCTCACATCGTACAAGGAAAAACTTCCAAAGAAAACCCAGTTTAAAGGGAAAAATGGGAGAAACCTCAGGGAGAGCAACAGAGGAGGGATCCCTCTCCCAGGACGGACAGACGTGCAATAGATGCCGTGTGTAAATTGAAAAGATAATACATTTGCAACATAGGTAGTCCAAATGTTTGGAAATGCATGTGTGTATATAATAGGAAGATGAATCCACGAGGATATCCATCCAGGACCACAGCCACGACTCAAGATCCAGCGCTCGCGATCCAGGACACAGGACCGCAGGATCATCCATGACTCCGGATCCCAGCGTATATAGACACCAAAAAGAAAGACATTTGGGGAAGCTGGGTTAATCGGAACATGAGTGTACACGGGTATAGACGGAGAGAAGGAAGAAGTAAGATGTCCCCCGACAAACTAAGCCTATATCAGCAAAACTAGGGGCTGAATCTAATCAGCCCTAACTATAAGCTTTATCAAAAAGGAAGGTCTTAAGCGCACTCTTAAAAACGGATAGGGTGTCTGCCGCCCGAACACAAACTGGAAGCTGATTCCACAAATATGGAGCTTGATAAGAAAAGGCTCTGGCTCCCATTGTACTTTTAGAGATTCTAGGAACAACCAACAACCCTGCATTCTTGGAACGCAATGCCCTAGTAGGACAGTAGGGTATAATGAGTTCTTTAAGGTAAGATGGCGCCTGCCCATTAAGGGCTTTGTAGGCGAGAAGAAGAATTTTAAATTCTATCCTGTGTTCTATAGGGAGCCAGTGTAAGGCAGCCAGAACCGGAGTAATGTGGTCCCTTTTCCTAACTCTGGTTAGTACACGAGCCGCAGCATTTTGAATCAGCTGAAGCGACTTGATTGACTTCTTGGTACTCCCTGATAATAAAGAGTTACAATAATCCAGCCTAGAAGTAACAAATGCATGGACTAGTTTCTCTGCATCGTTTTGAGGCAAGATATGCCTGATCTTTGCAATGTTACGTAGATGGAAGTAGGCGGTCCTTGAAATTGATTTTATGTGGGCGTTAAAGGATAAATCCTGATCAAATATAACACCAAGATTCCTTACAGTCTCACTGGAGGCCAAATTAATGCCATCCATAGTTAGTATGTCTTTAGATAATTTGTATCGTAGATTCTTCGGGCCAAGTACAATAACTTCAGTTTTGGTCGTGTTTAACATCAAAAAGTTTAAGGTCATCCATGTGGATGAGTCCTTAAGGCAGTCTTGAATTTTATTTAGATGATTAATTTCATCAGGCTTGATTGATAAATATAGTTGAGTATCATCCGCATAACAATGAAAGTTTACAGAATGATTCCTTATAATATTGCCTAACGGAAGCATATATAATGTGAACAAAATAGGTCCGAGCACTGAGCCCTGTGGCACTCCATAGCTAACTTTGGTTTGCGTGGAAGATTCATCGTTAACACGTACAAACTGAGAGCGTTCAGATAGATAGGACGTAAACCAGCCTAAAGCAGTTCCCTGTATGCCAACTAAGTGCTCTAGTCTTTGCAATAGGATATCATGGTCGATAGTATCAAATGCAGCACTGAGATCGAGCAAAACAAGAATAGAGACAAGTCCCTTGTCTGAGGCTATTAGAATATCATTTGTGACTTTAACCAGAGCTGTCTCTGTGCTATGATGTGTTCTAAAGCCAGACTGAAAATCTTCAAATAAATCATTGTTTTTTAAGTAATCACACAACTGTTTTGCGACCGCTTTCTCAAGAATTTTTGAGAGGAACGGAAGATTAGAAATAGGTCTATAGTTGGCTAAAACCTCTGGATCGAGGTTGTGCTTTTTAAGAAGCGGTTTTATCACTGCTACTTTGAATGATTGTGGAACATAGCCTGATAATAAAGACATATTCATAATATTTAATAAAGAAGTGCTAATTAATGGAAAAACTTCCTTCAACAGCTTAGTTGGAATTGGGTCTAACATGCACGTTGATGGTTTAGAAGAGAGAATCATTGAATGTAATTGTTCAAGGTTAATGGCTGAAAAGCATTCTAGTTTACTATCTAGTGTAATATTAGAACTTACGTTTCCGGGAGCTGTTGATAACACTATACTGGTCGAAGGCAAGAGGTCATTAATTTTGTTTCTAAAAGTAACAATTTTATCGTTAAAAAAGCACATAAAATCATTACTACTGAGTGCTATGGGAATAGAAGGCTCAATCGAGCTGTGGCTCTCTGTCAGCCTGGCTACAGTGCTGAAAAGAAATCTTGCATTATTCTTATTCTCATCTATTAATGAAGAGTAGTAGGCTGCTCTCGCTTTACGCAGTGCTTTCTTATATTCATTGAGAGTAATATGCCAAATTAAACGAGATTCTTCAAGTTTAGTGGAACGCCATATCCTTTCAAGTTGTCTAGACTTTTGCTTTATTTTGCGGGTTTCGGCATTATGCCATGGAGCTAATCTATGTTGTTTTATTTTCTTCTTTTTCAAAGGAGCAACAGAGTCTAATTTTATTCGCAGCGCATCTATAGCACTATCAACAACATGATCAATTTGGGGTGGTGTACATTTTGTATAAGTTTCCTCCCCTACATGCAGACATGCTATCGAGTTAAGTATTGGTGGAATCTCTTCCTTAAATGTGGCTATAGCACTAACAGATAGGTTTCTGCTGCAAGAGCTTTTGACTAATGCTTTGTAGTCTAGTAACAGTACTTCAAAAGTTACTAAGAAATGGTCGGATAAAGCAGGATTATGCGGTTCGACTAATAGTTGCTCAATTTCAATACCATAAGTCAGAACAAGGTCGAGAGTGTGATTATAACAGTGGGTTGGTTTATTTACACTCTGACAGAAACCAACAGAATCTAATATAGAGTTAAATGCAACAGTAAGGCTATTTTTATCATCGTCAACATGAATATTAAAGTCACCTACGATAATTACTTTGTCTGTTTTAAGAACCAAAGTTGATAAAAACTCAGAGAATTCTGATAAGAATTCTGAATAAGGACCTGGTGCACGATACACTGTAACAAATAAGATTGGCTGCAAAGTTTTCCAGGTCGGATGCGTAAGACTAAAAACGAGGCTTTCAAAAGAGGTATAATTACATTTTGGTTTAGTATTGATAAGTAAACTTGAGTCAAAGATTGCTGCAACTCCACCTCCTCGGCCCGTGCCTCGAGCAATATGAGTGTTGACATGGCTGGGTGGAGTGGCCTCATTTATGCTGACATATTCTTCATGTCTCAACCAAGTTTCAGTGAGACAGCATATATCAATATTATAATCTGATATTAAATCATTTACCAATATTGCTTTAGATGCTAGAGATCTTATGTTTAAGAGACCACATTTAATCTTCCTGTTTTGTTGCACTGTAGTAGTTGTTACATTTACTTTTATTAGGTTATTATGTATGACACCTCTATTAGGTTTTACCTTAAATTGTCCTTGGGCAGACACACACACCGCTAATATTGGGTATTTTATTGGGTTCGGGATTCCTATGGGTGACTGCCTAGGAGAGAGCGCAGAGAAGCGTGTAAGACTGCGACTCTGCCTCCTGGTCTCAACTCCAGTTTGTCATGGATTACGTCCACAAAGCCCTGAAATGTTTGCCGAAATGAGATCTGCACCTTTCAAAGTAGGGTGAATGCCGTTCAACATTAAAGACATTTAGCCGTCTTAGGAAACAAGTCTTTGCTGGCCTTTGTTTATTGTTCTGATCAAACTTAAAGGTCCTCTACTACACTATTTTTCAACAATATATTATAAGTCTCAGAAATATACAGAACATGTCCGTGCATTTTTCTCCAGTGGGAGAAAATGTAAGCACATTTATACACAAACTCAAAACATATGTCATAATTACAGCGCAGGGCTAGCTCAAAGGCACACAGCACTTGATACAATCTATTATTTTTAGGGGGAGGCAAAATATAGCACTGGTGTTGCTACAGGTAGTTAGCCTTCTTGCTAAACCAGGTCCTTGAAAAAGAGCATGTATACTGCCTTCCTTTGTCCTTAACTCCTGCCTATGTCAGGCTGATCAGGTCCAAGCTCTTTTACTTTCAGCTTTCCCTCCAGTGTCCTCCTCTCAAAGGGTGTTTCTTTAAGTGATTAAACGTCATTTTCCTTCTCCATATTCGTTATCTAGTTTTGTTTACACTCCGTCTCCGTCTAACTCTCTCTCATTCAAACGTCAATCACTCACTCTGGCGCTCCTGCTGCCCCCTAGTTGTTGGCGTTGTCAACAGCTGCTTTGGGTGCAGTTTGGAGCGCCCCGAGCTGCTCCTATCACTTGCATTGAAGAGGTGTGGACTGCGCATGCACCACTTATAATGAGAGTTAATGGCCAAAGATGTCTGTGCCCCAAGCAGGAAACACGTGACTTATCAGTAACTTTAGACATCGTAAAAAACAATTGTTATCGATATTATATCGTCGATTATACATTCTACTGACACTAACTATATAATATGTACCTTGTTCATTAAAAAAAAATGTATAAAATTAATGTATATTTTAATGACAATCTAGAATGTGGGAAGAGGTGGGGCGGCGCCCCTATAGGCCGCCCGCCATTGAACATGTCTCTGAAGTGTTGCAACACCAAACAGGTCATTTTAGCATCCCATTAACCCCTCTGTTTTAGCCCTCTTCCAAAAGTGCAGATTCTGTGTCTGTAGCTTTAAATGCTAATGAGCTGCTGCTGGCCACGCCCCTCTGCAAGATATTTGGTTAAAAAACCACAATAGTGCTCTAGGAAGTCATTCATGTAATAAGGTGGGCAGGTGTTACCTTGGCTGGTTATTGGCTTAAGGTTAAAAACAGTTGTGATGTCACAACGTGGCCAAATCATTTTCAGACAGATTTTTTAAAAAGGTGTATCCGGAGAAAATGAGAGATATCTGACACTTTCTGAATCTCTTAAACTACGGGGTACACATATTTATGTATAAAAGACAATAGTTGACCTTTAAGTTCAAAAGTGCTGTTCGGTGATTTCAGTCCCGTTTAATGGAGTAGCTTTTGAATTATGGCGCGTTTCCACTGCAGGCCTCGCTCGGTTTGGTTAGGCCTTATTAGGCCCGGCTCACTTTAATGCTGCGCTTCCATTACAGTTTAGGAACTGGGGCAGTTACTATAGTAACGCAGTGTAGGCGGAGCCGTGACGTCATCTTCAATGAGAGCCCCAGAAAAACAACACAGCCGTTAGCTCTTAGCACTCAGAGCTCACAGCTCCTCATATCTGTTCAGAAACTAGACAAAAGTTAAACAAGTACAAACCACAGACTGCCTGTGTCATGGTGAATACAGTCGCTGCTTTATTTATGTCTGTATAGGCCGTTGTTGTGAGTGTGGACGGTCGGAGCATATATAACGTTAGCTTAGCCGATCTCCATTTAGAAAACACGCATTATAAAAGAGTTTTTCGCCTGCCGTCTGTCTGCAGACTTGTTAAAGCATTAATTCATGGTTTTTACTAACCCGTATCAGTATGTTGTTACTTCGGCATCATTTTGAAACGTGTATTACATTAAATCACGGTCAAATATGTTCATCTTGTTGTAGTTGTAGCCCCTTTGCCAGCGATTCTCTCTCTAGTTTAGCATACTCAGCCCGACTCAGCCTGGTTGTTCCTGGCCCTAGAACCACGATTTAGCACGTGGGGGTTGGTTTATTGGAGGGTGTGTGTCATGCCATATCTGTGCGCCACCTTTAGGTGTAATGTAATAATAATAATAATTAAAACTGCAGTCACAGATGTGCGTGCAGTGATGAGCGGGCCCTCGCATCCGTGCGCCTGTCGGGGAGGGCAGCCGGTCGTCCCGGCGTCAAGCAGACGCACGGGATTTCTCGGAAATGAGCCGTTTGTGATTTCTATCATTTTCGCGTCCCAGCCTCCCAGGTCCTCCGGCAGCGACCCGGAAACGAAAACTAATTTCTCTAAAGGCTCGTCGAGGATCGATTTTCGAGGAGGCTGTCTGGAGGAGCCGTAACCGAAGATAAACTGATGTAGAGGAGAGAGGAGTCTCTCTGGAGGAGCTATAACTGAGGGTACAGTGGGCGGTGGTGGCAAAGTCGATAGGGACTTGGCTTGGCAACTGGAAGGTCACCAGTTCAAGTCCCGGCAAGACCAAGTGCTACCGAGGTGTCCCTGAGCAAGGCACCGTTCCCCACACTGCTCCCCGGGCGCCGTTCAAAATGGCAGCACACTGCTCCTAACACTAGGATGGGTCAAATGCAGAGAAACAATTTCCCCACGAGGGATTAATAAAAGTTCATCTTAATCTTACAAAGATGTAGAGGAGAGAGGAGTCTCTGGAGGAGCTATAATCGAGGGTACACTGATGAATTCTCCGGAGTCGATTTCAGCCAACAGTGATGTTTAAAAGAGGCGTGGCTGGACCAAGCACCGCTCTGCAAACTGTTTCCGTTGTGATTATAAGTTATTTAAGATGATTCAATGTGCATCAGACTTTCTGCCCTTTACCGTTTGTTTACTCACTAATCACATCTCCCCTGGATGTTAGACTATCTAGACAACTGCTTTCACTGTGACGCGATGTTTCCAGTGAGAACAGCTGCTGAGGTCAGTGCAGATAGCAGAACAGTGTGTATAATATATATTGCTCAATAATATATGTAACGTGTGTGTGTGTGTGTGTGTGTGTGTGTGTGTGTGTGTGTGTGTGTGTGTGTGTGTGTGTGTGTGTGTGTGTGTGTGTGTGTGTGTGTGTGTGTGTGTGTGTGTGTGTGTGTGTGTGTGTGTGTGTGTGTGTGTGTGTGTGTGTGTGTGTGTGTGTGTGTGTGTGTGTGTGGGAGGCCTTTGCAAAAATGTGCAGAAAAGGCATGGAAACTGCATATTTTTCGAAATCAATCAATGTTTATTTATATAGCCCAATATCACCAATGTTACATTTGTCTCAGTGGTCTTCACAGTGTGTACAGCATATCAGTATGACAATCGACACCCTCTGTCCTTAGACCCTCTGTCCTTAGACCCTCTGTCCTCAGACCCTCTGTCCTTAGACCCTCTGTCCTTAGACCCTCACATCGTACAAGGAAAAACTTCCAGAGCAAACCCACAGTTTAAAGGGAACATGGGAGAAACCTCAGGGAGAGCAACAGAGGAGGGATCCCTCTCCCAGGACGGACAGACGTGCAATAGATGCCGTGTGTAAGGACCACAGCCACGACTCAAGATCCAGGGCTCGCGATGCAGGACACAGGACCGCAGGATCATCCATGACTCCGGATCCCGGCGTATATAGACACCAAAAGAAAGACATGTGGGGAAGCTGGGTTAATCGGAACATGAGAGGACACAGGTACAGACAGAGAGAAGGAAGAAGGAAGATGTCCCCCGACAAACTAAGCCTATATCAGCAAAACTAGGGGCTGAACTATAAGCTTTATCAAAAAGGAAGGTCTTCAGCGCACTCTTAAAAACGGATAGGGTGTCTGCCGCCCGAACACAAACTGGAAGCTGATTCCACAAATGTGGAGCTTGATAAGAAAAGGCTCTGGCTCCCATTGTACTTTTAGAGACTCTAGGAACAACCAACAACCCTGCATTCTTGGAACGCAATGCCCTAGCCCAGGGGTGGCCAACCAGTCAGAGGTTAAGAGCCACATTGTTTCTATGTTACTGCAAAGAGCCACATCAAACACACAGTCACTGATACCGCTTGTTTCCGTTTTTTTGTTTTCTGGACACTAGATTTCAACCACGTCACTGATGCCTTTTTGTGGCATTGGGATATATATTTTAAATCCTCTGGAGCAGAGAGAGGAGCTGTGGATTATTGTTATTGATTAATGCATCAGTGTTTCTTAGGGTCCAAAACACTAAACCCACAACTTAAGAAGAAAGCGTTTAGTTTATTTAATAAAAGAGCACATGTTCAATGTGAAAAGTGACAGCAGTTATAGATTATTTGCAATTTGGTGCTATATATATATATTTTAAAAAAAAATTATATATATTTTTTAAACACCTTGAATTTCAGGGGGGGGGGTGCGGGGCTCCGTTGGCCTACAATGGTAGGGGAAACACTGGATAGTGTTTAATCAAAGATAGGTTCCCCCCCCCCCCCCTCAAAGGTGATTGGTTCACTGCATCGCAGGTATTATTGTGATTGGCTCTTGGGCCACATCAAAATTAGACGCGCTGTCATCCTCTCATACTGACACCTGACACCACACATACACACCGGGAGCCGGAACGAAAGTAACACGGGACGAAAGTAACACGGGACGAAAGTAACACGGGACGAAAGTAACGGGGCGATTTTATCCGAGCCCAAACAACTTTGACCGGCCAAATTACGTTAATACTTAACAGACCTACTAAATATCAGGTTTAACGGCCCGTCCACACAGCGGCGTGCGTTGAAGCTTCCAACACTTCTGCCCATTCACTTTGAATGGGGTGACGTCACTTTTAGCCGAACTGCATTTTGGGAAGCGACGTGGAGCGTTGCTCACTTCAAAAGTTGAGCAATGTTCAACTTTTGACGCCTCGATGGAGGCGTCAGCCAATCGAATCATATGCCAGTACAAGCTCTAGCCAATCAAACCGCGTGCTTGTGTGTCTGGGGCGGGAGATTCATGTGATTGGTTGGTGGTCGAGTTTCAGACACGCCCGCCGGCAAGCGTCAGCGCACGCCGCTGTGTGGACGGGCCGTAACTGTTAGGAGTAGCTAGTGTTGTCACGATACCAACATTTTGGTTTCGATACCAAGTCAAGAATTGCGATTCCGATTCTTGTTCGATACTTTTCTTAAAAAAAGGGAAACAGTCTTAAATGTAATTATTGTGCTTTATTTCACACCAGAACCATAACCATAACACAAACTTTGAAACAATGAGAACAATAAACAAAATAAATGACCAGATTTCCTATTAAATAAAATTAATACATTTCTCACAGACAGGCCTCGTGGTGTCCGTAGGCTTGCCCTCACTGTCAGAGATAGAGCTCAAATACTTCCACATTTCGCTTCTGCCGTCTTTTTTGTCAACAAGCCGAGGCGCAGCGGCAGCTGCACTCCCACTTGCAGCCATGCTTCTCGTTTTCTCACATGCTTTGGCAGCTAGCGCGTGCACGAGAGAGGGGAGGCACTTAGAGCGTGCACGAGAGAGGGGAGGCACTTAGAGCGTGCTTGAGAGGGGCGGGACTGCAGGCACGGCTGCAGTGCAGGGAGTGGAAGCAGAGCGCTGAACACACACGGCTCTTATTAAACAGCGCTTTCTCACCGGAGTACTTTTCCCCGTCATTCTTAAAGTACCGATACTAATGAAACGGAGGAATCGTAACGTTTTTAACGGCAGGGTATCGCGGTACCTTTCAAGTATCGGTAAACCGTGCAACACTAGAGGAGTCAGTGTCTCTCCCCCAAACTCACACATATACAATTCGATATGAACTGAAGAGCCGCATGAAACCAGGCAAAGAGCCGCACGCGGCTCGAGAGCCGCGGGTTGGCCACCCCTGCCCTAGTAGGACAGTAGGGTATAATGAGTTCTTTAAGGTAAGATGGCGCCTGCCCATTAAGGGCTTTGTAGGCGAGAAGAAGAATTTTAAATGTTATCCTGTGTTCTATAGGGAGCCAGTGTAAGGCAGCCAGAACAGGAGTAATGTGGTCCCTTTTCCTAACTCTGGTTAGTACACGAGCTGCAGCATTTTGAATCAGCTGAAGCGACTTGACTGACTTCTTGGTACTCCCTGATAATAAAGAGTTACAATAATCCAGCCTAGAAGTAACAAATGCATGGACTAGTTTCTCTGCATCGTTTTGAGGCAAGATATGCCTGATTTTTGCAATGTTACGTAGATGGAAGTAGGCGGTCCTTAAATTGATTTTATGTGGGCGTTAAAGGATAAATCCTGATCAAATATAACACCAAGATTCCTTACAGTCTCACTGGAGGCCAAATTAATGCCATCCATAGTTAGTATATCTTTAGATCATTTGTTTCGTAGATTCTTCGGGCCAAGTACAATAACTTCAGATTTGGTCGTGTTTAACATCAAAAAATGTAAGGTCATCCACGTTTTAAAGTCCTTGAGGCAGCCTTGAATTTTATTTAGATGATTAATTTCATCAGGCTTGATTGATAAATATAGTTGAGTATCATCAGAGAGATGGGACCTAAACCAGCCTAAAGCAGTTCCCTGTATGCCAACTAAGTGCTCTAGTCTTTGCAATAGGATATCATGGTCGATAGTATCAAATGCAGCATTGAGATCGAGCAAAACAAGAATAGAGACAAGTCCCTTGTCTGAGGCTATTAGAATGTCATTTGTGACTTTAACCAGAGCTGTCTCTGTGCTATGATGTGTTCTAAAGCCAGACTGAAAATCTTCAGATAAATCATTATTTTTTAAGTAATCACACAACTGTTTTGCGACCGCTTTCTCAAGAATTTTTGAGAGGAACGGAAGATTAGAAATAGGTCTATAGTTGGCTAAAACCTCTGGATCGAGGTTGTGCTTTTTAAGAAGCGGTTTTATCACTGCTACTTTGAATGATTGTGGAACATAGCCTGATAATAAAGACATATTCATAATATTTAATAAAGAAGTGCTAATTAATGGAAAAACTTCCTTCAACAGCTTAGTTGGAATTGGGTCTAACATGCACGTTGATGGTTTAGAAGAGAGAATCATTGAATGTAATTGTTCAAGGTTAATGGCTGAAAAGCATTCTAGTTTACTATCTAGTGTAATATTAGAACTTACGTTTCCGGGAGCTGTCGATAATACTATACTGGTCAAAGGTCATTAATTTTGTTTCTAAGAGTAACAATGTTATCGTTAAAAAAGCACATAAAATCATTGCTACTGAGTGCTATGGGAATAGAAGGCTCAATCGAGCTGTGGCTCTCTGTCAGCCTGGCTACAGTGCTGAATAGAAATCTTGCATTATTCTTATTCTCATCTATTAATGAAGAGTAGTAGGCTGCTCTCGCTTTGCGCAGTGCTTTCTTATATTCATTGAGTAATATGCCAAATTAAACGAGATTCTTCAAGTTTAGTGGAACGCCATATCCTTTCAAGTTGTCTTGACTTTTGCTTTGCGGGTTTCGGCATTATGCCATGGAGCTAATCTATGTTGTTTTATTTTCTTCTTTTTCAAAGGAGCAACAGAGTCTAATTTTATTCGCAGTGCATCTGTAGCACTATCAACAACATGATCAATTTGGGGTGGTGTACATTTTGTATAAGTTTCCTCCCCTACATGCAGACATGCTATCGAGTTCAGTATTGGTGGAATCTCTTCCTTACATTTGGCTATAGCACTAACAGATAGGTTTCTGCTGCAGGAGCTTTTGACTAATGCTTTGTAGTCTCGTAACAGTACTTAAAAAGTTACTAAGAAAAGGTCGGATAAAGCAGGATTATGCGGTTCGACTAATAGTTGCTCAATTTCAATACCATAAGTCAGAACAAGGTCGAGAGTGTGATTATAGCAGTGGGTTGGTTTATTTACACTCTGACAGAAACCAACAGAATCTAATATAGAGTTAAATGCAACAGTAAGGCTATTTTTATCATCGTCAACATGAATATTAAAGTCACCTACGATAATTACTTTGTCTGTTTTAAGAACCAAAGTTGATAAAAACTCAGAGAATTCTGATAAGAATTCTGAATAAGGACCTGGTGCACGGTACACTGTAACAAATAAGATGGGCTGCAAAGTTTTCCAGGTCGGATGCGTAAGACTAAAAACGAGGCTTTCAAAGGAGGTATAATTTAATTTTGGTTTAGTATTGATAAGTAAACTTGAGTCAAAGATTGCTGCAACTCCACCTCCTCGGCCCGTGCCTCGAGCAATATGAGTGTTGATATGGCTGGGTGGAGTGGCCTCATTTATGCTGACATATTCTTCATGTCTCAACCAAGTTTCAGTGAGACAGCATATATCAATATTATAATCTGATATTAAATCATTTACCAATATTGCTTTAGATGCTAGAGATCTTATGTTTAAGAGACCACATTTAATTTTCCTGTTTTGTTGCACTGTAGTAGTTGTTACATTTACTTTTATTAGGTTATTATGTATGACACCTCTATTAGGTTTTACCTTAAATTGTCCTTGGGCAGACACACACACCGCTAATATTGGGTATTTTATTGGGTTCGGGATTCCTCTGGATGACTGCCTAGGAGAGAGCGCAGAGAAGCGTGTAAGACTGCGACTCCGCCTCCTGGTCTCAACTCCAGTTTGTCATGGATTAAGTCCACAAAGCCCTGAAATGTTTGCCGAAATGAGATCTGCACCTTCCAAAGTAGGATGAACGCCGTCTCTCTTAATCAGAGCAGGTTTTCCCCAGAAGGCTGTCCAATTATTTACGAAGCCCACATTATTTGCTGGGCACCACCAAGACAACCAGCGCTGAAATGATGACATGCGGCTGGCTATACATGTCATCATTGATCAGATTGGGGAGGGGACCAGAGAAGATTATGGTGTCCGACATTGTTTTAGCATAACTACACACCGACTCCACATTAAGTTTGGTGCATTCTGATTGGCGTAAACGAACATCATTACCACCGACGTGAATAACAATCCTACTGTATTTACGTTTATTTTTAGCCAGCAGTTTAAAATGCGCCTCAACGTCGCCCGCACTGGCCCCCGGAATGCATGTGACTGTGGAGGCTTCGGTCTCTAAATTCACGTGTCTCATAATAGAGCTACCAATAACCAGAGTTGGCTTCTCAGCGTGTGTCTCGCTGAGTGGGGAATATCTGTTAGATATACGTGAACGGGTTGGTGGGGACCTGTGGGTTTTGCGTTATGCCCCTTCTGAACAGTCGAAATGGCCGACTTTCTGAGCCAAATGGAAGGAAATTTGAAAGATATCCGCATTCATAAGAGCAATGTGTATACAACGTCTCGTGCATATTGGAACAACCATATGCAAGTCGTTTGGAGTCATTTGCGACATGTAAATCGTCAAAAATGGTACATTCTCTGTTAGCTTACATCCGCCCCGATTGAGCTAGCAGCTATTTTATTCACAATTTCGCATAACATTGGATATGGGCTGAACTTGTCCTGGACTGGAAATGGGCTTTTGATAGGTGGCGCTAGTGAGCAGGTTTGAATATTTAACCCATTGACTCCAGAATATTGTATTTTTCACCGGTCCTGGCGTCCGTGCAAAATTATACAACTTTCGAAGCGTCCTAAAGGCCTTAAAAACAGGAAACGCCAGCAGAAAAATAATAATACCACGAAGAACAATAGGTTCCTCGCACTTCGTGCTAGGACGCCATTGGGTCCTAGCGCTCCGTGCTCGGGCCCTAATAATTCTATGCATTACAATAGGTCTTCGCACACTTTGTGCCCTAATTAAAGCTGCAAGCAGCGTTGAGTGGGTCTTCGACGCTCCGCAGGCTGTTGTCCGCACGTCGACGTCAGGCAGATGTCTCGAGGACTCGGCCGTTGGCAAACGTGGGAAGTTTCGGGCCGATCGGACAATGTGGCTAGGTTCGCGTGGGCTACCTACCAAATGATTTAGGCCTTTTGCCCGTCGTTTTCCCTGTTTTGTGTGGGCTCTGCATGGTTATCGCTCGCAACGCGAGCGACTAAATTGATCCTACCGATATCAATAATAATAAAATATTTAATTTGTTAGCGCTTTTACAGGTGCTCAAAGACGCTTTACCAGAGATGATCAAGTCTTTTTTTGCAAGTCCAAGTCAAGTCTCAAGTCTTTGGTCACGAGTCCAAGTCAAGTCTCAAGTCTCTAAAAAAAGAAAAGTCTCATGTCTCTTCTGGTTGTAATAAGCCTTCTATTGTCTGCTGCTATCCAGTCTGTTAAGAATACTGCACAGCTATATCTAAGAAATTCAAAGCATGTACTGTGTTATTATCACTCCTATATCTATTAGCATACAGTATCAGTACTGATTAGTTGTTTGTTATATGATCACTTTAAACAGGCTATTGCAATGCAATATGAGGAAAACATCACACTTTAGCTAAATGCAAACAACTTATAAGCAAAACACTTCAGAATCAGAAATCAGTATCACAAATACTTTATTAATCCCCCGCAGGGAAACTGTTAAAAGTACTTAAAAGCGGGTAATGATTAACGTTACCGACCTTTTTTATGTCATGTCAAGAGTTGGATGTCAACGCCACTCAACTCAAACAAGTGTGACAAGCAATTCACTAATCTTTTCAAATATTCAGTTACAAAGCTAGTAGCAAGCTAAGTTAACATTACACAGCTGATGCTGAGCTAAACATGTTTGCTAACCGTCCTATGCGTTAATGTGACTGACCTCTCCGGGTGAGTTTTCAAGTGCCTGATGAAATTCGACGTTGTTGCGCCAGCATCCTTGATTTTGATATTGCAGACTTTGCAGTGTGCGCTCCTTTTGTTGGTGCCGCCGGCATTTTGCTCGAAGTTTTTGTAGTTGAACCTAATTACAAGCGGTACAGCCGCAGGTGTGCCGCCGGTCGCCATTGTGTTACTACGAGGTAGTAACAGAGGCGTGCACGTCTGCGTAATGAGCCCGGCTAAAGTAACTGGATGGCCTACCTGCCTGTCAGCCTTCCATCTGGGCACAAACTTATCTCGTGCCCTCATTGGTCATGTGCACGTTCGTGTGTGTTGGAGGAGGCGGGCTCTATAAGGAAGTAGCAGCCTCTAGCAGATTATCTCCGGTTGTGTATTTTCAAATTCTAGCGATCTCGAGCCGGTTTCTCTCAAATGTACCTACCCCACCTTTAATACGCCAACAATAGAAAACACAATCATTGTTCACGAGTCCCAACACATGAGTCCAAGTCGAGTCTGAAGTCTTTTGGTCTCGAGTCCAAGTCAAGTCTGAAGTCTCTGTGTGTGCGACTTAAGTGCGACTCGAGTCCCCATCTCTGCGCTTTACAGATATAGTGAAGAGAAAAGAAAAGAAAGGAACAACAAATAAATATATAGTTAAAGTTAAAGTCAAATAATACATCACATTACATTGCATTTAGCTGACGCTTTTATCCAAAGCGACTTACAATAAGTACATTCGACCAGGAAGACACAACCTTGAAGAAAACAGAATCATATAAGTACATCAGGTTTCATAGAGCCAAACATTTCAAGTGCTACTCAACTGGCTATAGATAAGCCAGTCCTTTATTAGTATATACGTGCTCTGTTAGCAGTGCTTTGTTAGTAATTATATCGCTCGAGGTGGAGTCGAAAGAGATGAATTTTCAGTCAATACAAAAACAATCACACATTAAAAGCCAGATTGAAGAGGTGAGTTTTTGTAAGTTTTTTGAAGGGGGTGAAGTCAGGGCAGTCTCTGATGGGTTGTGGGAGTGAGTTCCAGAGGGAGGGGGCAGCGACGGAGAAGGCTCTGTCCCCCCAGGTCCGGTGATTGATGTGGGTGGGGATGGATAGGAGGTTGGCTTCTGATGAGCGGAGGCAGCGGGAAGGGGTGTGGTGGTGCAGCAGGTCTGTGAGGTAGGGGTAATCATGAGAGTTGCAGTCACGTGGGCTACGTCCATGTGACTGGGCTCGAGCGGACTATCTGCCGTTATGATTTCCGAATCTTTTCTGTGCTTTTGCCGGTCGTTTTCCCTGTTTTGGGTTTCGCAGGTTTATCAATCGCTGCGCGATAGGGTCTTCGCCAACATCAGGTCTCAGACCCTAATAATCCTTATATTTATTATAGCGCTTTTTCAATGAGGCTGCACTCTACGCAGAGATTCAGCTTTATATAAATCTTTACAAATCCTGTATGCACTCGTGGGTGTGTGTGGTTGTGCTTTAACAGCAGCTGCTCAAGTATGCATGAAGGATCATACAGATTCTCTCTGTTTACATGCTGATAGAGGGACTGTTGTGTGTGAATCTGCCCGTTTGTGTTATCTCAGCGTGGAAGTGTGTCTTTTTCTTTCTCACTTCAGCTCATTCTGCTGAGGTCTGAATGTCACATGAATCATTTTAGTACCCAACAGTAAAGGTCTGCGATTTAAATACTAGACCCAAGTGAGCGAAATTAAATGAAGTGGAGCAAACAGAACAGAGAGTATATTGAGTGAGTGGGCCACGGTAATGAAGAGCTATATTGGAGTCGACACAACAATCGCTCGTTGTCCTAAAAAAGCTGCACAATCAGGCCGAGTGTTCGGGTAAGATAAGGACTGTGATCTGGGGTGAGAGGGAAGAATACATCCAACAACAGCATGCTTTAATTACATTTACTTATAATGAATGGGTTACAATGTTGAAAGGTCAACGATTGTTGGTTTACAAATTGTTTTTACCATGTAATAAGTAAAATAGCTGTTAGTCAGAGAGCTGGCAAAGAAAATCAGGATTTTGTATTAAATACTCTGTTATGTTGAATCTGTGTGGGTGTGGGTGGGTGGTCAGGTAAAGTGAGTGTGTTTGAGAGGGAAAAGGTAAGCTTATTTAGAAATTAAAATAGAAGATTTAAATGAAAAGCGCTATACAAGTCCCATGTATTATTATTATTATTAAATACATACATTTATAGGAATTTCATTTAGTGGGAGTCACGTGATCAGCTGGACAAGATGGCAGCATAGGTTAAACTCCCTCAACCCAGTGATGCTAATTCTGTAAATATATACCGTTGAGACCATTTAAAAAAATATATATTTTAGCCTCTATGAGTGTTTGATCGAAGGCAATGTCTAAATCGAGCAAAAAGTCGCCGCCTGAAAAGGGTCCCGAGACGAGGGGGAAATCTGACATGGAGGCGTTAGTCGACACGGTGCTTGAGAAGCAACGAGGCTATCTGGATTCGCGCTTCGACCAACTCCAACAGATGGGGAGGGAGACGGAGGGGAAATTGACTTCTATCCACTCGCCAAGACATACTCCGTGCCGCAAAGAAAGCCCCGCTCACGATTGATGGACGGAGGATTCGCTTCTCCCCTGACTACAGCAGCTACACTGTTAAACGTCGTCAGGCTTTCTCCCGGGCAATGGATACCGCCCGTGCCAAAGGGGTTAAGACATTTAATTCCCCGGGACATGCCGAAGACTTCATCGTCTCCCTACCAGGAGTGCAGGATGCACCAACCGGCGGGGACGGGGACCCGGGACCTGGGCGCTCATCTGACGGCGAATAGCGGTCTTTTGGAACCTGCTGGACTATATAGCGTAGCTGTTTTAGATTAAATGCACACTGCTTTGCGTGGTCTGGGATCTCTTACAGAGTTTTGGATTATTTCTGCAGGCTTCTTTTTATTTGTTTCTGTCTGACGCTGGACTCATTTGGGGACGGATAGTTGGTTATCATTGTTTGCAGTGGCGTTTTTATATGTACAAAAGTGGTGGGGCACAAAAAACGTAGATGTCTATAAGCTTCTGCAGAGAGGTTCATGGCTGGTGAGGCACTGGCACTGACTCTTCAGGTTTACAAATATTTATTATATTTTGACCTAAATCAAAATATAATATTATTTTCAAAAACTTTTGTCTGATGCTTCAATTAATTTTAAACGGACAGTTCAACAAAAGGATACCCAACAAATGTAATTTTATCATTTAAATATTGAATTGTTCTCTCTTAGTAAGATCCCATTTTAAATCAAATTGCAGTCTTACCTTGACTTGAAGATGAAGTCCATTTGCCTATCCTTCTGGACAAAAATCTCTATTACTTTTTTGTAAAAGTCCTCCTTATGTTCTTGTAGTTTCAAAAGTCTATCATAAATCTAATCTAATCAATAGATTTATGATTCAAAAATGATAAAAGTAGGGTAGACATGTGGATATTATCCGGCTGAACAAAACGTTCATTTATCTAACAGGTTTGTTTCCCACAGATCTTATTTGGAGCTATTTTCTAAAATCCTATGGAGAAATCTCGTTGCTTTTTTGTGGAGGGAAGCCATGCGCAGTTTACTTCCTGGTTTTAGGACGCGTCAGTCTCCTCTTCACACACCACACTTTTCGCGGCACACGTACTTACAGCCAATCAGCTCTGAATTATGTGAGATGACGTATGGTGGGGATGGCAGCTCTATGCCCCTATGGTCATTATTTTTTGACATGATCTTAAAATATATTTTATATTTTTTTTTATTTTTTTTTTTTTGCATTTCTTTGTAATCATTATTTGTAATACTTTCTGATGACACTAGGTGGGGCTGTGCCCCTAATGATTGTTTGGCTGATCAGACTAACTTGCGAGCCTACTGCTTGATTTTTGGATCCCACACCATGTAATAGACTCTGGACTTTAATACAAACACAGCCGACTTTTTGTTTTGATCTATATCACGGCGGATCCGCTGTGCATGCCGGATGTGAATGGACAATGGCCGGTAAGATGTGCGTTATCGGAACAGTGTATGCTATGATGTTACAGTATTATTTACGTTTTTTGCTCTCTTTTCTTCTAATAACTAAGCTCATTGTTGCCTTAGGTTATTTCATTTAGTCTGTTAACAATGGGTTAGGGTTAGGGTTAGTTTAGTAAGCTTTAAAGGTGCGGTAGGTAAGTTTCAGAAACCGGCTCGAGATACACTTTTTGTTATATTCCATGGAATGCTCTTAACATCCCGATAGCAATGAATATCTGAAGTGCTTTGACAACAAATCCATTAAAAATGTCATCTGTAGAAGCCGTAATACTGTAAAAAGTACAACCAATCTGCCTACCTGCCTGTCAGCCTTCCATCGGGGGCACAAACTTATCTCGTGCCCTCATTGGTCATGTGCGCGTTCGTGTGTGTTGGAGGAGGGGCTCTATAAGGAAGTGGCAGATTTTCTCCGGTTGTGTATTTTCAAATTCTAGCGATCTCGAGCCGGTTTCTCAAACTTACCTACCCCACCTTTAAGTACTGGGTTGAAGGGTAGTTATAATCCTTTTGCAGCCCCATATCCAATCAGATCACGGATCAATTTAGGAATATCCGTTTAATGTACTGTTTAGTTATTTTATGTATCATCTTTAATCTTTATTTTTCTGTATCCTCTTGTTTTTGTTACCGGGGAAATGTATGGGGGACTTTCTTGTTTTTGTCTTTGTCCAGTTATGGGAAACGCTTACATCTTCTCGGATTGATTATGTGGGGAGGGACTCCATTTTATTTTGGTCTCGTTTACAGGTTTAGTAAATATGGTTGTTTATCATTTGACGTACCACTCAGCTTATTGTTGACATCTTCCAGAGCAGTGCAGCCCAATGGGTGACTTATCTATTCTTGTGTGGAACTGTGATGGGTTGAATGCACCTCACAAGCGAGCTAGTGTTTTGACTATGTTACATCGCCGTAAAATTAATCTGGCTTTCCTACAAGAGACGCACCTGCTGAGTAAAGATTCCGGCTGCATTGCTAATAAATTCTATCACACTATTGCATCCTCTTCAGCTAACTCCAAAACCAAAGGAGTAGCCATTGTATCTAGATGTCATTTGAACGTTAAGGTGCTGGACATGTGGGCAGACACGGCAGGGAGGATAACTATTGCCAGGGTGGAAGTTTATGGGAGAAAGGTGGCTCTTATGTCTGCCTATGCCCCAATTACATTTGATAAGGATTTTTATGATACCGTAACTAAAAAAAATGCTAGAATTAACCGAGTATGCTATCATGGTGGGAGCGGACATGAACGCAGTATGGAATTCAAATGAACGGTCAAGTTTAACAGCCTCTAGGGATCAGGAGTCGGCTTCTGCTGCGCTACAGTCTTGGGCTGGGAGTTTGGGACTAGTGGACATGTGGCGAGCTTTTAACCCACAGGTTAAAGATTATTCATTTTTCTCAGCCAGACACAAATCTTTTTCTAGGATAGATTATCTTTTTACCTCTCCGCAACTTTTCCAGAAAGTCGATAATGTAATGTTGCTTCCTATTGCCCTCTCAGACCACAAGGGAGTACTCTGTTGTGCGACTCTGGGCAATTTATCCAAGCACGCCACTAGATGGCGCCTCAATTCCACTTTACTAGGAAATGGAAAATATAAAGAACAATTCCTGACACAATTGGAAGAATTTCTTGACTTAAATATAGGTTCAGTTGAGGACCCAAGAATATTATGGAATGCAGTCAAAGGCTTTATAAGAAGCAATACCATATTGTTCTCTTCAAATGTATGTAAGGAAAGATCCGCCAGATTACAGGCTTTGGAAGCAGAATGTGCTAGTCTTGACTCCATTTTGCAGAACAATTACTCTAAACAAACAGCATCTAAACGTAAACTTGTCAAAAAGGAAATAAATGATATCTTGAAACAACGATCATAATTTCTAATACATAGGGTTAGGCAGCGCTATTACTCCCACGGGTCTCGGCCCAGTCACCTCTTGGCTTCAAAAATCAGGTCTAGTGAGCACTTTGCAGATATTCCCTCCATTCAATCTTTGAATGGTAATGTCACAACTGAGCCAAAGCAAATACATGAGACTTTTCAAACCTTTTATTCCAATTTATCAGAGGTTCAGTTGGACAAGAATAGATGTGATGCCTTTCTTACCACAGCTTGCAGTCACTGATTCCAGCCATCTTGATGATCCCATTTCCTTAGAGGAATTAAAAGATGCAGTACGCAACATGCAACGAAACAAATTACCAGGTTTCGATGGGATACCTCCCGAATTTTATGTAGCATTTTGGGATAAACTGGGTCCACTACTTTTGGATATGATAATGTATTCGATAGATAAGGCAGTTTTTCGAGGGACGTGAACATAGAGATTTCCTTACTCTTAAAGAAGGATAAGGACCCGACAGATTGTGCTAGTTCCAGGCCTCTAAGTTTATTAAATTCGGATCTAAAAATATTTGCAAAAGTGCTTGCCAGGCGCATTCAGGATTATATGCCAATTTTAGTTAACTGTGATCAGACTGGGTTTATAAAGTCAAGGCTAGCTGCTGATAATGTTGGACGTCTTCTCCATATAATAGATTCTTCAGTAGACAAAAAAGACCTGGCAGCGGTGCTGTCTCTTGATGCAATGAAAGCCTTTGACAGACTGGACTGGTCCTTTCTGTGGTCTGTGCTGGAGAAAATGGGTTTTGGTAATGGCTTTATACATATGGTTAAGGTGCTGTACTCTAATCCCTCAGCTCTGGTGCTCACTGGGCAATTATCCTCCGCGTTATTCCCTGTTTCTAGATCTTCCCGTCAGGGATGTCCACTGAGCCCAGCACTCTTTGCACTCTCCCTTGAACCTCTAGCCCAAATGATACGCCAATCCCCTAGTATACATCCGATTTCTGTTCGTGACACTCACCATCAGGTGGCGCTATACGCAGATGATATTCTGGTTTTCATGGAGAAACCGACTCAATCTATGTTATCTATTTGTGAGGAGTTTGGTTGTCTCTCTGGCTTTAGGATTACTGGTCTTAATCCGCCCTCTTACCCCTTAATGAGTCAGCTAAAATGCTTCAATCTCCACCCAATGTCCCAGTTGTCCCGCACTTTAAATATCTTGGGATAGAAATGATCCCATCTTTAAATCGTATTGTAACATATAATTACTCAGAAGCATGGAACAGGATTAAGATGGATTTGGAAAGATGGACTAGCCTTCCGAACTCTCTTCGGGCCCGAATATCTATAGTCATAATGAACATTTTACCCAGGATTAATTGTGTCAGCTCAATGATCCCCCTCTCACCCCCGGTTGACTATTGGAAAAAAATCCACTCTTTTATTTTGCGCTTTATCTGGAATTCAAAGCGTCCACGACTGAAATTATCCACTATACAGAGGAGGAGGGAAGGTGGTGGTCTGGCGGTGCCTAATTTTAAATTGTATTTTTGGTCATTGGTGCTTCGTCCGTTACTGGTGTGGCTTAACCCTAATGCTTCCGTTTCCTGGCGTAATATAGAGGAACATATCGGACAACCTTGGAACCTGTAGGATATCCTTTTTGCCAATTTAACAAATAGACAATGTCAACTACGCCTTGGCCCTATAGTTTCACATCTCATCAAGATATGGCGCACAGCTGAATCACAGTGTACGATTCCCTCAAGTGGCACACACGTTCTCCTATATTTAATAATAAAGGTCTGCTCATTGGTGGGAGGCCTGTCTCATCCTCTCATTGGAGCATCAGCAGTATTCACCACTTGAGTGACATTTATGATAACAGGGGCTTGTGCTCCTTTCAAGAAATTAAGAGTGCATTCAATCTGCCAGGTAGCTCGTTTTTCTTCTATTTGCAGCTCAGATCTGCTCTCAAGGCACATGGTGTCCCATGGCAACAACCTATACCCGTTCATCCTCTTTATAAGTTGTTTACTGTACAGGGGGAAAACAGGGGTATGGTGTCTACACTGTATAAATACGATAACCTACAGTTGGACAGAGTATGGAGACGTGACTGCAGTGTTAGACCCTGATTTCAGTTGGGAGGGTGTTTGGTCAAGCATCAAAGAAGCTTCTCGGAATCCCGATCACCAACAGATCCACTTTAACTTTGTCCACAGAACATATCTCACCCCGCGTAAACTTCCCTGTATGAAAAGGATAGACGATCCCTCGTGTAGTTTATGCACTATGAAGGCCCTGGCACGTTTATGCACATGATGTGGGAATGTCCCCCAGTCGCCCTATTCTGGACTAAAGTGGCTTCTGGCATGTCACGTGTGCTCTCAGTGACAGTGCCCGCTCTACTATTGAATGATCTGTCAAAGCTCAATATCACCAAGCTTAAGATGCACATCTTACTAGCTGGCCTAACAGCTGCAAAAAAGATGGTTGCGGTTCGATGGAAGCCTCCTAATTCCCTCACCTTCAGACACTGGGTCCTTGCATCCCTGGATGTTGTTTACCTAGAGTTGTCAACTGTCGATTCCTTCAAAGATCTTTTAGAATGATTTCTCCCTTTCCATAATCCACAGCCTTTTCAATTGCGACCTTTGCGTTTCCGTGTGTGTGTGTGTGTGTGTGTGTGTGTGTGTGTGTGTGTGTGTGTGTGTGTGTGTGTGTGTGTGTGTGTGTGCAACACGTTCTCACTCCCATCCCGTCACATATTGACAGACGGTCAGGGCCCCTCCCCGTCGCTATATTACGTACAGGGTACCCCTTTCCCGTCATTTTCTACGGGCAGGGCGTCCCATAGACCTTCATTGCGGACAGCGGACCCCTTGACCATCAGGCTTCTACGTGCAGGGCGTCCCATAGACCTTCATTGCGGACAGCGGACCCCTTGACCGTCAGGCTTCTACGAGCAGGGCGTCCCATGGACCTTCATTGCGGACAGCGGACCCCTTGACCGTCAGGTTTCTACGGGAAGGGCGTCCCATAGACCTTCATTGCGGACAGCGGACCCCTTGACCGTCAGGCTTCTACGGGAAGGGTGTCCCATAGACCTTCATAATGCCTATTTTAAGGTTCATTTGGCCATTAAAATGCGTTTTGATGTCATTTTATACGAGTAATGAGTTTTTATTTCTGATTATTTGTGCAGTACATGTACATGATGTTTAGTTTGCTAGTTATGACGAAGATTACTTCATGAATGTGTACACATTCATGGTTGCTAAGGTGGTTGCTATGGACGCTGCAACAGCTCCCAGACCACGTGATCAACAACAATGGCTGTCCTTCGTGTTATTCTCGGTGGAAAAATGCCTATTTTATGGTTCATTTGGCCATTAAAATGCGTTTTGATGTCATTGTATGCGAGTAATGAGTTTTTATTTCTGATTAGTTGTGCAGTACATGTACATGATGTTTAGTTTGCTAGTTATGACGAAGATTACCTTACGTCTGTGAGGAAAATGCATGGGGCTCAGAGCCTCGTATTTTTAAAATCTTTTTTTCCTTCTAATTTGTTATTCTTTTCAAATAACACACTGTTATTTACTCACCAATAACATACAATTATCCTTGCTTTTATTTATTGGTTTAATTCCATAATCTCGGTCTTTTTTGGCGTTCGTCAGGAACTGAATTTAAAAATAAAAATAACCGGAAACAGACGTGGGCATTTCGAGCGATTACCCAAGATTCTCAGCTACGCTGATTGGATGTTTTAGCCGCAATGCATGCTGGGATTTGGTGTTTATATTATATGAAATCCGGAAAACATTTGAAAAGACTAAAATAATACTTAATTCCGAGTGCTCTTGCTTTTCTCTTTGAAAGTCATCACATAACGGCATTGTAATACACGGTTCGGCTGCATTAAATATTACAGATCTGCCGTAGTTCTTTATTTATAGCGCCCTGATGAGAAGACCTATGGAAAAACTGAAGAAATGCCGCCGAAACTGAATACTTGACGTGGATCATAAATATATCAACAATTAAAAAACTTCTCAATTTCTCTTCACACAATACGTCTCCTTGCAGTATCAACACTAATTCGGCTGACTTTTACATTTGATGTAATTCATAGATAGGTTATATTTACACCATAACGGTGCACAGCTGATAAAAAAGGACTGTAGTTTTTAAAGATATTACTGATTTGAATTGGATTGCATTTTGAATGTAAGAATGTAAATACTGATTCTGAAATAGTATAGCAATATGCTGTAAAATTATGTGAAAGCATGAATAAAACTACACATCTTCAGATGTTGTACATAAGTGTCTGTGTGTACCTTGTGTGCCTAGTGGTTAAAGCACGTTATTGAATTATTGTTTTTATGTGTTATATTTGATTAAAAAAATATTAAGAGTACATATACTTTCATAGGGGGAAAGTAGAAGGTCTGTGATAGAAATATAGAATATAAAAAATCAAGAAGATACTATAAGTGATCTCTTCAATAAAACAGTTTAGTGCAGGATGTACAAAGATATTAATAGGAGGAGGTGCAAATCAGAAAAACGAATTAACCTTTATTTAAACATTAAATAACAGATTACGGTCTTCTTTTAAATAAGAAAAAAACGTTGGGGGTATCTATCTACAGATAAATACAAAGTACTTAACGTCTAATATATTGCTTTCCTGCAATGTTAACTATGTTGGTTTGCTATCCTGGCTCCAAAATGGTGGAATGAGCTCCCCATTGAAATCAGGACCGCAGAAAGCTTACACACCTTCCGGCGCAGACTGAAAACTCATCTCTTTCGACTCCACCTCGAGCGATAGAACTATTAACAAAGCACTTATATACTAATAAAGGACTGGCTTATCTAAAGCCAGTTGAGTAGCACTTGAAACGATTGGCTCTTTGAAACCTGATGTTCTTATATGATTCTGTTTTCTTCAAGGTTGTGTCTTCCTGGTCGAATGTACTTATTGTAAGTCGCTTTGGATAAAAGCGTCAGCTAAATGCAATGTAATGTAATGTTGAAGCACTTATTTTAACTGATATTATACATATGGATTATACTCTTATGTATGTAGATAGAATAAGAAATGTGCAGAATATGACAGTTTAATGGTGGAGGTACACACATATTGATAGATGTCTTGTACTGCACTGTTGAGGGACCTGTGACGCAAGTTTTTCATTCATTGCATAACTACACCGTAAGTTGTGTAAATGATATGAAAGGGATGTGCAAAATAGCCATAATATATAGTCTTTAATTAACTATTAGTAGAGAATAACGAGTAATTAATATACTTTATTACTCGTTTCCATTAATGTCAATTGCAGATACATGTTTAGTCTTCTCAAGCACAACTATCAAATATCTCTCCTGATTGTTGGCACTTGACAATCACCTTATCTGAATTTTACTCAGGTGTAACTAAAGTCTGATTTAAGGGTTGTTTATATTTCACATCATTAATCAGAATCTGCAAAGTAACTCAAATAAATGCAGTGGAGTAAAAATACCAGGTTAACCTCTGAATTGTAGTGGAGTATAATTACAAAGTATCAATGAGCTTTCATGTGGGTATATTAATGCTATATATTGATGCTGCGCATTATGGACAGCGATTTTTATCCATTTATTAATTATATGTTTTACATTTGATAACACCAATGTGTTTAATACTGGCAACTTCTAATTGTGGGAAAACGAAAAAGTTCAGTAGAGACGTCCCATAGAACATTTTGCGAAACACAATAGTGTAGTGTGTAGTTCTGGGGGGGCGTTCGATTCCAGTTTTGGATAGTCTGGCGTGGTTTCGTTCCATTTCACACAGCTGTTTGACGCTGTAACCTTGGCGCACTGCCACTCCAACATCCAATCCCAGACCTAGAAGAGTAATCACGGGGACTGTAGTCCTCAACGATAGCTGGGGATTCTGGGTAGTGTAGTGTCTTCGGCCATCCTAAACTCAAACATTTTGACAATCGCAATGATGCTCGAACTGTCCCTTATAGGCCTACGTCTGTTTCCGGTTATTTTTATTTTGAAATTCAGTTCCTGACGAACACCAAAAAAGACCGAGATTATGGAATTAAACCAATAAATAAAAGCAAGGATAATTGTATGTTATTGGTGAGTAAATAACAGTGTGTTATTTTGAAAAGAATAACAAATTAGAAGGAAAAAAAGATTTTAAAAATACGAGGCTCTGAGCCCCATGCATTTTCCTCACAGACGTAAGGTAATCTTCGTCATAACTAGCAAACTAAACATCATGTACATGTACTGCACAACTAATCAGAAATAAAAACTCATTACTCGCATACAATGACATCAAAACGCATTTTAATGGCCAAATTAACCTTAAAATAGGCATTTTTCCACGGAGAATAACACGAAGGACAGCCATTGTTGTTGATCACGTGGTCTGGGAGCTGTTGCAGCGTCCATAGCAACCACCTTAGCAACCATGAATGTGTACACATTCATGAAGTAATCTTCGTCATAACTAGCAAACTAAACATCATGTACATGTACTGCACAAATAATCCGAAATAAAAACTCATTACTCGCATAAAATGAGATCAAAACGCATTTTAATGGCCAAATGAACCTTAAAATAGGCATTATGAAGGTCCATGGGACGCCCTGCCCGTAGAAGCCTGACGGGCAAGGGGTCCGCTGTGTCCGCAATGAAGGTCTATGGGACGCCCTGCCCGTAGAAAATGACGGGAAAGGGGTACCCTGTACGTAATATAGCGACGGGGAGGGGCCCTGACCGTCCGTCAATATGTGACGGGATGAGAGTGAGAACGTGTGTGTGTGTGTGTGTGTGTGTGTGTGTGTGTGTGTGTGTGTGTGTGTGTGTGTGTGTGTGTGTGTGTGTGTGTGTGTGTGTGTGTGTGTGTGTGTGTGTGTGTGTGTGTGTGTGTGTGTGTGTGTGTGTGTGTGTGTGTGTGTGTGTGTGTGTGTGTGTGTGTGTGTGTGTGTGTGTGTGTGTGTGTGTGTGTGTGTGTGTGTGTGTGTGTGTGTGTGTGTGTGTGTGTGTGTGTGTGATGGTATACACTCCGGTCTGATGGAGTGCTGGCAGCAAACACCTTATATGTGTGTGTGTCTTTGTGTGTGTGTGTGGGGGGGAGGGTAGGGTTTGTTTTATTTTATTTTCGTTGTCTTGTGTCTGAATTCTGCATTTTGTATATTTTGTAAGTAATTATTTGTATCTCATTTTGTTTCTCTTGTGTACTTTCAGTTATTTCATTTAAGGAAAATAAATAAATGTTGTGCTTGTAGTTGTACATGTCGTGTATTAACATCAATAAAAATGTGATCACAAAAAAAGGAATTTCATTTAGTTTCAACAATGATGTTATATGATGATGTAAAAGTCCTTAAACAAGTTTGAAAGAGTCAGTCTGAAGTTTAAACCTCACATTATAAATAACAGATTGTATTCAGCACACAATGCAGGTCTGCCCACCAACACGCTCTGTCCGTTCACTGACACCAAGTCGTGGTCTGGGGAGAAGACACAACAACTAACAATGCTTCTCATATCAATGCTTCATACTAGTTTGACAAAGTAATGCATTTTTTTGTTTTAACTGATTGTCTCTTCCTTGGAAGCATTGTATCATGACCATATACTTCCTGTCTTAATAAACAGACTTCCTGTGGCTTTCTGCTGGATTTGCTGAACTATAGCTTCCAGGCTTGGAATGCTAATGAAATAAATACATGCAACATGGAATGACTACTTTTGTGACAGCGTTGAAGGGATTTTGAAATCAATGTATTTGAAACAAAACCAGGACTGAGGTTGCTTCAAACATTGCTTCGTGCCGGTTGATTAATGATCAATACATTATTTTGCGCACATGTAAACCAGGTCACAAAGGGTCAATCAAACCAAAGTGCTTTAGCCAATGAGAATGCAAGCAGATGACACCCCACACGCTAGTCAGATACAAGGTACAACACAAAAGTCTTGTAAAGTGCACTTCTCTAACCGGAGGACAGCAGGGCGTGTGCTCAAGCCCCCTTTGAGGCCGATCTGTGCCAGGCAGGAACACTATCCCTGCACGTCTGATACTGTCGCTGAGGTTCATGTTGAGGAAGCTTGAAAGCCCTGTGCATCTCTTCAAAGTGTACCATGTGTGGTATATGTTCTGGTATCGCTGCCGTGTGTTGTTGACCTGCGATCGGGACCAGGCTGACATATCACTGGATATCTGTAATCACACATCTGGGATGTTGCTGCTGGTCATCTGGTCTGCTTTCCATATCTGTGGTTATGAGCCATAATCATTTCCTGTTATTCCATGAATGTTATTTATAGAGAGTATATATTTTTAACTCTTCCATTGTTGGCTCGAGGTAATACATGTGATTAAAGGTGGGGTTGTTGTTGGAAATAGAGCTTCCTCTTTAGAGAGAGGAAGTCTCAGAGAAATTCCTGACATTGATACGACGGGCCGCCCACTTTCTCTGCTCTGAAATGCACTCATCCATGGCTGAGTGCACCGACACACCGCACACGCACTTTAAGATCCACATGGTAACGGTTTGTTAGTGTGAGGTCTCACCAAGAAGAATGTTAAGACTTATTGATGTGAACATATTCTCCTCCTTCTCTTCTCAAAAGGCTAAAGGATGGAGAGATGGCATGGTGTCGTCCAATGAGAACAGGCGCCGGCCGCTGTCGTCGGGTGAGGTGGAGGGCGTGTCGTGGCATGGCCCCCGGACAATTTATGTCCCGAAGAACTCGCAGGGATTTGGCTTCACGCTGCGCCACTTCATCGTCTACCCCCCCGAGTCCTCCGTCCACAGTCTCAAGGTGAGCCCTATCTGCTGTTCAGCCACAGTACAGATGGCTTTATATTTAAGTTGAATATGACACATTTAGAAAGCAGCTCATTTACATTTAAATGATAGCGTATTAGCAACATAAAGCTTATTTTGAATGCATCTTGAGGTTATTTACCTCACGACAGAGCTATTTGCCCATTACACTGACTTTATATTCAAATATTTGACACAAAATGTATATCTATTATTGTCTTACTTTTTTATCTAACTTTTAGAAATGTGTCACAGCATTAGTAAAATCTATAGTAGAATTAACACTTTCCAATATTAGCAATATTTATGTGTGTGTTGTGTCATGCTGTGTATGCTGCCATGTCAACAAGCTGACAGAGAAGCACAGTTGACCTCAGATAGGATGATTGAGCACGGTGTATTTATGTGATCCAAACTCTACAGCTACACACTGTGCTGAGGTGCTTTAGAGTGTGTGACAGCTGCTACACACTGTGCTGAGGTGCTTTAGAGTGTGTGACAGCTGCAGCACAACCTCTGTGTAGAGCAGAGCCCTTTGTGTCCAGTCAGGAATGAGCTAACTCAGCATAGCATCAGAGCCACGCACGCACACACACACGCACGCACGCACGCACACACACAGAGGGAGTCCTGTGAGTGACCTAGGCAGCAACAATAATCAAAAGTTTTAGAAATCACAATTTGGAATCTTCCAATATTCAAATCGCAGGAAGCATCATATTTAACTCTCACCTCTCTTAAATCCAGGCTAAAGCCTTTCTTGTTGCCGCTGCATATCCCACGCTGCACTGTAACTATGTGCTGCACCCCCCTGTGGTCTCTTCTCACACCTGCTATGTTCCTCCCACAGGATGAGGAGAATGGAAATGCAGATGGGAAAGGTGAGTGCTTCATGCTTCTGCTACTTTACAAGCTGGACTTTCTTTTTGAAACTGTTATTGAATCAGTATCACAGCTGATGAAGTCTCTACATGCCTTTGGGACTCCTCAGAAACAATGATGTTCTGTATCATGATGCACACGATTAGGATGTGTGTGAAGGTGGATCTGATTCAACCCTTTGGGGATGCTAATGTGTGTCTCTGTGTGCGTTTCAGCAGGATGTCCGCGGTCTCGTTTGGAGCCGATGGACACCATCTTTGTTAAGAGTGTGAAAGACAATGGGCCTGCTCAACAAGCTGGACTCTGCACAGGTAAAAGACAAACACTCATATGTGAGGAAACACATGGAAGACATGTGTGTCCCCTGACTGTCCAGCTTCATAATACGGTGTCACTTCACCTGCAGTTATTACAGAGTGCTAACAGAAATACAACAAGGAGCAGCAGCAAGTCCTTCATAGACTTTGTGTTGCCTCTGTTCCTTCATCAGGCTTCATCAGGCTGCCCTCTCATTGTTGCTTTAAGAGCCATTTAACACACTTCTCACCGTGCTGCAGTCACACTGGTGATGCTGGCTGTGGTCAGGGGGGAAGCAGGCTAAATGTTACCCCCCCCTAACCTGTATGCTTTGGTTAAACCCCGGTAGGTGTTCCTGTTAAGCGTGGTTCCTCTGAGCAAGTTAAAGCTTCCAAACAGACTCTGGTGGGATCTTTCATTCTCTACTACGTGTATTTTGGCTGTTCATTCAAAAGAGTGTAACGCTATAATGCCATATTAACCCACCTATAATAGATTCCTACCACCCTGATACTTCTTGTTTTTAATCCTGTTTCTTCATGTGGTCATTACTCATTCACGGGTAATGACCACATGTGCATCATTTGCAGTCTGATAATACTTCTAATGCTTATTGTGACGCAAGAGTATAAATGCATTAGCGTTGCATGACCTGCTGTCAGTCATCACCGTTTGGTTTCCCGGTGACGGGCCCACACGAGGTACATTGTAGGAACTCGCCAGGATTTAAAAATAATTTACTCTGCTCTGCAATTGTTCTGACCCAACATTTTTATCTAATCCACTTTCTGAATTTACTCAGAATATTCTCCTACAAAGAGTTATAGAAAGCACATAAAGCACTGTGTACTAAAGACGCAACTACAACTAATTAATATAGTATATCAATTATTTGTCAGGGAAACTCAACATGATGGTGATAAGAAGGTTAAGTGCATGAAAATGATAACGGAGCACTTACTTGTTTTATTCTTCTAAAAGCTTGATTGCTTCTCCTCAGGGTCAATCTCCCTCTAACACATGTTTCACCCTGATTCTGAATGTGTGTGTTGTGCAGGGGACAGGCTGGTGAAGGTGAATGGGCAGAGCATTCTGGGTAAAACCTACTCTCAGGTGATCACACTCATCCAAAACAGGTGGGAAATTAGTCTTAATGCATTCCATTGTTATGTTCCATCTGATCTGGTATTTATTTGGTTCGTATATTTGGATATTTTTCCTCCAGCGAAAACATTCTGGAACTCTCCATCATGCCCAAAGATGAGGACGTGTTGCAGTTGGTAAGTGTGAGTATTAACTTTCTTCTTTTTTCTCTTCCTTCATGCTCTCACCTTATAACTGAGTTAAGTCACAGCTAGCTAGGCTGTTCGCATGATGGCAGCGATTATGAATTGTTATTATAATTCATGCAGCTACTTATTTAGTTAAACTACAGATATTAATTTGGATTATTTGGTTATAAATCAGAAAACAACAACATTAGTTTGTACAGATGGGAAGAATATCTACACTGAACACAAATATAAATACAGCACTTTTGTTTTTGCTCCCATTTTTCATGAGATGAACTCAAAGATTTAAAACATTTTCTATATACACAAAATAAGAATTTCTCTCAAATATTGTTCACAAATCTGAAAAGATGTGTGATAGTGAGCACTTCTCCTTTGCCGAGATAATCCATCCCACCTCACAGGTGTGGCATATCAAGATGCTGATTAGACAGCATGCTTATTGCACAGGTGTGCCTTAGGCTGGCCACAATAAAAGGCCACTCTGAAACGTGCAGTTTTGCTTTATTGGGGGGGGTCTGGGGGGTCCGAAAACCAGTCAGTATCTGGTGTGACCACCATTTGCCACAACCCAAACAATAAATTAAATAGACTCAGGTTGGAAAGCAGAGCTCTCTTGTGGCCAAAACACGCAATTGCATTTGTGAAAATGCAGTAGTAAAAAATGTTTTTTAAAAATAAAGTAAGTCAGGAAGGTGGGGGCTCTCCATCTCCAGCTCCCAGCTGGGAAAACGGAATGGGGTTGTTGTGTTTCAGGTGCAGTTTAAGGTTGGTCGTATTGCTAGCTTTTGTTGCTACCTTTTTAAACAAATGCGACATACCGGCTCATTCAATTCCGTAGGTTCGCCTTGTTGGTTTGGCTTAAATCCAAAATATTTGATGTGGAATTAGGTTTTACAACCAATTCCATTTAACTTCAAATTCCCCTCAAGTAAGTCACACGTTGTCGCCTACTTGTCTCAAAAAACACTAAGAGCACAGCAGTCGAGGATACAGGTGTGTGTGCTCAGTCAGGACAGTATGAACTGATAAACTGGGTCAAAGTTATGGGCCTTGGAAAACATTTCCCCAACAGGTACAGTGACGTATTTGGGTATAGTGACGTGACGTAACCTCTGCGGAGCCGTTATGTTAAGTCCGCGGATTGGTCCACTTCCTCACACACACACACTCAATCTTTTCTCAGCTGCAGCTCCCCGGATTTCTCAGCCTGAGACGGCGGGACGCGGTGAGGCTGTGAGTCTGTGTGTGAGCACCAGAGGTCGCGTTAACCGAATATTTTCCGTCTATGACGGATTTTCTTTTACAATGATGGAAAAATCTGAAAGCCGTCCGTCATTTTGACAGATTAGAACAAACTCAGAACAGCGCCACAGTTTCCCCGCAGCGAGACTCCGGTGTTATGCCGTATTATGCATGCCCGCCCAAAAGGAAATTATATCGTTTCCAAACCTAACTTTGCCGTACAGATCATTGAAATGTCTGTGAGTATTTGCTTTACGTTTTTGTTAAACCCACAATGCTAACGCTGAGCCTCTGAATTAGCAACGAGCGAAAAATGCTAACAGATTACTGCACAGAAACTCACTCATAAAACTCTTATTATTTATCTTTTCTGCACATCCAACGATTGGCATCGTGAGAAGACACATAATCGATGGGTACATACATCATCACTCTATGATAAGAGTATTATCTCGCGGAGATAATAACAAGAACAGACATCAAAACATGTGGCGCTAGGTAGCTAAAACCGGCAACATGGCCTACCTTGGTCGTAGTCTGGTCAAAACTGGTCTTCAATGGCATTAAAACGATAAAAACGCTGCTGAAGTTAATCCATAGGTTAATCCAATGTGTCTGCGTCCATTTGAAATGATTTCTGATAATCCATAAGCAATAAACCCTGCTTTTCCGTTTCCAGATGTCAGAGCGAGAGATGCACTCTCATGCAAAACGACATGCGCAAAGCCCCCACCTTTTTGTGTTAACGTTGGTGTCTATGTGAAAACTCCCCTTAGATTCTATTGGCTCTAACGGTCAGAAAGAGATGTCAATCACCAAAATCGACCAATGGGTTCCAGAGAAACGGTAAAAACGATCATTTCCACCTAAAACATAATTTTTGGACGGACACTATAATTTGCAGTTTTTTTACTATGTTCAATCTGAATTTTCTTTCAAATAAAAAACATCTATATTGATTCTGACTTTTCTACATCCAACTCACAGGTTTATCATTACTTTGAGAACAAAGATTATTCATTTAACCCTTTTAGAAGTATAGTTATGGTCATTTGTTCTGGAAATGTCATTTTCGAGCCTGAGACCTGAAAAACAGGCTCGGTGCTTAACAGGTTAAGGATAATTATACATAATTATCCATATTGATTTTTTAAAAAAAAAAAATTTATTCTCTTGTACATGGGAACTGGGTACAGTACATTCTCCCAGACACAAATACTCAAATAAAATAGTTTACTTTATCAGCATTGGTGTTACCAATGCTTACTATTTATTTGATACCAATTTGGTAATACAATTAATAAAAAGAACAAGGTTTGGGTTCGTTCTTCAGATATGACTGCGATGTTAACATGTAAGCTCAATAATGAACTCCAGCTCAACCAACCATATTGTAATATCTAAGTAATCATCTTGAAATATGACATTATTATTTGTAATATACACACATCTTATTGTGAGGTTGATTTCACATACACTACGCCTCTCTTCAACACTACTTTGACGTTAGCTTGTCTACATAATACATAAGCACATTTTAATTAACCTTAGCAATGCATAAAGTTACCTATAATAAAATATCTCTCTAAGTTACAAGGATGACCTTATTTTACCAACCTCAAACAGAAGCCGTTTATTCTACAGTATTATCCCACTTAATGCTTAACATTTCTGTATGTAAGGGATAATGTGCAGCGAGGTGCCTCCGCTTCGCGTCGGGCTCCTGCTCAGCCTGTTGGGTGTTCTTTACCCATAATGACCAAGTCGCTGCACATTATTATTATTACAAGGCAAAAAGAGAAACGGTGATTACAGATTCTCAACAAAGTAACGACATCACTCCCAATATTAATTGACATTTTTTTATTGATTTAGGATTTTTTTTTTATTGATTTAAAAAACAGTATTATTGATTTAAAAAGTAATTTTATTAATTTAAAATGACATGCATCCGTTAAGAAAAATAGTCCGTTTTTATAGCGTTTTTGCAGAGCTTTTTGATTACAGATTTGAAAACATCGTTGCTTGCTTTACAAGTAGCACAATTCATGATGTCAAACCTTGGAAAGTATCTAGATATCCCTGCCCTAATGCCAAAGTAACTGGCAACTGAATATGTTTTGCCATTTGATGTCTGGACCAGCCTACGTAAAAAGGACCGCAGCTCTGTGTTAAGGTTTCTGCCCCGTAGCTGATCAGCTAGTCTTTAAATTGTTTCATAGCCCATAATGTGGTCCGTCTTTTCGCCTCTCTTACTTCTCCACTGTTTTCTTGTCCCTCTTGTCTTTTTATTTTCTTCACTGGGGACTCATCAGCCACTAGCCATTCATCCTGTGCTCTCCAAATATATTGAAATTAATATTAAAATCCTCCATGTTGCTCCCAGACGGTAGACAACGGAAAACTAAAGAAAAGCAAACTGTATACACTTTTCGACCAAACTGTATAGTTAAATCGACCGGACTTCTTTCTGCAGATGTGAGCGTCCTTAACAACGGTCAATAAATCCTTGACAGCGGTCTGTACTACTGGATTAACAAGGTGTCACGTGTTCTGAATTGACCAATCAGAATCCATTATTCAACTAAACCATGTAATACGTTTTAATTTGGAGACTAAGATTAGCATCGTTAGCACAGATGTAGCTACCACTTGCTTACATGCTAACCCATGCCTTAATGGGATCTATCATGCAAAATGCTTTTTTGTATGTCTTTTATACATAAATATGTGTCCCCGGTGTGTCGGGGAACTCGCGCAGCGTAAGAAAATAAAACACTTTCTCTTTTCCTCCGTTCCCACATCTTTTAAAAACGGGGGTACAACGAGCAGATACAGATTTGCTGCCGATACTACGTCATTTCGGATGGTGGACCCACAAAGAGTTGCTATAAGAAACAATGCCCGACGTGTTTTGGATGTAATATGGTATTTGTTTACATTACCAAGCATCGCTAACACTGAGAACTAACCTGTACTGAGCACATGTGTTTAAAAAGCAGGAAATAAAAAAAGGAACTCACCTCGTGGTAAACCCTTTAAGAGAACAATTATTTGAGCTCCATACTGTTTCAGAAATAATCCTTGAAGTGCTTTGATGGAAATTCTATCGCTCAAAGTGGAGTCGAAAGAGATGAGTTTTCAGTCTGCGCCGGATTCTAGCAGTTACTGGAAGCCAGTGAAGTGAGCGGAGGAGCGGCGTGGTAAACAAATTATAAATGGTAGTAACTCATTAATAAATGGGTATGTGTTTTACACTTTACAAGGCTCCCTTTTGGCAGTTATAAATATTAGTAACTCATAAATAAATGGTCATAAAGAGATGCCAAGAAACATCAAGATGGATGGGGGGGAGAATCAACTCAGTGAACAACAGATACCAAGGATGCTGGCTGATGAAGAAGACGAAGTAAGCTAGGTAGCCAATATACGGCTTAGTCATCTTGCCAAATAGTGAGCCTGTGTTGATGTATGAAAACGGTTAGAACTGGTTTATCAATGGTTCTTAATGATTAATAAAGTGTTTACAACCTAATTAATAACCTAATTATAAACCCTCTATGAAACCTTTATAAGGGTAGTCTTATTAAATAAATACGGTACAGCTGAATGTTGCACCTCTCCGCCCTCAGCTGTGCCCCCCCTGTTTGTCCCCTCTCCGTCCTGTCTGACACTGTGGTTCTCTCCTCAGGCGTACTCGCAGGACGCCTACCTGAAAGACAACGAGCCGTATGTGGGCGAGGCTCAGAACCTCCCTGTGCCCCCCCCCCTCTGTTACCCCGCCTCTATGCCCGGCCCCCCGTCCCCCCAGCCCGACCTCAGCCTGCACAGTCCCCTGGACAACTGGCAGTGCCGCCCCGGCTCCTCTCCACTGGACAACCGCCCCCCCGCTGCACCTACCCCCACCTCCGGCTGGCCCGGGGTTCCTGAAGATGCCAGCGGCCACATCCCGTCTCCCGCGCGGCCCCGAGGCCGTTCCTCTTCGGCCCTCAGTACACTGGACTTTCACTTTGCTAACCACAACGCTGCCATCGCCTCCGCCACCCTGCCCCCCCCACGGAAAAGCAGCCTGCCGGCCCCCGCCCGCTCCCACGCAGACTCTCTGTGCCACCAGGCTCTGTCGAACTGGTACTACAGCCAGGCCGAGGCGGCGGAGAACATCCCCCCCCCGCCACCGTAGCATCTCTCAGGACTGTTTAGCGGAGCTGGGGCTGGCCCTCGGCCCGGGACCCTCACCGGGCTCCGTCCCCTCTGCAGAGCAGCGCAGGAGAGAGGACCTCCTGAGCCACCAGCAGGCAGCCGCTGCCTCCCATGACTCCTACTGGCTGGGGGGGTTGGGGGGGTTGTCGGGCCCCGGCAGCTGGTCCTGCTCAGAGGGCCTGCTGGCAGCGTATGCAGAGTACGAGCACAACTACGGCCACTCCGTGGAGACCCTGGCCCAGGCCTCCGCTCTGGTGTCAGCACGCCATGAACCCCCCCCACATGGCCCCCAGACTGCTAGCTACAGGGAGCAGAAAATGTCAGCGGGGCATCAGCACCAAACCACAGCGTCCTCCCCCATCACTGCCTCCTTCACAGTGCCTCCCAGCGGCAGGCGGGGGGGGCAGGTAGCTGAGCCCCAGACTCGGCGCGTTAAAGAGGAGGAGCTGGTGGGCTACAGGAGCTACAGCCCCTCCTTCTCCCGCAAAGCCGGACACCCCCTCCAGCAGGCCCACTCCTTCAGAGAGCCCAGCTACAGCGGCCCCCACCTCACCTGGAGCCCTGCAGACTGTGAGGGGGCTCTGGTCCCCAGGCCCCAGTCCACCCCCGCCCTGTCTGCATCAGACGAGGAGAGAGCCGGCCTGGGGGAGGACCGGGAGCTCCTCTCCCCCGTCTCTCTGAACCAGGTGCTGAGGCAGAAGCCCCCCTCTGGCCGCAGAACTCCTGTTCAGGCCGCCCAACATCCCCACTACCCCCCCCAAGCAGAGCCACCAGAGCCCATTGGTCTGGAACCTTCACGAGGGACCCCCTCTCCTGTCTCTGGGGGGCCGACCCCCACCCACAGGGCTAACGGTAGCCTGGCACAGCATGCATACAACTCCCTGTCCTCCATCCCATTCATAGGTGAGTCACTGTTACAGTGGCAACAGCTATCAAAGAAGATGTCACACTCACCACTACCTGTCCCAATAATCAATTCAATTCAAATAGCTTTATTGGCATGACGTAATGACAGTGTTGCCAAAGCTTTGTACAATTACGACATTTTTACATAAATATACATTTGGAATGTAATGTTATATTCATAAACATTTTGAACAGAAGCAAATAACATGTTTTCTTTACAAGGAAAACTATAAAATGTACGAACATGAAAAAAACACGAAAAAAATAGAAAAAGTTAAGATGAGTTATTGATTATTGTGCAGAATAATAATGATAATACATTCTTATATTACATAAATATAAAAATGATAAATAGAAAGACGTGAGACCTGGTGTGTTTCTACCCATCTCAACATGTCTGTGTGTTAATACCAGTCAGTGTGTGTCATATGTTCCCTCACTCGTCACTACATTCAGTTAAGTCTTAGAACATGTTCAACGTTAACTTGTCAAGTGTATGTTTGTTGTCAGTTAACCCTGAGAGTGTTAGTTGTGTTGTCTGTCTCTGTAACTCTCTCCTGTGGCGGCCTCAGATGATCCCAGCAGCCCCGGCTCTGACCTGCAGGCCTGCTATGTCCCTGCCTGCTCTGTTGTGTCCAGTTCCACTGTGGCCACCCTGTCTGTCTCCCCCACCCTCTCCTCCCTCTCCCCCTTTGTCACACTTTGTTCTCAGAACCTCAGTGAGTCTCACTCTCAATACTGAAAAGCTTCTCACAGAGCCAGATCAATATCTCGTATGTCTGACACTGACCAACATCACAGCCATTGTTTGCTTAATTCATTTGAATCAAGATGAAGTTATGTAATGCATGCAGAAAAGATATACATATATATATTTATATATGTCTAGTCTCAGCCTCATTCTCATTTGAAAGGAGTACACTGCTATCTAAAAACACTGCATCCACACATCTGTTTCACTCATTCAAACTCTTGTTGGATTGATTTATTTGAATGTAAAACTCCTGATAACGAAAGGACATTGCATGCTGCAGCGCTGTAGGGTCAAATGTATCCAACACTGAGAACTAAGCCTTTAGTTCCTTTACCTGGCTTATGTCAAAGTTTAAAATCAGCTTCACATTTCCCCACCATAAATAACATAGTGTGTACCCTGCCTCTGTGTCACATGTCACTACCATTCATTATAAAATACATCTTAGTCTCCTCCTCCTCCTCCCCTCTCTAACTCCTCTTGTCTCTCTTCAGGGAGTATTAAAAGTCGCCGCTCCTCCTACCTGCTGGCCATCACCACAGAGAGATCCAAGTCCTGTGACGAAGGTCTCAACACCTTCAGGGAGGAAGGCCGTGTCTTCTCGTAAGAACTCAAAGGGCCATTTAAAAACGGCATTATTTACTATTCCATATAGTGTCAGAAATGAGTAGTGTTAAACATTGTGTGCCGCAGAGCCTTCACAGTGACACAGGATCATGGATAGACACTTCAAGTTTTCTGAAGTAAATATCAAGCATAATTGTTTGTAGCCTTTATTTAACCGGGTGAAGCCCCTTGAGATCAAAAGATCTCTTCTTCAGGGTGACCTGCAGGACATCAGTTACACATGTAACATAAAAACAACAGAACAACAATAAGGATGACATACAACATAATGTACAGGGTACAGTTTACAAAACTCTATTCACAATGACAGGTACCATGAGTATCAGACAGCATGGCACCCAGCGAGTTTCAAAGTGATGCAGGGGAACCAAAGTGCTCAGTTGTAAACAGGTTTGCAGACTGTTCCAAGTCAGTGGAGCTGCTCATCTAAAAGCTTTCTTCCCTAAGACAGTCCTAGCACTTGGCACATTTAATAAAACAACATCATGAGATCTCAGGCAATACGTACTTTCAATTCGTCGAGAGATCAGAGAGCAGATATAAAAAGGTAGTTTACCCAACATGGCTTTGTAGATGAACATGTACCAGTGACTGAGCCTCCGTACAGTTAGTGAAGGCAGACCTGCCTCGGCGTACAGGGTACAGTGATGAGTCAGTGCTTTACAGTTTGTCACACATCTCAGAGCACTGTGATACGCAGCATCTAACTTGATCAGGCAATGGGCAGGTGCATTCATATACATCAGATCCCCATAGTCCAGCACAGGTCAAAGGTCACAGAGCCTTTTCCTGGCCTCAAGCGAGAAACAGGACTTGTTTCTGGAGAAGAAACCTAGCCTAACCCTCAGCTTTTTAAGCAGGTTATTGACATGAAGTTTAAAAGAGAGACAATCATCAAGCCAGATACCAAGGTATTTGTAACAGGCAACAACTTCAAGTTTTGTTCCTTGCGTAGTTACAATATCTAAAACTGGTGTCTTTTATGCTTTTGAAAAGAGCATTACCTTGGTTTTATCCACATTTAAAAGAAGCTTTAATTCAGAGAGCTGAGTCTGAATAGTGTTAAAAAAAGCCTGTAATTTAACAACAGCCTCTTTAATGGAGGGACCTGCACAATACATCACAGTATCATCCGCATAAAAATGTAAAGTAGCTTCATCCACATTATCACCTACGCTGTTAATATATATGGAGAATAAAAGTGGTCCTAAAACAGAACCTTGTGGTACACCATTAGAAATGTTTAACCACTCAGAAGACAGTCCATCACAATGAACACATTGGGACCTTTCAGAGAGGTAGTTCACAAACCACCCCACTGCAAGGCTGGACATGCCAATACTGAGTAGCCTCTGCTTTAAGATGCGATGATCAACGGTGTCAAACGCTTTGGATAGGTCAATAAACAGAGCTGCACAACTCTGCTTATTATCTAAAATACTAGTAATGTCATTTACCACTTTCATTGTCGCAGTGATGGTGCTGTGTTTCTTTCTGAAGCCTGACTGATGTTTAGACAGGATATCATTTATAGATAAAAACTCCTTTACTTGTTCACTCACTAAGCGTTCGAGCACCTTAGCCAGAACTGACAATTTAGAGATTGGCCTATAGTTATTTAAAATAGTTGCCTCCCCTCCTTTCAGTAAAGGCAAGACATAAGCAGACTTCCATACTTTTGGAATTGTATTTGTGCTGAGGGAGAGGTTAAAAAAAGAAGTAAGAGGTGGAGCAATAAAGTCTGCAGCTATCTTTAAAAAGAAAGGTTCTAAGTTGTCCGGGCCAGCCGGTTTCCTAGGATCTAGCTTAGATAAGGCTTCATGAACAATACCAACAGTAAAAGGGGTAAAACTGAAAGGGTTTTCCAGACCACGTTGTTCAGAGTCACAGACTGTGGTGTTCACAGAAGCAGAGTTAGTGACAGAATGAAACAGAGGACACAAAGTGCTCATTAAAGCAATTTAGCATAGTGGCCCTGTCTGATATAGAGCCAGATGCTGTGGTGAGGCACGGAGGTAGCTCATTACGGATCTCACCGGTGGATATCGATTTTATTGCTTTCCAAAATTTCCTAGGATTATTTAGGTTTTCTGTGGTAACTGACAAATAGTACTTCGACTTTGCACTTTTGACATTTGAAGTGAAGCTATTCCTTAGCTGCCTAAAACGCAGCCATTCTATCTCTGAGCCTGATCTCCTAGCCTTTGCCCAGGCCTTGTTTCTCTCATGAAGGAGACTGGACAGCTCAGCAGAGAACCAAGGATTGTCTCGTCCCTTTACTCTAAATGTACGCAGGGGTGCATGTCTATCAATGATCTCCATAAAACCAAGATAAAAATAAGACCATGCGGTTTCTACATCAGCACACAGATCGATTTTACCCCAATCAAAATCAAACAGATCATGAACAAAACCCTGCTCCACAAAATGTTTTTTGTCTCTCTTGATGATAATGCGAGGTTTAACCTTTTGGACCTTAGTGTCCCTAATTGTGGCTACAACACAGTGATCGCTCAGATCATTTGCAAATACTCCCACAGATGAATATTTATGGGGAACATTAGTTAAAATGACATCAATTAGGGAGGATTTATTAGGGGACTTAATATTTGGGCGAGTAGGACTGTCCACAATTTGAGTAACTTTCAATGAGATACAAAGGTTTTTAAAATCCTCTGACACTGCAGTTAACCAGTCCCAGTTAAAATCTCCAAGTAGCACTATTTCCTTGTAGTCTAGTTGTGATAAAAGATTTGCTAGTGAAGACAAGGAGTCTTTGACAGCTGAGGGGGGTCTGTAACAGCCCACCACCATGACCTGTTGCCCCTTTGCCACTTCTATATTTAAGGCTAAAAATTCAAATTGCTTACTGATAGATTTGGAAACTAATGTGGATACACTGAACTTATTCTTAACATAAATGGCAACGCCACCGCCTTTATTAGGCCGGTCTGTACGATACACATTAAAACCATTTAAGGCAATGTTAGAGGCCAAAATAGATTTGTTTAGCCATGTTTCAGATAAGACAATGACGTCAGCGTCAGTCGAGCTCGCCCAGATACGGACAAAATCTAGTTTACCTAACATACACATTCAAGTGGATGAAACCCAACCCAGACCTAGCTTTAAAATCAGCAGGAGTAGCGATCTGACTACTACTACTGGGCGGACCAGGGTTAGGTTGTACATTTCCTGACAGTAATAACAACAAAAAAAACAGGCATCTTTTCCTCTTAAATGACACACATACATTGTCATCTAATTTAGAAACACCGGAAAAGTCTGCGAGAGTGTGATTAGAGCTTAAGAAGCAGTCCTGAAGAACCATCATCGCAGGAAAACAAAAAAGACAAACATATTTTGTCGAGCAGATTGTCTGTGACAAGGCAACCGGTAATTGTTTGAGCAACACATCCGAACCTTTGCAGGGGATGCCCACTGCGGGTGGCCGAACAAATAAATAATAGATTTAAACTGGTCCAAGTTTCACAGTTGATAGTGTATTTGTTAGGTACAAAGAGTCTCTATTGCATGTTGCCTTTTTGTAAACAACATTGTGAATAGGGGAAATGCAATGATGTAATTTCCGCTTTTTTTTTTGTTATTGACATTTGTTGTTTTTATAGTTACTAATATGTTTTGTTTGATTTATTTTGGTTGTCAAAACTTATATTTACCATTGAGTATGTATTTTTCCCATGTCTTTACAAGTTCTGTTTGTGTGGCTCCTGTCCGTTCTGTTTCACAGCAAACTACCAAAAAGGGTCAAGAGCTTTTTCACTGATGGGGTAAGTGTTCAACATGTGCTACTGTATATTTGTACTTTATATTTCTACTTCCAAACAAACTGTGTGGTGTGCACCCCATAATACCCCTTGTTGTGTTTCAGTCTCTGGAGAGCCTGCGAGCTCAGGAGGAGGCCCGCTCCAAACGCCACTCCACCTCCGAGCTGGGAACCATCACCTTCAGCCACATACGCAGGGAGGGCTGGCTGCACTGCAAACAGATCCTCACCGAGAAGGGAAAGGTAACACACCCCTCCATTTCTCTATACTTTATATGCAAAGAAAAACAAGAAATGATAGGAAAGAAAAATGCTGAAGTTTGATTAATGTTTTGCACGTGAAGCAGACAAGAGGAACCTCATCGCAGTTCAGTTCTGCCTTCCAGCTGTGAAACTGCTTTCATCACCCAATTCTGCACATAAGTGTTCTGGGATGTAACTGGGCAGGACTCAAATACATTAAACATGAACATTTCCCAGAGCACAAATTCTAAACGTTCGCTAATTTTACTGCAACGACTTTGGCACTGGGATGCAAAGAACAATCCTGGTGAACTCCTTAAATCCAAATGAAAGGAGTATTCTTCATTAAGAGAGGCTATTGTATCATGAATATAATGTGTGCCGTGCGCAGGACATGTCCTTCTTTATCTCATAATGTATTTTAACATTTGATCCGGCATTGATCAATTTTAACTCAATGTATTGATAACCTGATTACACATTTCTCTCTGTACCTTTTACCTGTTAAAGTTAGTATTGCTATGCAACGATGGGCTGACTGTTGTCTCTGTATGTCCTTGCTGTAGAAAGTAGGAGGTGGCATGCGACCATGGAAACGCGTCTTCTCCGTGCTGCGCTCCCATTCGCTCTTCCTCTACAAGGACAAGCGAGAGGCCGTCCTGCACGGGGCGGGGCCCGGCCAGGACGAACATCCTCCAATCAGCATCCGCGGCTGCCTGATCGACATCGCCTACAGTGAGACCAAGAGGAAGCACACCCTGAGGCTCACCACGCAGGACTTCTGCGAGTACCTGCTGCAGGCCGAGGACCGGGACGACATGCTGGCCTGGATCAGGGTCATCAGGGAGAACAGCAAGACCGGCAACGAGGTGGGGTCTTCATACACACATACTCTCATGGAATGTACACAAACACACACATCCTGACCTCTTCTGTCCCCTCCTCTTTCTCTAGGAGATCGGTTTCTCAGGACAAGCTCTCATCAACAAGAAGCTGAACGACTACAGGAAACACAGGTCAGCTCCGGTCAGGTCAGGATCAGACCGCCACTGTCCCTTATCCTATGTGTGAGGAGGGTCTCTATTGCTCAGGGCTGGAGGCCTGTCCGAGGCAATAACTGAGAGCAGATACCATGAACCAAAAATAAAACAACCCCCATCGTGTTTTTATTCATATATCTGAGGTCATCATTCCATTTCTATAAAGAACTGAAAGATATTGTTACTGAAATCTGTATAAACGTCCTCTTCACACCTCTTCGAATCACAGCGTACTTGATGTTCTTCTGTCTTGGTTTGTCTCCCTGGGTGCAGTCTGACAGGCAGTAAGCCTGACTCCTCTCCCAGAGCACATCGCATGATACCTCCCTTCCTGCTTGCTAAGACTGACAACGCCTCAGTGAACCGGGCGAGAACTGGTGAGTCCACCATGCACCCAGAGGACAGAGAGTGCTGAGGGCTGGCAGGGATCACAGGGGGCTCTGATGTGTGCTGGTACCAAAAGGAATGGTACCAGTACACATCTCAATGAGGGAGAAAGAGTAGATTCAAGCCTTCATATTAACTTTATATCTTTTATGTGGAGAAATCCATTTGAAAGCAAACATGAATCATCTGTACATTTAGCCTACTTTAAAACATACCTGGAGGGGGACATAAAGACTTATGGTTAGTTTCTAATTCAAATGTAATTTACCGTTAGCATTTGCCTGAATTTTAGTAATAATTCAGAGTATGATTGGCACTGAATTTTGTTATAAATCTACACTATAGCTTCTGATGATGAACCTTGAATCATCACTTTGTGTTTTGTTTTTTAAATGCCATTGATAGAAAATGCACTATTCTATGTTAAAATGAACACACATGTCCTTGTTAGCTCAGGAAGTGTGTGTGTGTGTGTGTGTGTGTGTGTGTGTGTGTGTGTGTGTGTGTGTGTGTGTGTGTGTGTGTGTGTGTGTGTGTGTGTGTGTGTGTGTGTGTGTGTGTGCGTGTGCGCGTGCGTGCGTGTGTGTGTGTGTGCACGCTGGGAATCATTCATTTTAGGGTGAAGACTTGGTTAGGGTTATGTGTTGGTTCTGGTTAAGTTTAGGATAAGTCTCCAGGAAATGCATGTAAGTCAATGTAATGTCCCCTGAAGTGTGTGTGTGTGTGTGTGTGTGTGTGTGTGTGTGTGTGTGTGTGTGTGTGTGTGTGTGTGTGTGTGTGTGTGTGTGTGTGTGTGTGTGTGTGTGTGTGTGTGTGTGTGTGTGTGTGTGTGTGTGTGTGTGTGTGTGTGTGTGTGTGTGTGTGTGTGTGTGTGTGTGTGTGTGTGTGTGTGTGTGTGTGTGTGTGCGCGCGCGCGCAGATGACAACAAGGCACTGTGGGGCATCAGCATCATGAAGAAGGCGAAGAAGACGGGCAGTCCAAAGGCGTTCGGTGTGAGACTGGAGGACTGTCAGCCTGCTGTCAGCCACAAAGTGAGCCTTCAGGGTGAACTATGAGCAGCCACAGCAACACGGCTCAGAGCCTACACATAACAGGAATTCACTGTCTTAAAAGATAATGTCAGTCTGTAGCAGTCCCTCATTATTTGGTACGTCTTTGCCAGTTCTCCGTTCCTTTTACTGAATGTTACAATTCCCTAAGCTGATTGGAGGGGATTAAGATCACCTGTTGGCTCTTAATTAAGAGTTATGAGAGCAGCTTGTGGTTTTCCCCTCTTGACCAATCAGAGTGAGACGAGAACATGTTTGACTTGAGAGAGGTAGAGAACTGCCCCCCCCCCCCACAGGCTTTGTGATCTTTCTTCCTTTAAAGAAGTACCCAGATATAAATGTCTTTGTTTGGGGTTCTGAATGGAGACATGACAAATAACAAAAGAGAACCGTTCATATTCGAAAAATCAATTCATAAGTAATTACTGAAAGAAACCCTAGAGTTCTTTAATTAAAAGATTATCAATACTTTTAGGATTAAATCCTGACAAACTGAGCTGACACTAAGCAGGACTCTAACTTACTATCTATTGAATGTCTTGCATATTGAAGGCAAAGCCATGTAACGTCTCAAACTATAGTTTATATTGTCATGTCAAATGCTTGAATGAATGAATGAATACTATTGATGTCACAACCACCTGTACCAGGCAGTACTGAGAGACATGCACCTCAGTGATGCCACGTGCCTAAAGGGCCCTTCAGCCAAATCAGGATCATTTACTAAGTTGAGGTAAGTGTGTATTAACTTTGGATCAGACCCATTAGACTGGTATTAGGTTGCATGTTTTAATGTAGAATTTTCAAAGACACGTTATAAATATATTAAATATATGATACATGTCTAAGAAAGGCAGTAAATAATGAATCGTCGAAAAAATAGGGTGTGAACTTGGGCTAGCCATCACTTCATATGGCCATTATATTTAGAAACGCATGTCTCTGTGTTTCTCAACACTGACCGAAGTCATGTATCTGTTGCCTCTCTTTCTAATTGACTTTCATCACAAACATCCTCTATTTGCTTCACTGCTCCATCATTAACTCCGACACGTCCCTCTCTCCCTGTCTGTCCTCAGTTCGTCCCCCTGATAGTGGAGATGTGCTGTGGGGTGGTGGAGGAGACGGGTTTGGAATACACCGGGATCTACCGCGTGCCAGGGAACAACGCCATGGTGTCCAACCTGCAGGAGCACCTGGACAAGGGCCTGGACATCAACACAGCTGAGGAGGTACGTGCAACTGGAGCCGTGACTAAGAGTCACTGAGGGACATCAGGACAGAGTGGTGTATGTGTAATGCTTCATGGAAGACACTAACCCCTCTCTTGTGTGTCTCAACAGAGGTGGCAGGACCTGAACGTGATCAGCAGCTTGCTCAAATCCTTTTTCCGGAAACTGCCTGAGCCTCTCTTCACTGATGGTGAGTCCTCTCGTCAGTTCATTGTGAAGCGCAGCAGGAATCATAACGAACCTCTGTCGTGCACATTATAAAAGTAGCAACTGGATGCTTTTCCCAGTTTGTATACAAATAAACATCATTTAATGCCTCTTTCTGTATATATATATGATACTGAATGCTAAAAAATAAAAGCCTTGTATTGTATGTAGTCATACATCTACTCTGTCCACAGACAAATATATTGACTTCATCGATGCCAACCGTATAGAAGATGCAGAGGACAGACTGAAGACCATGAAGAAACTGGTATGTGTCGTAAAACAATGAATATGTTCTCCCTTCTTTACTATACATATTTGTATTTCTATATTCATCCATCCTTCCGTCTGCAGCTCCATGACCTCCCAGATTACTATTACCACACCCTGAAGTTCCTGGTGGGTCACCTGAAGAAGGTTGCAGATAATGCTGACAAGAACAAGGTAACCTCTCCGCCTCTAAGGGAACACGAGCATTCTTTAAGACAGACATGATCTTAACGTGGAGATGATTTCCAGATGGAGCCCAGGAACCTGGCCCTGGTGTTCGGTCCCACTCTGGTTAGGACGTCAGAGGACAACATGACGGACATGGTCATCCACATGCCTGACCGCTACAAGATAGTAGAGACACTCATCCTGCACGTAAGATCGAGAAGCTGCCTTCTAATGCAGAAACACTGCACCACTCATTGTGCTGTGTTTGTGTTATCATTCATACTGTGTTGCTCCAACAGCATGACTGGTTCTTCACTGACGGAGAGCTCGATAACGAAGAGAAGGTATGTGAGCCCACAGAGTGATGTCATAAATACAGGGGGTGTTCGTCCTCATTCGTACGTCTATTTTGGGTATTATTTTCCGTTGTGTGTGTGTGTGGTCTAGCATTACTATACTTGTGGGGACCTACATCTGTTGACACAGTCACGTGTGGGGACTCGCCTCCCTTATGGGGACAAATTGGAGGTCCCCATGAGGGGAATCATTCATTTTAGGGTGAAGACTTGGTTAGGTTTAGGGTTAGGGTTAGGCATGTGTTGGTTATGGTTAAGGTTAGGATAAGTCTCCAGGAAATGCAGGTAAGTCAATGTAATGTCTCATGAAGTGATGTATACATGGTGTGTGTGTGTGTGTGTGTGTGTGTGTGTGTGTGTGTGTGTGTGTGTGTGTGTGTGTGTGTGTGTGTGTGTGTGTGTGTGTGTGTGTGTGTGTGTGTGTGTGTGTGTGTGTGTGTGTGTGTGTGTGTGTGTGTGTGTGTGTGTGTGTGTGTGTGTGTGTGTGTGTGTGTGTGTGTGTGTGTGTGTGTGTGTGTGTGTGTGCGTGTGTGTGCGTGTACGGACCCCGCAGGACAAGCGGAACATGCAACCTGTTCCCAACATCGACCATCTGCTGTCCAACATCGGCAGGTCGGGCATGCCGGGGGAGGCCTCAGGTGAGAACTGTGATTTAATGCGTGGCATGAGAGATGCATGTTTACTACGAGAGGATCATCTGCTTAACTAAAACTCAGCTCAGTTGAAATTATGATAAAGGTGCCAAGTTTGGACTGTACAAAAGAAAAGAAATCAAGAAATGTATACGCATAAATATTAAATATGTCACTATTCGACATGCTTTTACACCAACACACTTTTGGAAAGCCTTGTGTGAAAGGGCACTCACAAAATAAAATTCAATTACTTCAAAAAGGATTTGGAAGAGAAATCCAAAGCCTGTCTCTCCCCTCACGCAATCTGGCCAATTGCTTTGTGAAATGATATCTTTCATTTAAACTGACCCCTGATCTGGGTCTTCTGCTATCTGCTGGTGTTGACCAAAGATAAAGCCTTACATGACTAATGCCAATTCAACTTTAATGTTTAATTGCTTCTCTATTTTCTACTCTTAATGTACTTGTTGGTCTCACTTTCTTTATTTTCCAGTAGCTCTCTTTACTCTCCAGTTATTTCTCTGGCTGTGTATACTCATGATGTTTCCTACTCTTTCCAACTTTCTCTCTTTTTCTCCGGACTCTCTGCCCTCTTCTTCTGTAGCTGAGACAGTGGATCAGCCTCTTCGGTAGGACCAGGTCTTCCTCTTGTGTGTTTGGTGTTTCTATTGCACTTGGATTCCTTTTCTTTCCGTCTGTCTGACTTTCCCACCGTTGAAGCGTCATGCCCATGTCTTGCTGACACAGTACAGGGGTCCCCGTGCATGAAAAACACACAGTGTGTAGATTGATGCACGTGATGCATAAAGCTCACAAGCACCACAAGCATGTCCGACTCACCATGGTAACACCATGAAGCGGCAGCGCTGGTGTCCTGCTCAGCTGTGACAGGGAGGGGGAGGGTGGTGTAGGAGAGGACGGGGTCTCCGAGTTACATCGTTGTAAGAGAAAAAGTGGTAACACTTTTGGGGCCATCACGTAGCATAAGAGATGCTTTAAAGTTAGCTCATTAAGCCAAGTCCTCTTTTGGGAAACTGTTTGTTCGTACAGTAGAACAGAGAACTGTTTTAAAAAGTTCCTTTTTATGAAGAAAAAAGTTTAACAAAGTTGCCAGTGTCCAAAATGCTGGGCCCCGATCAAGAGCTTTTATGTGTGTTTCTGACACTTGGCACTACTGTCGGTTAAAAATAAACTAACTTTAATGCAACAATCCCATTGTCCCTGACCGCGATCCTAAACCCAGACATTAACTGAAACGTGACTTCTGTACCACCACACCACTCTGGTCACTCTGGTCATTTATGCAACCTCAATCAAAGAAGTGAGAACTGTTTGTTTGCCTGGTTCTGAAGATGAATCCTCCTGTAATGTCTGGAGTTCTGCTGTGATTAGACCCCCCCCCCCCCCTAACACTACTACCAGCCTGTGTCCAGGGATAACATGATTCTAATCCCATCTCTCCCTCCTCATAGATTCCACCACCAGCAATTTTCTTAAGTCCAAGGTGAGCAAGATATGCCTTACTTCTTTATTCTGGGAAAAGGATAATGGATTCTGGAATATGAAATATGGAGCGTCCATTATTCGACTGCAGTAGTGGCTATTAACAAAGTACATTTACTTAATTACGGTACTTGGGTAAAGTCCTAGTACCTCAAAATTGTACTTGAGTATTCAATTATATTATGTTATAAAGAATATATATCAAATATTAAAACAACTTATAAGTTATCCAGCAGCTGAATATAATGTTATTAAAATGAAGCTCTACATCACCAGCTGTAATAGAGAGGCGAAGTCCCTCCCTTTCCGGTGGACCTCCATGGGACCTTATTTCGGAAAAATTATGTATTGAAGTCAATGGGGAGAGAAAAGTTATCTTTCGATCCCGTTTGAATTGTGCCACGAATTATACATATGATGTTTGTCAATTTAAAAGATCATTTTGCAAGTAAAAAAAAAATGTTTGCCGTAAAACTGTGAAGTAACACATTTGTTTGTGTGAAACTGCTCAATGAACTACATCTCTGGTCTCGCACAACAACACACGTCACCAAGATGGCCGTCACTACTGTCTTGCCAAAAAAGGGATTGACTACCCTCACTATCACCATAATGAAACACGTCCAGAAGAATGTCATGCAAAGCTGCCTGCCTGCCTTCGATTCTGCCTGAACTGCCTGATCTTTTTAATGTTCAATGTCAACCATTTCTGCAGATAGCATGAAGTAGAAAAGATCGCCAATGCTAATGTAGCGTTAGCGTTAGCATGTCTCCCCCGGGGGCATCCGGGCTTAAAAGATGTATATAGAATGATCACACCGGTGTGACAGTACTCTTCAAAGGGTTCACGAAATATGAGTACTACTCCTACTGTTTAACATGTTGGGTTACTTAATGTTACGCTAATAAAAATGACAAGGCTAAGGCTGTAATGCTAACTAACGTGCTTGCTACTAGCTAGTTAGCTAACATGATCCAGCACTCCTGGTCCTTTCATCAGACGGGAAGCGAAAGAACGAGCAAGACCCATTGCTGGTATGATAACAACCTGGTACAAAGCACACAGGCATCTTGTTAAAGTTATCTTACCTTAGCTATCTCTTATATTTAGTGGAGGAAAACAATTATGACATCAGGACATCACTTACGCTCTGGGATTTGTAGTCTTTCTCGTTGCGTATTTTTCATAGTGTTATATTTCAACAGTTTTACGGCAAACTGATTTTTATTACATGAAAATTATTTTTTAAGATTGACAAACATCATATGTGTAATTCATGGCACAATTCAAATGGGATTGAAAGATACGTTTTCTCTCGCCATTGACTTCAATACTTTTTCCGAAATAAGGTCCCATGAGGGGAGGGACTTCGCCTCTCAATAGCCGCGTTCACACTGCGGTACTTTTCCCACAAAGGTTCCAGAACGCCGACACCTCCTCAACACATCAAGCATTTTCTCTTCCTTCTTACCCGATGATAAAAAACCATAAGCCTACCGGGTGCGCCCCTCACTACCACCTGTATCCCATATTTATAATGAGCAGGCCTCCCCTCCCCCGGCGCCCAAAGGCTGCCTTTACAAAAACAGAGGCATAGTACAACTTATTTGATCAACTTAAATAATAATTAAAAGGAAGATTTACTATAAACAAAACAGAACAATAAAATAGATGGATAACTATTAAATAATATAAGCTCCTAGATATGGCTTCATCAACCTCTGTGTGACTGTGATTTAACTTTTCAGTTTTCATCACTCTCCAAAAAGGACCTGAATGCCAGGGACTTCCTATCCAAGTCCATAATCTCTGCTGTGACCCGCAAACGTAAGAAAAGCCTAAGCACCCACCTGCAGGACGACAGCGCCGACGAGGACTCCGAGCACGAGCCTGTCAAAACCAGCAACTACGGGGGAGGACAGGAGGAGGGGGGGGAGGAGGAAGTGGAGAGAAGGAAGGAAGAGGCGGCCATGGGAGAACATACCTTCCCTAAAAAAGAAAAAAGGGTTGAAGAGGAAACGGCGGTGAAAGCTAGAGAGACCTCTGAGGGAAACCATTCTGTGGCTGCAGAGGAAGGGTCTGAACAGGAAGTGGGGAGTGGAGCAGGAAAAGCGGCAAAACATTTTGAAAAGGAGAGTAGGCGTAGAACCACCCCGCCTCGAAATGTGCCGCAGCTTCGTCCAAACAGTTTCCACTGCCAACACTACCAGACCACCTACCCAAGACCCCCAGCAGAGTCTTCTTCTTCCAATGTGAGGCCTCACAACCAGGCCAGAGGACTTCCCATAGTCCCTTTCTGGATCCGCCCCACCCGGCTTCCCAGCCTCTACCAGTCTCCGAGCTTTTATGGGACCCAGCAGCCCGACTGGAACCAGTCCGCTGCGGTCCACTACAGAAAGACAAGAGGGGAGAGGACCAGAGCTGTGTCCATGAATCTGGACCTGGAGCTGGGCAGGGGGGAGGACAGGGTGAGAGGGTGGAGAGCAGAGAGGGTGGAGGTGATCCGGGTCATTGAGGGACCACCGGGTCAGGTTGCACGTGTTGGGGTTCCTCAGGGATTAATTGTAGGTCCTGGGTCAATTCAGGAAATAGATCCTCCCCCTCACTCTTCCTCGTCCTCACCTGCTGCTCACCCTGTGGTCCTGAGGAGGTCGGGTTTGGCCCCCCGGGACAAGACGAGAGCGTGGCGGCGTCACACGGTGGTCGTTTAACCGTCTCATCCACTAATGGATGAGATGCACCCCCCCTTTACTCACAACACTGGAGCGCCTGTCACTGCCTCCACACACAGCATGTTGCTTTAGGGGTCTCTGATATTATGAGCAGCTGTAGAGTTTCATTCCAAAATGATATCACCGTCATTTAAAACATGTGAAACCCATAGGATTCACTATTCAACTCAAATCGAAGCTATGCATCTTTAACCCTTTACTTACAAAATAACTGTAGATTTTATTATCGTATATCGTTATACATTTCAAAAGAACATTAGGGCTGAAAAAGGTAAGCTGATCTAGGAAAACTACACATCAAAAAAATCTGATCACAGTTCTCAGGGAAAAAGTCTGTGTGGTGGGATCCACACCACTGTCTGTGTGGTGGGATCCACACCACTGTCTGTGTGGTGGGATCCACACCACTGTCTGTGTGGTGGGATCCACCCCACTGTCTGTGTGGTGGGATCCACACCACTGTCTGTGTGGTGGGATCCACCCCACTGTCTGTGTGGTGGGATCCACCCCACTGCCGTAGATAGTTGCGTTACATTACATTAGATGTCATTTAGCGGACACTACAACACACCAGACATGCCACAGAGCAATTGAAGGTTAAGCATCTTTCCCAATGTCCGCCTATACTGGTGAGGGTTATATATAATACTGTATCTGACAAGCTAACATGCTAACAAAAAACAGCCATGCTACCTTTTGTCAGTCACAATAGATATCTTAGCTAGGTAACTTGCTAATTTTCAGTTAGCTTGGTCAATAAGTTCACACAGTTGTTGAGAAGAGGTTGACTTAAAGTTGAAAATGCGCCAGCTGATAATCTGCAGTAGCTTCTGCTCCTCAGCTGACTCGTCCTTATGACCATCGCCTGAAGAGTCACCAGTGAGAATTCAAGGATTTAACAAGTGACTCCACAACAATTCCATTGACATGGCCAAATATTGCTGTTTTAAATGCTGGTCCGACAGGGGCTTTACAACAATATAATTAGATACACTTGTTTCCTAAAGTGGTTTAATTGAATGATTCTTGGGAAAATGTGGCAAAATATCTCTTTAGATGAAGTGAACGGGGTGATGAGAGATATACATATCAAAAAGAATAATGCAGAGCAGATGTATCTGTCTTTTCAAATGTATGGCTAAATATATTCCAGGGAAGTAAAACCTCTAAAATTACAACAACAAAAAGCATACACTAATGAATAACAGTGACCATGTTATTAAAGCATCTCTCAAGAGATTCTGATTGGAACAATCTCAATCGTTTACAGTGCTGTTCCTAATACAACCACTAGCTGGTGCCAAAGTAAGGAGTCCTACATCCTACACATAGTGGCATTATTATATATTTCTTAAACATTTTTTTGGAATAAAACCCTTAAGTTGTAAATGTAAAAGAGGTTTGAAATGAGAAAAAGCCATATGAGATGATTGAAATGAATCTCCTGCTGCCTCACCAGAAGACACTCGGCCACAGGTCTTATGCAAAGTGCCGTACATGCTGCTGTCTTCCTATGATGTCTTTGACAATACCCACATGGGCAAAAATAACCTATTCAACCAACCTGCCGCCCCGAGTGCAGCTCAGTGACTCAGAGGAAGCTTCAGTTTACTGCTCGGCCCTTTAAAGCTCTTGCAAAGCCTCCTGAGGTCCTGCAGGGACCCCCAGTCACCCCCCTGGATGATGGGACTTGGGCATTATGCCAAAACCTCCATGGACTAAAACATGTGTGCATGATATTTCAGTGAGTGCTAAGTATGCTAAGTGTAAGCCTGTCCTGCTGCCGTGTGTGTGCGTGTGTGTGTGGAGGAGCGTTTAAGGCAGCTATGCAACGTCATGCCAAAATGATTTATCTTTTTTCTGTTTGTACAATATCAGCAGAAATTGAGCCAAGAAGTGACCTGTGCCACAGTGAGGCTGATTATACATGATATCAGTGTTACTGCAAGTAGGTGAATAAGCTCCTTAAATCCAAACACCACAGTCTTACCTGAGTGATACTTCTTCCTTTCCACGTTGTCACTATCTTTGCTCCCGTTAACTGTGTGTCTTAATCATATCTACAGTCTGTCCTCTGTGCCCCTGTGCATGGACTTTATGTACGTGGGTGACTGTGCGTGGACCAATTTTGTAACAGTTGTACAAAGCCTTGTTAAGTTAACCTGTGTATAGAATTATTATGCATAATATATTAAATTATTTGTTTTGGAAAACGTGGTGTGCTTATTTTCTGATTCACATGTGAGTTTCTGTGGAAACAGTTGTATAATGTTGTGTGCATGTGAAGTTTAAGATATAAGCAGGTTTAAATGAAAGACCATTTGCATTATGGGAAGCGTAGGCTTGATCGGAATTTGAAACTGATTATGCCAAGGCACCGTATGAACATTACTTATACAAAAATAATTTCAGACACCTGCATTGATCAATTTAACATTTCACATCATAACTGCCATAGAATATCCGTATAACTTTATAGAGGCTAAAAACGGATTTAGAAATTATTTCAGACCATGTTTGATTGTCCTAAATCAACAATAAAACTCATGATTAAGTCATTTTACAATGAGCTTAACACACTTGTATAACTATATTCTAACTATATATTTGAAGTATCTTGTATTTATCTCTTAACAGTTATAAATGTGATTTAACTCACTTTGTGTTAAAGGTGGGGTATGTAATTTATTTCAGAAACACTTTTTGTTATATTCCATGGAATGATCTTAACATCCCGATAGCAATGAATATATTAAATGCTTTGACAATAAATACATAACATTTCATCTGTGGAAGCCGTGGCGCTGTAAAAAGCATGACCAATCATTTTAGCCGGCCCGGCTAAAATAACTGGATGGCCTACCTGCCTGTCAGCCTTCCATCTGTGCACAAACTTATCTCGTGCCCTCATTGGTCATGTATGCGTTTGTGTGTGTTGGAGGAGGGGCCATGGATGTATAATAAGTGTTAGAGAATAATTCTGTCTTTACTTCTAGATATTTAACCTTTCTGCCTGTTGACGTTTATAACCAACCCTGAGTCTGTTGTCTCCGTAAGGAATGTGCTAATGCAGTCATATGGTGTTGTTCCCAGTTTTATGACCGGTCAACTCTCGGTCACAGAGCCTAAGATCTCCAGATGTTGGAGATATCTCCAGTGTTCCCAGGTGTTTACGCACCATCCCCCAATATGTGGATTAACTCTCTGTAAACTATTAAAAGGTCTATCGCGAGAGAGGCTGGGCAGATTTGACATGGCAACCCACCAGGGCAGTCAGAGTCTCTGGCTGCTGTGACTTGTGATGTGAATGTCTCCTTGTGATGTGAACAAAGCTCCAACTCTCCTCGTGTCTCTCTGAGTCCTGACTCTCCATTGCTGCAGTAGTTTCCCTTACAAATTGGCGTTGTCGGCAGGATACCAACAAATCTTCAGAACTGGTAAGTGTAATTTCAAATCCACATTTGGACATTGCCTTAGCAGAATCTGTGATTGACGCTATCCTAAAATTACCTGTGAAACTGAGCGGTTGTGTTTCGTTTTTTGGTTGATGATAATTTGGGGATAGTAAACCCAGGGAATCATTGTCTGGTGACTTTTTGTCCTGGCTGATTTTCTCTGTGTATGCTGCTCGGGACGGAAGTACCATACAAGCATGCACAGCTCATGTTTGGAGAAACCTTAAAGAAATACATCAGTAAAGTGGAGCTTCTGTATGAAAGCAATGTAAAGATTTGTATTGGACAAATCGCAGAATTCTGGGGGTTTCAGCGGCCAACACAGCAGCTAAAAAGAAGCAGCCAGAGATATTCCCCCCATCGCCTCTGTGAACACGGCTCCAGCAGCAGCTGCGGGTGTGTGTAAATATCCCCCCGTGTTTGGGTGGCTGGAGCAGTGCAGCTGAGAGGGAGAAAGTCACAGCTTTTTGTCTATATCTTTAACTCACACCACCGCCGTCTCTATTAAAAAACGAGATGGTCTAAAAGCACTCGTTGTTTGTGACCGTCTTCTACGTTATGCTGGTAAGGTCGGGGCAGTGCGAGGTGCGTGCATCTCCCGATGCGCCACAGTTCCCTACCTTGCTGGAGGAACGTTCCCTACATTGCTGGAGGTACTGGTGCCGGTCCGGGGTGCATACATACAATGAGTGTGCAGAGGAAAATGTAAACAAGAAGCACACTGTAATTGCTTTTATATTGGAACATTTATTTCTCAAACCTATGTTTTATGGAAGAGGAAATGTATTTCTGATAAACTAATCTTTTATCAAAAGGTAAAAGGTGAATTATTATAACATTTAGAATCATTGAGAAGCGGTTATATCCACATTGACTAGCTCACCTTTAACTTAAAATAACATGTCTCTGCTTTGGACTGATGAGTATATGATTCTTGCATGTTAAATGACTAACACAAACCTTACATGTATGCATGTGCATGTGTCAGGAAGGCTCCCAAATAATTCTGAGGGGCCTATCCTATTTTAGTAATTGAATGATAATGTGCTAATCCATTACTTTGAGTTGTCTTCACTCAGGAAAACATCTCTATCAAGTGTTAACCCAATAACTAGGACAGCTCTGAAGGCCAAGGGTCAGAGAGAGAGGGTCACACCCTCCGGCTGCAGAGGGCACCCCCAGCCACGGGCAAGGAGGCACGAGGTCGATCGAGATGAGAGGATTCTGCTCTTCACCTTTCTGCTGAGAGGGGGTTCTTCTCTTCATCTTTCTGCTCAGTGGGCTCAAGCAGACAACCCTGCAGGACGAGCGAGGGCTTCAGAGGCTTCTATAATACAAGGTTCCTTGTTTCTTGGAGCAGTTTGATGTCTTCCTAACCTCTCCCATCACGGGGGGGGGACCTGGATGCGCCACTTGGAATACGCAGTTGCACTGCCTTCAAGCAGATAGCAGAAGGAATGCAGGCAGATGAGCCTCCGTTTCACTGGGAGGATGAACTACAGTTGTAGCGACAGCAGGAAACAAACAAAGTCGCTGAGAGGCTGAGGCCGGGCCTGTTTCATGTTGTATGACACGCTAAAAAAGTACTTGCTGAGATCAACAGCTCTGTTTCGTAGTATTGTGGTTTAATGAAAAAACTAACGTGATGGCCATCTTGGTGACGTATGCAAGACCAGAGTTGTAGTTCATTGAGCGCTTCACACGAAAAAAAATTGTTAATTCACAGTTTTACGACACATTTATATATTTTTTACTTTCAAAATGATCTTTTAAATTGACAAACATCATGTGTAATTCGTGGCACAATTCAAACGGGATCGAAAGATAATCTTTCTCTCTCCATTGACTTCAATACATGATTTTTTCCAAAATAAGGTCCCATGGAGGTCCACCGGCAGGGGAGGGACTTCGCCACTCTATTGAAAAGTTGGGCCATTTTATCATCATGCGCCAATGAGCAACTCTCATAGAGTGGCGAAGTCACGCCCATCTACTTCCTCCCCATGGGACCTTATTTCTGAAAAATCATGTATTGAAGTCAATGGAGAGAGAAAACTTATCTTTCAATCCCGTTTGAATTGTGCCATGAATTACACATATGATGTTTGTCAATCTTAAAAAATAATTTATATATATATATATATATATATATATATATATATTAATATAAGACTATGAAAAATACACAACTAGAAAGACTACAAATCCCAGAGTCGCGTACATTAACGTTACACAGTACACTCGTGTTACTCACCAAAACCTTGTATAGCCGGTCCGCAAGTTGCCACCTACGTTTTAAAAAGCTTAATAAGCACCGTAACTTTCATGATATAATTTCTCGGTCATAATCGGTTGTTTCCGTGAACGGCCTATCATCTCGACTCTAGATGATAGGAAAGGAGGTTTCAAACTTCCTTTATAACCTCCTTTAGCGTAGGAACCACTGGACCTCCCTCACCGAAAGGAGAGGAGAAAATGCTGCCCCACAATGCCTTGCAGCCTCAGCATTTGCTGTCACCCAACAGTCGGCCGTTCACGGAAACAACTGATTATGACCGATAAATTATATCATGAAAGTTACGGTGCTTATTAAGCTTTTTAAAACGTAGGTGGCAACTTGCCAAAGTGCTTTGTTTTGAATGTTCATCAGTATTATAATCAAAAATAGAAATATGAACGTTAGTTTTTACTGAAATGATCAAATAAAGTCAACATCTCACAGTCTTTACTGAGCTGTGTGGAGTTTGTTCAACTTTTAAAAGATGTTTGAATGGTGATATACACAGTGATAGATGTTAAGGACTAACGTTTATAATAAATACATCTGTATTGATTTTAAGATATTTTCATAGTTCATACAATCATACGTATTGGGATCATTTGTATTAATGTAGAGCAGGGGTGGGGAACCTCCGGCCCCCGGGCCGTATACGGCCCGCGAGACAATTTGATACGGCCCTCGAGGTAACACACGCAAAAAAGAAAACAAATTAAGAAATCTAGACCGCAAAATATGTAACAAGCGAGTACCTGTTTTTCCTGGCCAAGGTCAGGGTCCTTGAACACAACACGAGCCTAACGTGTCATCACGTGGTATATGTCTCCTCCGACAGGGGTTTAGTATGGAATGCCATTTAAGCCAATATTAAATAAATAAATATATACATAAATAATTAAATAAATACATATATATAAAAATATGCCTATGAAATTAATTATAAAATAAATAAATTAGGCAATAAATATGTATACATGTACATTTAAATACACAATTATTTATTTCATGGGACTTTTATTTCATAATGACACATTTATTTATTTCAAGAGACTTGTATTTCATAATGACACATTTATTTATTTCAAGAGACTTGTATTTCATAATGACACATTTATTTATTTCAAGAGACTCGTATTTCATAATGACTTATTTCATGTGACTTGTATTTCATGATCAGACATTTCCATTCATTATATGCAAATGAACGGGGCGTGGTTAGCTCACAGGTCCAGAGACCCAGACCAAAGCAACAGCACCACACTGGCTACTCGAGAAGAGCAAGAAAATGGAGGAGAAGGACTATAAGGCAAACTACTAAATGAAAATAACAACATGGAAGACGTCGGTGGGCTCCAAGACTTAACTGGTTCTTATCTGGTCCGCCCAATGCTGCTCTTCTGAGAGAAACCGCTCTGACAGCTCTCTCTAGTCTCTACTGGGAAACAGATAAAAGTCCTTCTGGAGGTAAGCAACGCTACACAATTACACCCAGTCTGAGAGTAAAATATGTCTCGAAGGTTCGTTTTGCTTTCTTACAACGTTAAGTTAATGTTAACGTAATCTTACGTTTGCTAGGAGGCTATCGTTACGAGCTAGCTGTCTTAGCTAACAACAGTTAGCAGCTAACGTTTTCTGCAGTTTGTGTTGCCCCTGAAAAACGTGATGTAGTTATTTAAGGGTATGTTAAATTAACGTTATTCTACAAGTTGAGAGAGTTAAGTTGTGTTTAAAATCGTCAATGTAATGCACGTTAGAGGTTTTGTGTTGGACATGAAGTTAGCTAACGTTAGCTAACTCCACCAGGCAGCTAGCTTAATACAAAGAGGGGTTTTGTGCTTCATTGCAAACTTTTCTTTGTTAATCTACCTGAAACTGTAGGGACAGTTTGTTTCTACTCAACTATACAGACCATTGTTGAGGAGATTAAAAACATACTGTACATGAGTTGGGTCCAACATATACCTTGAGTAATGTTACTTTGCTGCTAAAAATGAAATATCATCATCAGATGAGGACATCACCAAAGTGTGTGAGCCTGTCAGGGGATTTGATCTGTTCTCTCCATGTCCTAAACACTGCTCTGGTATTACTTATCTTGTAACATGTAAGTCTCCCGCTCTTGTCATCTTTCAGGCTTTGCATTTGAACTCCTATGACTGGTTGCGGACTTGAAGGGAACGCCTTCCTGACATCCAGGAAAAAGGTGAGATTATAATACATTTGAATGCCAAAAGCAAGTTATTGTTTTTAACTTTTTAAATATGATTGTTTTGGGGCATTTCAGTTGTATTGGACAGGCAGTAGAGATCTACTGGAAACAGTGGAGAGGGAGGAGATGATATGCAGCATACGGCCAGCTGGATGGTTGCTGCTCCGTGTGGAACGTGTCCTATCAGGTAAAGCACTTTGGTACCCAGTTATTTATGGTGTTGAGTTTGAATTTAGCTTTTGGAATGTAATTTCCACCTGTGCATTGTAAAGACTGAAAAAACAGCCTCAGGTTAAAGCTTGACATGATTTGGTCTTTTACTTAAGAATGTGTTTGTCCTCCTGTGTTGTCTTATTTCCTTATCTTTCTTTCAGGTGTAACATCTACCAATGGTTGTACATGACAGAGACCTCCTCCGCCTCTTTGCTGTCTTACTAGTCAATCCTTCTGATCAGGTCCTTTCCTAAATAGTGGTAAGTTTTACAGTTCAGTGTACGTTAATTTAGTAACTTAATGCTTTACCGCTGTTGAATAAATCCTATATTGCTAGTCATTTTATTAAAACTACGATTTGTAAACTTTTTGATTCCAATTACAATAATCTTTTTGTTATAATTGTAAAACATATCTTAACATCCATCAGCAATCAATACAACAAATCATCCAACACTAAATAGAAGAAATCTGGACCTATTTATTTTGATACAGCAGCATGTGTTGGGACTGCTCATTGATGTCATCAAGAGCCATTGAGTCTACCTTTTGTAGTCGGCCTCTCAGAATGTTTAGCATTTATTTGTATTTTAACATTCCTATAATAATTAGTTTTTTTATTGTTTTGTTCTTTATTTTTGTTGTGAGAATCACTTAAATAAATAGTTATACTAATATTATTGTTGTTACTATTATTAATAATGTCTTCTTTGTTTTCTTTATTCATCGCTGCAGAAAGGATCATGCCAGCCCACATCAAACACCTGATCAAGAGCTTGTGAACCTCACTGCTGCAGACGCCTGTGTGATATTCCACTCTGACTGGAACCCTGAATATGACCTGCAGGTACGATATAGATATATATATATATATATATATATCTGCTCTGTCCGTCCTAAAGATAGTTCAATACGGCTACAACAACAACAACAACAACAGTCTTTCCGTTTATTCCCTCGGTTCTTTAAGTGTATATTATTTTCCCACTTAATGCTTAAAAACGTTGAACAGCAGCTGCACATGATGCTCTTTTGACCCCTCTTTTAATTTTTTATTTCAGGCTCAAGCTCGGTTCGTCATCGTTTTGGCCAGTCTAAGGCGGTGAAGGTGTACCGTCTGATCACTAGAAACTATGAGAGGGAAATGCTGGATAAAGCTAGTCTGAAGCTCGGGCTGGACCGTGCCGTCCTGCAGAGCATGAGTGGGAACAACAACGGGGTGAGAAAAATAAAATCTGTCATATTTCTAGATGCCAAGTCATGTTTGGGTCAGTCGCTGTTGCAGTACACTTAGTTTATTTTCAAAAAGAGTTTTCTAAATCCACTTGTGTAAATGTCTCTCTGCGTCGCCTTTAGCCGGTCCAGCAGTTCTCCAAGAAGGAGATCGAGGACCTGCTGAGGAAAGGAGCCTACGCCGCCATCATGGACGAGAACGACGAAGGCAATCGCTTCTGCTAGGAGGACATGGACCAGATCCTGCAGCGAAGAGCCACCATCATCACCATCACCAGGTATGTTCTTAGCAGCACGAGCCACTTGCGCTTTGTGAGACACCAAGTTCTTGGTTATTTGAAATGTAATATTGATGATGTAATAATTAAAACTAGGGATGGGTACCGAGCCCTGGTATTAAATGGGCTGAATTATGAAAGACCGTGGTACCGTTAACGTCCAACGTTATCGATCTTTGTATCGGTGCTGGAGACATTTAAAAAATAGATGTCATATGTATTATATCTACATAAACATTATATCGCAGTCTTACTGTTGCCAACTCCGTTTCTAATATGCAATAAGACTACAAAGTGCGTCTATGATTTGTTTTCGATCTTTCCAATCCAGACGAGAGATCTCTCTCCCCTGTCGGTGTGCGAGGGGGTGGGGCAGTTTACACACACAGAACCTGCTACATGCATGCAACACGCACACACACACGCGCGCGTGCGCACACAAACACATGGCGGAGAGAACTAAGCAGACTTAATGATTCTAGGGCTATACAATAGTTCACACTGGGTAGTTTATTTAGTTTCAAAAAAATTATCCACCGATTTACAGACGTCTCTTTCCCCATGTTAGTCAGTGGGAAAAATTATTTCTGGGCCGGTCGATGTCACAGACTGATAAGGAAATTGTAGTACCGCCGTTTGGACACAACGAATATTTTCCTCAGAGTCCTGGGGGCTTTGTCTTGAGGTGGAAAATGCTTGTTGCCAATAGTGCAAAAAGAGTTTAGCATGTAAGGGCGGTAACACGAGCTATTTGTCTAAACATTTAGCAAAAGTGCTCCACATTCAGACGGAGGAATGCACCGGACTGTCTTTCTAGTAGCTCTGTAGCTCCATGCACGAGTAACGTTTCCACGTCAGGTGTATATTATGTATGTTAGCAGCAACACACAAAGTTAACTCAATGATACAAACATGGGTTAATGATTAGAGGTAACTGAGTTATTTATTTTGTTAAAGTTTCAGCTATTCTGTTTACAGTTCTGTCATCAGATTATTGAATACGATTTGTTAAAACATTGTTGTTTCTTATTTTCAGTTTGCCTCAAGCTGTGGCTGTACGAGAAAGACGTGGAGGACCAAGAGATGCTGGCCAGATTGGCAAAGACCGATAATAGAGAAGATAATGGGAATTAACAAGAAAAAGAAAAACATTTTTTATAATTTCTTTGTTGCTGTTTACATTTTGAATTCGGTCTACCTACGCTGTAAAATGTATTATCTCTTGGATTTACACACGGCATCTATTGCACGTCTGTCCGAACTGGGAGAGGGATCCCTCCTCTGTTGCTCTCCCTGAGGTTTCTCCCATGTTCCCCTTTAAACTGTGGGTTTTCTCCGGAAGTGTTTCCTTGTACGATGTGAGGGTCTAAGGACAGAGGGTGTCGTTTTTCTCATACTGATATTCTGAACAATCTGTGCTGTTGTATTTGCTGTAAAGTGTCTCTACTGTAGGCTATTTTGATTATATGTACAGCACTTTGGCTCCACCAAAAATCGTTTATAAATGTGCTATATAAATAAAACTTGATTTGTTTAAGGTTACATCACCCATTATGACAATTTGCTTTCCTTTTTCTCTTAACTGAATCGTCCTGTCTTTAAGTATAATACAATGTAAAGTCCTTTTCCTGCACCATTTTTACTGTATGTGTTTGGAGAAATGACACAATCAATGGCCCAGAATTGTACTTTATAAACTATGAATCTTGTGGTGCTTGAAGAAATACAGACTGGCTAAGCCGGCCAGGTTATATATTTTGTAGCCATTTTTTTGCAATATTTATAAAAATGTCACTAGTTATTTAAACAAACCACTATCTGAGGATAATACAAGCAACCATAAAACACCCTTTACTAAAGCCATTGAAGCCCATGAAGAATTTATCCTTTCACAAAACTTTTCAACTGCTGTAAGTTAGGGCACTCTGTGCAGAATTTGCGAGGAATGAACTGGAGCAGAGAAATATTCATATATTAAAAGACAGCAGCTTCATAAGAGGCCAACAAGAGTGACAGTGTGTCAGTGTGCTGAAGGATAGACCAGCTATCCAGGCCAGATTCTAAAGACTTTCCAAGGGGTACACATGCTGCTGCCGGAGTACTGACTGGAAGTATTGCTGGTATCAAGTCTACCATCCTCTTAAAATACTCTGTCCAACAAGATCAGTCTCATGACAGAGGATTGTTGGAAAAGTACACAGTAAGTACTTCATAGTTCTTGTGGGGGTAGTTTCAGTCGTACTGAGTCCAACAGGATCAATTATCTCACGAAGAACTAATGGCAACACAAAATAATTCCCTCATCAAACTTAGCAGAAGTGGCCAGATTTTGTTCTCAGCAGGGGATTTTGACAGAGTATTCCTCAAACAATACACAGTTAAAGTACTTCAATGTATTGCAAGTAGCAGGCTAAATAATACAAAGTCAAACAGTATCAATTGAATTAAGTGGTAAAATGGTAAAATCATATTTTTATCATTCATCAAAGATAGCAGAAAACATGCATTATGTAGCCTACTAAGGAGGGGACTCTGACAGAGGATTACTCACAAAGTAGCTACACAGCAAAAGTAGGCTACTTCATTTTATTTCTGGTAGAAGTCAAAATAGTACGGAGTCCAACAGTGTCAGTTTCCTTAAGAACTTGTGGTAAAACATATTTGTATCACTGGTCAAATATAGCAGGAATGAAGAGCAGCTGATTTGAAAGAAAAAAAACGCGAGAGACGGCGGAGTGACCGCAGTGCAGAATCGCTGTAGCCTATAGTTTAAATCTCCTAACAATGTTGTCCATTTTAGACATAGGCTTATTATATTTACAGCCCTTAGTAACATCCATTTTCTGGGCTCAATATGTGTCTTGGCCGTTTTCGTTGTGATCGATAAATTCACCTTGTTTCCCTTTGTTTATAATATTATCACCGCTTTTGTTTTGAAATCACTTCCGTGAGTTTCACCCCGCCCCCCGTTGCACTGACCATTAGACCATTTAGTAAGGTAAAAAGCAAAAAGGCCTCTCAAACGCTCTTCCGTTTACGTGTTTAATAAAGAAAAACAATTGGACGGTAGATACACAGATTTAAAATAGATGCATTTGATTTAAAAATAACAAATATAATTCAAAATGTAAACAGCAACAAAGAAATTATAAAAAAAAAATTTCTTTTTCTTGTTAATTCCCATTATCTTCTCGTCTTTGCCAATCTGGCCAGCATCTCTTGGTCCTCCACGTCTTTCTCGTACAGCCACAGCTTGAAGCAAACTGAAAATAAGAAACAACAATGTTTTAACAAATCGTATTAAATAATGTGATGACAGAACTGCAAACAGAATAGCTGAAACTTTAACAAAATAAATAACTCAGTTACCTCTAATCATTAACCCATGTTTGTATCATTGAGTTAACTTTGTGTGTTGCTGCTAACATACATAATATACACCTGACGTGGAAACGTTACTCGTGCATGGAGCTACAGAGCTACTAGAAAGACAGTCCGGTGCATTCCTCCGTCTGGATGTGGAGCACTTTTGCTAAATGTTTAGACAAATAGCTCGTGTTACCGCCCTTACATGCTAAACTCTTTTTGCACTATTGGCAACAAGCATTTTCCACCTCAAGACAAAGCCCCCAGGACTCTGAGGAAAATATTCGTTGTGTCCAAACGGCGGTACTACAATTTCAATCTGTGACGTCGACCGGCCCAGAAATACTTTTTCCCACTGACTAACATGGGGAAAGTATGGAAGCCCATTTCCGCCACTTGAAAAAAATAAAATCCCCATGAAAAGTCATTATGAGATAAAAAAGTCGAAATTATGAGATAAAAAGTCATAATTATGAGATAAGAAAGTCGAAATTATGAGATAAAAAGTCATAATTATGAGATAAGAAAGTCGAAATTATGAGATAAAAAGTCATAATTATGAGATAAGAAAGTCGAAATAATGAGATAAAAAGTCATAATTATGAGATAAAAAGTCATAATTATGAGATAAGAAAGTCGAAATAATGAGATAAAAAGTCATAATTATGAGATAAGAAAGTCGAAATAATGAGATAAAAAGTCATAATTATGAGATAAGAAAGTCGAAATAATGAGATAAAAAGTCATAATAATGAGATAAAAAGTCATAATTATGAGATAAGAAAGTCGAAATTATGAGATAAAAAGTCATAATTATGAGATAAGAAAGTCGAAATTATGAGATAAAAAGTCATAATTATGAGATAAGAAAGTCGAAATAATGAGATAAAAAGTCATAATTATGAGATAAAAAGTCATAATTATGAGATAAGAAAGTCGAAATAATGAGATAAAAAGTCATAATTATGAGATAAGAAAGTCGAAATAATGAGATAAAAAGTCATAATTATGAGATAAGAAAGTCGAAATAATGAGATAAAAAGTCATAATGAGATAAAAAAGTCGAAATAATGAGATAAAAAGTCATAATTATGAGATAAAAAAGTCGAAATAATGAGATAAAAAGTCATAATTATGAGATAAGAAAGTCGAAATAATGAGATAAAAAGTCATAATTATGAGATAAGAAAGTCGAAATAATGAGATAAAAAGTCATAATAATGAGATAAGAAAGTCGAAATAATGAGATAAAAAGTCATAATTATGAGATAAAGTCATAATTATGAGATAAGAAAGTCGAAATTATGAGATAAAAAGTCATAATTATGAGATAAGAAAGTCGAAATTATGAGATAAAAAGTCATAATTATGAGATAAGAAAGTCGAAATAATGAGATAAAAAGTCATAATAATGAGATAAAAAAGTCGAAATAATGAGATAAAAAGTCATAATTATGAGATAAAAAAGTCGAAATAATGAGATAAAAAGTCATAATTATGAGATAAGAAAGTCGAAATAATGAGATAAAAAGTCATAATAATGAGATAAGAAAGTCGAAATAATGAGATAAAAAGTCATAATAATGAGATAAAGTCATAATTATGAGATAAGAAAGTCGAAATAATGAGATAGAAAGTCATAATAATGAGATAAGAAAGTCGAAATAATGAGATAAAAAGTCATAATTATGAGATAAGAAGTGCGCATGCGCTGCAGTGGCGCTATCTTTAAAGGTCCCTTCATCACCTTGCTGCTCTCCACCATGCAAACAGCATCTATCTAGTCCTAAATAAGGTAACTATTACAGGTGACTTTTGTAAATGTTAGATGTTACATATAGCCTATATTGCAGCTAAACTACAACAATGCAGTTCATAGCTTTGACATTACCTGTTATGAACTATAATATATATGCCTATAGTTTTGTGGTAACGTTCACGCCACTAATGACAATAGTGTAGGCATACTGCTGCTGTGAGTTGCTCTAACTCTAACCCGTGAACGTTACCACAAAACTATAGGCATATATATTATATTCATAACAGGTAATGTCAAAGCTATGAACTGCATTGTTGTAGTGTAGCTGCAATATAGGCTATATTTAACATCTAACATTTACAAAAGTCACCTGTAATAGTTACCTTATTTAGGACTAGATGCTAGGGATGTGCATCTCCATCACTGAGGCCGATGCGATGCGCATCTCGATACGTTGCCACGATACGATACATTAACGATACATTTGAAACACCAGGTGATACGATACGATTCACCCCTGTTGCGATACAGTTCGATACGATTTGATTCAATATTATGCGATACGATGCGATTCAACACAATGCAAAAATAATGATACTTCAATTTGGTACGACAGAGGATTTTTGTTTTATTCCTTATATGCAGCAAATCATACATTAACAAAAAAGTGCTTTACATATTTGGTACTGCACATCCCATCATGCCGTTTATTTTTTTAACTTTAAAAGCTCTCCAGAGTAGGCTACAGTACAATTGTATAACACCTCACAGTTTAACAATGTAAGGATGCATTGCTCATGATTAACAATGTGCAAATAACAGCTACCATAGTGCAATGCCCATACAGCTGCCAGCCTGATGTGCTTAACACTCATTCATAGGCTGACTCACCAGTGAGCAGAAAGCAGTGGGTTCTATAGGAACAATAAAGAATACAAATAACCTTTCACAAACAGGTATTTCATAACTGCTTACAGTAAGGAAGACATTTAAATTATTATTGACCGTCACAGGCTGCTGTAAACTAAACACCACTCTCTCTGACCGAACACCTCACTGAGTGATTTAACTCATATGTCTAACTTTCAGGTTTCTCTTTTCAGCCGCAGACCCCATGTCGCCTCTTTATGTGCGTCGCTAAGTTCCTCGTACTACGTGTGTACTTTAAAGCGGCTCGGCATCGTTTACAATTTGCGAGCGATTTTTCAAGTTGACTGTAGTATATAGTGCCGCGCACATATACCATCAGGACGTTACTGATGGGGTGCGGCTGCGGAGTGATACTGTGTGTATGCAAGCCCGCATCTAGGACGGATCTATGTATCATGGCTGTAGACCTGTTGAGTAATAAAGATACCTCATACAAAGGTCTACGGATACCTTATTACTCTCCATGACCTGCGGTCAGCTATATAGCATAAAAGGACTATTACACCGTCTTTCTTGAACAATCCGAAGTGTTGCCAAACGTTTGATTTGTAGGTATTTTTCGGTGCGCTGTGTTTCTCTTTCTCCTCAACTTCCGTGTGTGTTGATAACTGAGACTCTCGGCCTCGGGCGAAGCAAATATCCAAATCAAAGATCGTCTCTGCTGAGCGTTGACAGGATGAGGGGATTTTATATGAATGAATCGGTTTTTTACCGATGCAAAGACGCTACGCAATCGATGCATCGCGAGTTCAACCCGGTTCAACCCAAACTGTAGCCGATGTGCACTCTTTCAACCGGTGCACTCGCATCTTGAACGTTTATGCCGATGCGAATCGGTGAATCTTAACATCTCTACTAGATGCCGTTTGCATGGTGGAGAGCAGCAAGGTGATGAAGGGACCTTTGAAGACAGCGCCACTGCAGCGCATGCGCACTTCTTATCTCATAATTATGACTTTTTATCTCATTATTATGACTTTTTATCTCATAATTATGACTTTTTATCTCATTATTTCGACTTTCTTATCTCATTATTATGACTTTTTATCTCATAATTATGACTTTTTATCTCATTATTTCGACTTTCTTATCTCATAATTATGACTTTTTATCTCATTATTTCGACTTTTTTATCTCATAATTATGACTTTTCATGGGGATTTTATTTTTTTCAAGTGGCGGAAATGGGCTTCCATAGGAAAGAGACGTCTGTAAATCGGTGGATAATTTTTTTGAAACTAAATAAACTACCCAGTGTGAACTATTGTATAGCCCTAGAATCATTAAGTCCTTAAAGCTGTAAAATGCACTAAAATCCGAATCTAGAGATTTATTCTCTCTCTCCATTCATTCTAGTGAGCCGAGAGTGTGTGCTCGGGGGGGCAGGACTTAAGGGGTGCTTAGTTCTCTCCGGCATGTGTTTGTGTGCGTGTTGCATGCATGTAGCAGGTTCTGTGTGTGTAAACTGCCCCACCCCCTCGCACACCGACAGGGGAGAGAGATCTCTCGTCTGGATTGGAAAGATCGAAAACAAATCATAGACGCACTTTGTAGTCTTATTGCATATTAGAAACGGAGTTGGCAACAGTAAGACTGCGATATAATGTTTATGTAGATATAATACATATGACATCTATTTTTTAAATGTCTCCAGCACCGATACAAAGATCGATAACGTTGGACGTTAATGGTACCACGGTCTTTCATAATTCAGCCCCGGGGCCCATTTAATACCAGGGCTCGGTACCCATCCCTAGTTTTAATTATTACATCATCAATATTACATTTCAAATAACCAAGAACTTGGTGTCTCACAAAGCGCAAGTGGCTCGTGCTGCTAAGAACATACCTGGTGATGGTGATGATGGTGGCTCTTCGCTGCAGGATCTGGTCCATGTCCTCCTAGCAGAAGCGATTGCCTTCGTCGTTCTCGTCCATGATGGCGGCGTAGGCTCCTTTCCTCAGCAGGTCCTCGATCTCCTTCTTGGAGAACTGCTGGACCGGCTAAAGGCGACGCAGAGAGACATTTACACAAGTGGATTTAGAAAACTCTTTTTGAAAATAAACTAAGTGTACTGCAACAGCGACTGACCCAAACATGACTTGGCATCTAGAAATATGACAGATTTTATTTTTCTCACCCCGTTGTTGTTCCCACTCATGCTCTGCAGGACGGCACGGTCCAGCCCGAGCTTCAGACTAGCTTTATCCAGCATTTCCCTCTCATAGTTTCTAGTGATCAGACGGTACACCTTCACCGCCTTAGACTGGCCAAAACGATGACGAACCGAGCTTGAGCCTGAAATAAAAAATTAAAAGAGGGGTCAAAAGAGCATCATGTGCAGCTGCTGTTCAACGTTTTTAAGCATTAAGTGGGAAAATAATATACACTTAAAGAACCGAGGGAATAAACGGAAAGACTGTTGTTGTTGTTGTTGTTGTTGTTGTTGTTGTTGTTGTAGCCGTATTGAACTATCTTTAGGACGGACAGAGCAGATATATATATATATATATATATCGTACCTGCAGGTCATATTCAGGGTTCCAGTCAGAGTGGAATATCACACAGGCGTCTGCAGCAGTGAGGTTCACAGGCTCTTGATCAGGTGTTTGATGTGGGCTGGCATGATCCTTTCTGCAGCGATGAATAAAGAAAACAAAGAAGACATTATTAATAATAGTAACAACAATAATATTAGTATAACTATTTATATAGCACTTACACAATAATTGCAAAGTGATTCTCACAACAAAAATAAAGAACAAAACAATAAAAAAACTAATTTTTATAGGAATGTTAAAATACAAATAAATGCTAAACATTCTGAGAGGCCGACTACAAAAGGTAGACTCAATGGCTCTTGATGACATCAATGAGCAGTCCCAACACATGCTGCTGTATCAAAATAAATAGGTCCAGATTTCTTCTATTTAGTGTTGGATGATTTGTTGTATTGATTGCTGATGGATGTTAAGATATGTTTTACAATTATAACAAAAAGATTATTGTAATTGGAATCAAAAAGTTTACAAATCGTAGTTTTAATAAAATGACTAGCAATATAGGATTTATTCAACAGCGGTAAAGCATTAAGTTACTAAATTAACGTACACTGAACTGTAAAACTTACCACTATTTAGGAAAGGACCTGATCAGAAGGATTGACTAGTAAGACAGCAAAGAGGCGGAGGAGGTCTCTGTCATGTACAACCATTGGTAGATGTTACACCTGAAAGAAAGATAAGGAAATAAGACAACACAGGAGGACAAACACCTTCTTAAGTAAAAGACCAAATCATGTCAAGCTTTAACCTGAGGCTGTTTTTTCAGTCTTTACAATGCACAGGTGGAAATTACATTCCAAAAGCTAAATTCAAACTCAACACCATAAATAACTGGGTACCAAAGTGCTTTACCTGATAGGACACGTTCCACACGGAGCAGCAACCATCCAGCTGGCCGTATGCTGCATATCATCTCCTCCCTCTCCACTGTTTCCAGTAGATCTCTACTGCCTGTCCAATACAACTGAAATGCCCCAAAACAATCATATTTAAAAAGTTAAAAACAATAACTTGCTTTTGGCATTCAAATGTATTATAATCTCACCTTTTTCCTGGATGTCAGGAAGGCGTTCCCTTCAAGTCCGCAACCAGTCATAGGAGTTCAAATGCAAAGCCTGAAAGATGACAAGAGCGGGAGACTTACATGTTACAAGATAAGTAATACCAGAGCAGTGTTTAGGACATGGAGAGAACAGATCAAATCCCCTGACAGGCTCACACACTTTGGTGATGTCCTCATCTGATGATGATGTTTCATTTTTAGCAGCAAAGTAACATTACTCAAGGTATATGTTGGACCCAACTCATGTACAGTATGTTTTTAATCTCCTCAACAATGGTCTGTATAGTTGAGTAGAAACAAACTGTCCCTACAGTTTCAGGTAGATTAACAAAGAAAAGTTTGCAATGAAGCACAAAACCCCTCTTTGTATTAAGCTAGCTGCCTGGTGGAGTTAGCTAACTTCATGTCCAACACAAAACCTCTAACGTGCATTACATTGACGATTTTAAACACAACTTAACTCTCAACTTGTAAAATAACGTTAATTTAACATACCCTTAAATAACTACATCACGTTTTTCAGGGGCAACACAAACTGCAGAAAACGTTAGCTGCTAACTGTTGTTAGCTAAGACAGCTAGCTCGTAACGATAGCCTCCTAGCAAACGTAAGATTACGTTAACATTAACTTAACGTTGTAAGAAAGCAAAACGAACCTTCGAGACATATTTTACTCTCAGACTGGGTGTAATTGTGTAGCGTTGCTTACCTCCAGAAGGACTTTTAGCTGTTTCCCAGTAGAGACTAGAGAGAGCTGTCAGAGCGGTTTCTCTCAGAAGAGCAGCATTGGGCGGACCAGATAAGACCAGAGCAGACCAGATAAGAACCAGTTAAGTCTTGGAGCCCACCGACGTCTTCCATGTTGTTATTTTCATTTAGTAGTTTGCCTTATAGTCCTTCTCCTCCATTTTCTTGTTCTTCTCGAGTAGCCAGTGTGGTGCTGTTGCTTTGGTCTGGGTCTCTGGACCTGTGAGCTAACCACGCCCCGTTCATTTGCATATAACGAATGGAAATGTCTGATCATGAAATACAAGTCACATGAAATAAGTCATTATGAAATACAAGTCTCTTGAAATAAATAAATGTGTCATTATGAAATACAAGTCTCTTGAAATATATAAATAAGTCATTATGAAATACGAGTCTCTTGAAATAAATAAATGTGTCATTATGAAATACAAGTCTCTTGAAATAAATAAATGTGTCATTATGAAATACAAGTCTCTTGAAATAAATAAATGTGTCATTATGAAATAAAAGTCCCATGAAATAAATAATTGTGTATTTAAATGTACATGTATACATATTTATTGCCTAATTTATTTATTTTATAATTAATTTCATAGGCATATTTATATATATATGTATTTATTTAATTATTTATGTATATATTTATTTATTTAATATTGGCTTAAATGGCATTCCATAGAATGAGCTGCCTGTGAGCAGAGCACCAGAACGCCGCTCCGGGCCGGGACTTCACAAATGTCAGTACCCATAAGGAGCCGTACACATGCTGCAGTTTTTGCGTGGCTGTGTCTTTAGTTGAAAGCTCAGTGGCGATCTGTTCATCTGTCATGCTGATCATACAGTCGATAACTTTGTTGTTATTAGCATCTGGTTAGCTAGCTATGCTAACGAATATAAGAAGCTTTTTCTACTACCAGTGAGGTAAAGGCACATCTTTATATGATCATTATAGTTATAAAAAAATAAGAGAATAAAGTAAACAGGTATAAAATACTATATGACAGTAAAAAAAAGTTGTTATTAATAAAGAAGAATACAGTTTGAAAGGGGAGTGATTTGTAAAATATCCATAAAGAAAAAAAAAATCTGCTTCCAGTTCTGTTTCATATGGGTGCTGAGAGAGGTATCCATAGATCTCCTAATGTTGCTCTCAAAGTGCACCAAACTTCAACATTTAAAAAAAAATCTTCCCGGGGGAACATGCGCCGGGCCCAGACCCCCCTAGGAGGTTAGGTCCCCCCCCCACTTAAATCATGTTCACATTGATAGGAAACTAAATTGCACACATCTTGTGTCCATATCTTTCTGTTTTGATGGCCATGCCACAACCGTGCACGTGCATGCATGTGCGAATCATGGTAAAATATCTGGATTAAAGGCCCTGACACACCAAGCAGTCACCAGAGGACTAGCCGACGCTGAAGTCGGCTGTTGCCTGGCCGTGTTCTCCTGCGTTTTGGCCATGTGTCGCACGGGAACACACCGCACCGACTTCAGTGCATGAGTGGCAATAACTCTCCTTACCAGCAGGCGGCGGTAGTGTGTATTCGTCATTCAAAAGAGGCAACAACGGAAGACAGAGAAGAAGAAGAGTATCTTTTCTCCGTAATATCATACAGAGCTGGCCTCTCCTGGATCAAGGTGATGAGCAGGTCTTCGTTTGCATCATTCCAGATCGCCATGATGAGATGAAAATGAATAGCAGTCTGTGTGTGCCTTCTTAAATCGTTTGTTTACATCCCTCACTTCCGCTTCGCTTCTCATGCACTGATTTGCTAGCTGAACAGCCAATCAGAGTGATTATTTGGTCCGACTGCCAGACCCGATGCATGGCCGATTCAACATGTTGAATCGGCCATGCATCGGGTCTGGCAGTCCAAATAAGGCGTGTCACGGTCGACGGTGCGGGACACACCAACCTGACTACGGCGCCGCGAATGCCCGACAGCCTCTGACGGCCTCTGACTCCCAAAATCGGGTTGGTGTGTCAGGGCCTTAAGAGGTTGCTTTTTCTTTGCACAGCATGAAAGAAAGGCCAAATGAATGGGCTGTGATTTTAGTATTTTTAAGCAGACGTCAATAATTTGTACGGCCCTCGGAGGATGTTGAACAAATTGAAATGGCCCTTGAGAGGAAAAAGGTTCCCCACCCCTGATGTAGAGGGTGACGAGCATAAGTTTCAGTTTCCTTTTTTATTTAAATTCCAACTTTGGTCCTGAAGAATATGTGTCTCTGTTGTCCACGTTCATAAAGCAAAGCAGCAGCATCAGAGCACGGTGCAGAGTCTCTAGATGAGTTTACAGTAGTCCGTCGTTCTTATTAAACATCCATGTTGTAGTCCGCTGTATAGAAAACTGTAGTTTCCATGGTTCCCCACAGCAGCAGACGCACATTCATGACGTCCGCTGGCGCATCATAAACACGTTGGATAGTGAAAGTGCAGTCGGATTCTCTAAAGTACCGCAGTCTCTTCTCCTAAATCCTTTTGAATTCTCCTATCCACTATCCCTTAACCCCGTGACGTTTCACTCAGAGGTCAAGGAATAGACGTTAGGAGCTGACCGCAACCCTGGACACAGCGTGGGAGGCGGGCCTCATTCATTCCTATAGAGTGGCGAAGTCCCTCCCTTTCCGGTGAACCTCCATTGGACCTTATTTTGGAAAAATCATGTATGGAGAGAGAAATCTTTTGATCCCGTTTGAATTGTGCAACGAATTACACATATGATGTTTGTCAATTTAAAAGATAATTTTGCAAGTAACATTTTTTTAAATGTGTCGTAAAACTGTGAATTAACACATTTTTTCGTGTGAAGCACTCAATGAACTACAACTCTGGTCTTGCATACGTCACCAACACCAAGATGGCCGTCACGTTAGCGCATTTCACCTCTTTCTTTCAGAATGAAGTGAAAAGTATTAAAAGAGGTGAAAATCACTACAAGTCTGGCCATGTTGAGAACTGTACATACACAACAGGGGAGTTAGTCGGTTCCGTAAGAGCCAGCATGCTATACAAGGTTTCGGCGAGTAACACGAGTGTAATGTGTAACGTTAATGTACGTAACTCTGGGATTTGTAGTCTTTCTAGTCGCGTATTTTTCATAGTCTTATATTTCAACAGGTTTAAGACAAACTGTGACTTTTTTGACATGGAAATAATGTTTTAAGATTGACAAACATCATATTCATGGCACAATTCAAACAGGATCTAAAGATACGTTTTCTCTCTCCATTGACTTCAATGCATAATTTTTCAGAAATAAGGTCCCATGGATAGTAGATGGGCGAGACTTCGCCACTCTATATGGTCTAGCTGCGGCCGCGGCAAGTACACGACACGCCCCCCTACACGACACGCCCACCTGACACGACACTAGGGTGGCTGAGAGACCATGGTACATGGCAGATTAAAAACGATTAGCGACTATTAGGCAAATCAATGAATAACCTAGTCTATCCGTTTGAGACACAACAGTATCACTTTCAACCCAAATCATTTTGTCATAAAATGGTGGTTTAGTAAACTTTTCTTTTTATATATAAAATAGGTATTAATGAGATTATCTATTAATTATGTTTGTCTAACTGCTACACATGTATTTATACATAAATGTAGATATTTGTGAACATCTAAATATAGTTGTTAAAGGTTTTAAGATATACATTATCACATAATGGGGTCATTAAGGACCAAATTAGGAGGGCCAGTCAGGCCACTAATGAGCTCAATCATTCACATGTATTATTATTACTTTAAATTAAGAGTACTAGGGGTCTATTACAAAACCTTTGAAGGAATCGCATCAATTAAAATAAATGTATGGCAAGTATGATCAAATTAACATAATGTCAAGATATAGCCAATAGACAATCAACATGCTTGAATATAAAGGAAGAAGAACAATAAACAGATGAACATTTAGGTTTTATGTGTAAATTGTGAACAAACCATCTTAATACATCTAGCAGTTTAAGACAGCAAACTAAGCTTCTTTAGCTGCTGCTCGAACACAGTTTTACCATGGGGTATTTCTAACAAGACCAAAAAGATATACAAGGCTTCCAAAACAGAAGAAACCAACTCAATACAGTATTTTAATGTCCTTCAAAACGACAAAAGCACTAATAAAAACCAAATGACAATAACATAAAGGAAAAGTACTTGAAGTGGTTGCCTGTTGTAAATACCTTGGTATCATGGCTTGATGATTGTCTCTCTTTTAAACCTCAGGTAAATAATCTGCTTAGAAAGCTGAGGGTTAGGCTAGGTTTCTTTTTCAGAAATAGGTCCTGTTTCTCGCTTGAGGCCAGGAAAAGGCTCTGTGACCTTTTGACCTGTGCTGGACTATGGTGATCTGATCTATATGAATGCACCTGCATGTACCTGAACAAGTTAGATGCCGCCTATCACCAGTGCGCTGAGATGTGTTACTAACTGTAAAGCACTCACTCATCACTGTACCCTGTATGCCAGGGCAGGTCTGCCTTCTCCAACTGTACGGAGGCTCAGTCATTGGTACATGTTCATCTACAAAGCCATGTTGGGTCTTATATCTGCTCTCTGATCACACGGAGAGATGCAAGTAGCTATTGCCTGAGATCTCATGTGTTTTTGTTACATGTGCCAAGTGCAAGGACTTGAAACTGAGCAATTTGGTTCCACTGCATGATTTTAAAGCTCTGATAGATGCTATGCAATTTGATACTGTTGGTACCTGTCATTGTCGAAAGGTATGTACATGTAGCCCTGTAAATATGTTGTATGATGGCCTTTTTGTTTTCTGTTTTCATGTGCAACCGACTTTTGATGGTTGACATCTCATTTGAACAGTCAAAGCCAGAATGACAGCAGGGGTGAATTTCATTTTATAATTTTGCAATAAGTCAAAGATATGTTTACTGTATATTATACAAATGCTTGTCATGTAGGCATACTGGAGATGGAAAGGCTTTAGTCAGTGTTGTAGCTGAGATTCTTACCGTTCCAATGATGTATGGGATGTATGTATTAATAACTTGGATTTATATAGCGCCTTTCCAGCCTGTGCTCCTACAAAAAACGACCATATAGGTCGATTGTTCAGCAGCTAAATACGACCCAGAGTCACGTTTTAAAGTTTAGCACCTCTAGTGGTCGTGTAAGAAACAAAATGCTCCTGTCGATTGCAAACGCTCCGGAGGGTCGTTTATTCACAAATAACCCTCTCTGGAAAATCCTAAATTGTGGAATAGTTTGGCCATTAAAATGCTTTTTTATTAGATTTCTAGCGAGAAGTGTATATTGTACTTTTATAATCTACGTCCAGTGGATGTGTAGGATCTACAGTTTGATAGATATACGAAGATGATTTGAGGTCTCGCCAGGAGAACGTGTACTGTATATGGGGCAACTTCCATGTAAAGTTAGCGTGGGTGAAAACAGTATTTCCGGTCTCGAAGTTTTCATAATAAAACCGGAAGTATTCCCCACACTGTCAAATGATTACACAGTGATATCTCCATTACTCAACCACTAAAAAACATCAGTTTATTCTTGTTAATTACACAATATTGATTGGTTTAAATTGTGTACAATGCTTTTGTGTTTTTAACCTTCGATTCGGAGAAACAAATTGTTTTTTCGGAGTTTAGACACTACAGAGTTTCTGAAGACACTACACTACCCAGAATCCCCAGCTATCGTTTGGGACTACAACATCCGCCTTGCTTTACAAACCCCGTGATTAGCCCTCAAGCTCTGTGATTGGATATTGGAGTGGCAGTGCGACAAGGTTACGCTGTCAAACAGCTCTTTGAAATGGAATGGAACCACGCCAGACTATCCAAAACTGGACTTGGACGGGTCCAGCCCGGCCCTCCCCCCCATAATTACACTTGCTGGCTATTGTGTGTTTCGCAACATGTTCTATGGCACGTCTCTACTGGGAAATGTAGTTTTAAAAGACGTTTTCTTATTTCCCACAATTAGAAGTTGCCAGTATTAAACTGTATACATCCCTGGAGGTTTAGGGGACACGAAACACATTGGTGTTATCAAATTTAAAACATATAATTAATACATGGGTGAAAATTGCTTGTGTCCATAATGGGCAGCATTAATACCACATGACAGCTAAGGTCAGAAGAGCTTTATTTAACAGCTGGTCTTATGTCTGTGACCTGTTCTGTTGTTAATTGATAAGCCTGAAACATGCACTTGTCAAGGTTCAGATGCACATTTAGCAAATATGGCAGTAGCCATCGATCATCTTAAGTTAAGATACTTTATTGATCCCAAGTTGAGAAATGTTTTTGTTACAGCAGCATGTACTACTTTGTTCTACTCCACTACAATTAACCTGGTTAACCTGATATTTTTACTCTACTACATTTATTTTTGTTACTTTGCAGATCCTGATTAATGATGTGAAATATAAACAACCCTTAAATCAGACTTTAGTTACACCTGAGTACAATTCAGCCTTATCAGTTTGTCTGTTTTGCACATCCTCCTGTTAATATCTTTGGACGTCCTGCACTAAACTGTTTTATTGTAGAGATCACTACAGTATCTTCTTGATATTTTCCATTCTATATTTCTATCATTGACCCCTATTTTGTACTCTTAATATTTAAATGTTTTCATCAAATGTAACTTATTCAACAACTAAATTCAATAACGTGCTTTAACCACTAGGAGGTGCGGTTTAGACCAGTGGTCTAGTTAATAAAACATAATAATATCGTACATAATATGACTATTCACTTTATTGTGAAATGAAAACAGAACGGTAAAGGAAAATACAGTTTCAGTCTCTCGATGTGAAGCTTATGCATTGCACCATGAACCTGTATAGACCTGTAACAGTCAACTGCATGAGGAGTTGGAAAGGTAGTTCAGAAAATCAGTAATATCTTTAAAAACTACAAAAAAGTCCCTGTGCACCGTTATGGTGTAAATACAGACTATCTACTAGGGGTATAACGGTTCACAAACATTTCGGTTCGGTACGTACCTCGGTTTTTAGGTCACGGTTCGGTTCGGTACGTTTTCGGTACAGCAGAAAAAATGATCACAAAACATAACATATATTTTTTAAATTATTATTAAACTGTGAATAATGTATTCACTCAAATAAATACAAAATATAATAAAATAAACATTAAGGTGCAGCATTTCGATGAACTGAAATAATCTGTATTTGAACTTTACTGTACTAGTACTCACAAAACATAAACTATTAGTTTTGGGTTTTTAATTATTATTAAACTATGAATATTCACTCAAATAAATATAAAATATAATAACATAAACATTAAGGTGCAGCTTTTCGATGAACTGAAATAATCTGTATTTGAACTGTACTGTACTAGCACCTAAGCAGCCAGTTAGAAATAATGACTTGCTTGTCATTGTATTTTCATGTTGTTTGAAAGAAAGATGAACTTGTCCACATTGCTTGCCGAAAGGGCAGATCTGCTGGCACTAGCAATGTCTCCTGCTGTGGAGAACACCCTCTCGCTAGGGACAGAGGTAGTAGCAGATACAGCCAGGTAGCGCTTTGCTAACATGGCAACATAAGGATATTTGCCGTTTGTAATAGCTTTGGCTCGGTCTGATGTTTTTGCGAGTGGTGGAGGCTTAAATGCTAGCGGGAGTTGGGTTTGCACTTCAGTCTTTTGGTACCGGTGATATTCACGTTCGGGTGATGCCTTTTCAAATGAGTGTGCAAGTTTGATGTATTGCCAGCCGCGTAACCAATTTTAGTTGAACAATGCCGACAAACAGCTTTGGCGTGATTTTAGCCTATCAAAACCTCTGAAAACAGAAATGTGTCTCTCAGAATCGAAAGAGAAAAACCTATGGGAAAAACACAAAAGCATTGTACAAAATTTAAACCAATTAATGTCGTATAATTAACTAGGATAAACTGATGTTTTTTAGTGGATGAGTAGTGCAGATATCACTGTTAAATCATTTGATCATTGGTTTTATTATGAAAACTGCGAGACCGGAAATACTGTTTTCAACCCGTAACTTTACATGGAAGCTTGCCGCATATACACGTTCTCCTGACGAAATCTCAAATCATCTTCGTAATATCTATCAAACTATAGATCCTACATATCGACTGGACGTGGATTCTAAAAGTACAATATATACTTCTCGCTAGAAATCTAATCATAAAGCGTTTTAATGGCCAAACTATCCTACAATTTAGGATTTTACAGAGAGGGTTTTTTGTGAATAAACAACCCTCTGTAACGTTTGCATTGAACGGGAGTACTAGAGGCCGACAATTTTAAAACGTAATTATAGGTCGTATTAAGCGCTTGAACAAACGACATATTTGGTCGTAATAAGGGCTTAAACAATCGACCCATTTGGTCGTATGAGTTGGAGGACTTGTTGCGCCTTTCATGAGACCCAAGGTCGCTTTAAAAAGAAGAACAGGAGTAGAAACAAACATAACAAAAGGCAGTCAGACGAACAGTTTGACAGACAAAACAACAAATAGATTTGGGGCCAAAGGCCTTGGCAGACAGATGGGACTTGAGGGCCCTTTTGAAGGCGTCAAGCGTGGGGATGTTGCAGATCTCCACAGGGAGAGCGTTCCAGAGAGTGGGGGCTGCCATACTGAAGCAAAAATAAACACAATTACACTGCGCTAAACAGCCAAATCGACAAACGAGAACCTAAATAGTATGTAATTATATCTAAAACCACAATACGTTAATTACCTGTACTCGGTGCGCCATATTGTTTGTTGTCTGTTTTCTCTGTAAACCTCCATGTCTCGTTAAATATCCTTGCGTCAGCGTCTCACGTGTTTGGCGTGCTCTCTTCTGACCATATTTGGAAGTACAACTCCCTACAGGTTCAACCATCAGTGTTGCCAACTCCATAGTAAGGAAAGTAGCTATTGGCTGTCCGAAAAGTCACCAGAAGTCCCTGAATGACGTCATCGCCCAATTTGCATATCATGTAATGGCGGTAAAAAAAACGTTCCACCCCCTTCAAGGATCAAAACTTAAAACCACCAGAGTAAATCCAGACGACAGTAGATCAGAAATGTCTCTATTAGACAAAGTAGAAAGTAGAAATAGTTTTAATAGTTTTTAGTATAAATCTCCCTTACAATAAAGGCAGTATGCCCGTGTGTCATCTCCAATAAATGGCTTCAGCCATCCTTTAAACTCAGGGTTTGATTCCCACTCCTTTCTCTACTTTTGTGATTACAGATTAGACTGTGACATGATGACCTACGTGAATGTTTAGCTTGTCACAGAGAGGCACACACACAGTGGACGATGTGATTAAGTGACTGAGGCTGTGTGAGTCAAAGCAAAGCAAAGGCAATTATTTATTATAGTGTGACAGTGAAGAAACATTTACATTTTACATTTAAATTTAAAACCAGGACGGCTTGGCGCATGCGCAATTCATTTACAGTCTCGACGCGGGAGGGTGTGGCTGTCTCCTCTCTGCTCTGACTGCAGCTGAGCTGCTGCGGGAGGCAACTAGCGCCTGTGAGTACTAATATATATATATATATATATATATATATATACAGTGCAATAATTATTTCATGCTAAATGAAGCTATGTTGCTTGGATACCACTAGATCCCGTTACAGCGTAATATAATATATATATTTTTATATTATTTTTTTGTTATATTTTTCATTAGTTTTACCAAAATAACTTGATTTAATTATATTTAAAATAACATTTCCAAAGAAATAAGTCCTTCGAATCTGCATGTTCAGTTTCTGTTGGAATGTGAAGGGTTAAATGCCAAAGTTTAAATAACTTTACAAATAATGTATTGAAGTCAATGGAGACATTGACTTCAATACATTATTTTTCCGAAATAATGGACCGGAAGTAGATGGGTGTGACTTCGCCACTCTATAGTAACTCAACGAGAGAGTAATGTCAAATGACAGTACAATTGACCAATCATATCTTCCCTCTAAATAGAGAACCGCAGTGACGTGTCCTAAAACCCGGAAGTAAGTTAGCATTTTTAGCACTTCCGGTTCCTTCGTCAAAAAAGCAATGTATTTTCTCCATAGGGTTTTGGAAAATAGCTCGAAATAAGGTCTGTGGTTGACACAAATTTAAGAGATAAATCACGTTTTGTTCTACGACAGTAGATACATCAGCAGTGACCCCACTGGTGATTTGTGAAGAGTTTACGTGTCTGAAAAACGATGGTTGTTACCGAGTGGCTGAATAGAGAACCGCAGTGACGTGTCCTAAAACCCGGAAGTAAGTTAGCATTTTTAGCACTTCCGGTTCCTTCGTCAAAAAAGCAATGTATTTTCTCCATAGGGTTTTGGAAAATAGCTCGAAATAAGGTCTGTGGTTGACACAAATTTAAGAGATAAATCACGTTTTGTTCTACGACAGTAGATACATCAGCAGTGACCCCACTGGTGATTTGTGAAGAGTTTACGTGTCTGAAAAACGATGGTTGTTACCGAGTGGCTGAATAGGACTACAGAAATGGTCGAGTCCGTTGTACGTCATTACGCCTACACACGTAAACACTCCCGCTAAGTTTGTTTTCCCCTGTGTTCTGCTTGAAAGCAAGTACCTGCCTATCTTTAGTAGCCTATCTGTAGTCTCTTTAGTATCTGTATATCTATATCTTACCATTAGAATCTCTATTTTTGAAATGGTCATTTTTAACACCGTAGTTTTATAAATTATAGAACAATTAATTACCAGTGTTTTCCAATTTTACTCGGCAGTTCGTTTCGTTGGCTAACGTTAGCTAAAGCTAGCGCTACTAGTTAGCTACGCAATGGTTTGTTGCTTTGCTCCGGGTTGCAGCCACAGGTCTTCGCGTGAAACGTGCTCGTTCTATCGTTTCCCGGCCAATGTTTTCCAAAGGAGAGTCTGGATTCGTGCCATGAGGTAAGCTGACGTTACATTGTTGTCCATGTCACGGTGAAATGTAAATGATGGGTAGTGTATCGCCGTTTTAGAGATGGCACTGCTGAAAAGACCGCAAAATAAGTAAAGATAATGAATACATCCTATTAAAACCTGTGTGGCTTATATGATAAGTCTAATTAGTACAAGTAGCATAACGTTTCACCATGTAACTAAAGATTGTAGTCAGGGAAATCAGTTTGACATATTGAACTAATAACAAATCACCTCTGGCTAGCAGAGAACTCTCTGCTCCATAGCTTCTCTTGGACGTAACATCACATGTACATTTTACATTTATATTCAATTTAATATTCCATCCCTAACATACTTTTGTATATATAATAACTTATATTTTGTTTTTCTTGTTATGCTGCTGCAACACAAACATTTCCCCAATTGGGATCAATACAGTAATATCTTAATTAATTAAGAAATATAACTATTATAATTAGTGTAGCAGCTGACACCTATTTTCAATATGGATTAATCTACCTTTATTTCTTTAGTTCAATTTTGATCTATAAAAATGTCAAAATAGTGAAAATGTTCACGAGACAAAGTGCAAGGTTATATCTTTAGATGTTTTGTTTTAGCCTATGTACTGTATGTCTTAATGCTCTTATTTGTGACGATGTGACTTCCATGAAACTAATATTTTATATCTTCCCAACAGACGAGCTGACAGGAAGCCTAACCCCCTAAACGCACCAGGAGCGTCTGCGCCACGTTACGGCTGCGCCGCGGCGGTCGTAAGGATCGCGGCCACTCTAGTCAATGGGTGCTATTCCACCACACGCGCCGCGTTACGGCTCAGACGCGTCCCAGAAGCGGCTCGGCGCAGCGCTTCTCTAAAATTAGGATGAATCCTATTTTTGCCGCGGCGCAGCCGTAAGGTAAGGTCGGACAGGCAGCCCCCCCCTCGCAGGAAGTGGAAAGGTGAGCATCCGGGCCAGGCCCATCCTGCGTATATACTAATTTAGCAGACCCCCCTCCTTCATCACAACACCTCCACTACGATACGCACAATGGACGACGAGGTGTTCATAATGGAATTGGAGAAACACACCATTGTATACGATGTAACCAATGCTTTTTACAAGGACAACATCAGAAAGGACAAGGCCTGGTTTTTAGTCGCTGCAGTTTGTGGAGTGGAAGGTAACAACTACATATTAATGTTTTAAAGTTAATTAAGAACTGCGAGGCTGCACACACGACGCTCCGCTTCCGCAACGTTTTGAAACGCGCCTGGTGTGTTAGGTCGCAGGAGGAGGTCGCAGCGTGGCGCAGCCGCAACGTAACGCGGCGCAGACGCTCCTGGTGCGTTTAGGGGGTAACACTCTAACAACCACAACATTGCAAAGGCGAGTAAATGTAAATTAAAAACGATTCACAATTTCTTAATTTCTTCTTCTTTCTTGCAGTGAGGTGAAGCTGACCTTGCACTTGGTGCCAGTAAGGATGCTCCTCACGCAGGCTGAATGTTTCTCCTTCCTTACTGACACAGAAGCCCTTGACTTGCAATGCTTCACTAATTGTCATTTCCCTGGCTCCGTAGGGACACTTTACCTCCAGCACAGCGGGAGACCCTTCCAGACCATCTGGAGATGCCCCCAACACTCCTGATTGGGAGAGCCACAAACCTGACTCATGGACCTGCATCTGGGTTGCAGTGGTGAATGCCCTGACGCCCTCACATTCATTCATAGTCCCCCACTGTACAGACAAAACACCACCAAGGGTCTGTTGTTGCCCTAGCACCCTGGCAATAAGGGAAGCAGTCACACGCTTTGACCTCAGGACAGCTCCAAAGCTGCTGGCAGTCAACCTTCCTTTCCTGAACAAATGCCAGTTTGGGTTGGTTCGCTGACCAGTGTAGCCACCTGAATTGCCCTCTGTTGCTCCTCAGACAATGCCATGCTTGCCACAATTGCCTCAGGCCCCTGATGCCCAACAGATTTGAGAATTTCAGGAACAGTAAGTGTTTCCAAGCTGTAGTGTTCCTCTTCTGGCTCGGGGGAGAGAAGCCAAGACATTCCTGAGAACCTGCCCCCGAGTCTGTCTCTCAGCCAGTCACGATCTTCGGAGGTGGGCTCTCTTGTCAGCGGGTTGAATGAGTTATTGGTTGGAGGAAATAGCTCCTCCACTGAATGCGTACGTTTAGCTGCCTTTGGCTTCTTCCACTGACAGGGGGTGTCAGTGCAGCTGAAAGTGTGGATGGCAAAGATGGCTAATGCAGCCGCATGACTGCATTTCCATTCTCCACCTGGGCATTCACATTTTGTGGAGAGAATTCCCTCTTCTCCTGTAGATACCTGTGGTGGTGGGATTGTTTTATTATTTAAAATATATTTACATTTGTAATGCCTTCCCAATTATAGCCTACTGTATGTTTATTTCATGGATATTTCTGTGTTTTCTGGTGTGTAAAATTTGTAATCTTGGGGCCTCTTCTCTTTAACGTCTACATGCTACCACTGGCTCAGATAATGAAGAACAACAAAATAAGTTACCATAGCTATGCAGATGACACACACATTTACCTAACCATTTCACCAGGAGACTATGCTCCATTTCAAACACTGAGTAAGTGCATTGAACAAATCAATGACTGGATGTGTCAGAACTTTCTCCAATTAAACAAAGATAAAACTGAGGTAATGGTTTTTGGAGCCAAGGTGGAACGTATAAAAGTTAGCGCTGAGCTTCAGTCTGCAATGTTCAAACCAACAGATAAAGCCAGAAATCTAGGTGTAGTCATGGACTCTGACCTGAGTTTCAACAGTCACATTAAAACAGTTACTAAATCAGCCTATCACCTAAAGAACATATCTAGGATTAAAAGACTAATGTCACAGCAGGATTTGGAAAAACTTGTCCCGTTATCTTCAGTAGACTGGACTACTGCAATGGTGTCTTCACAGGTCTCACTAAAACATCTATTAGGAAGCTGCAGTCCTCACTAACACTAAGAAAGTGGATCACATCACTCCTGTTCTGAAGTCTTTACACTGGCTTCCTGTGTGTCAAAGAATAGATTTCAAAATACTGCTGCTGGTTTATAAAGCACTGAATGGTTTAGGCCCAAAATACATTTCTGACCTCCTGCTAAATGATGAACCATCCCGATCTCTCAGGTCTTCAGGGACGGGTCAGCTTTCTGTCCCCAGAGTCAGAACTAAACATGGAGAAACAGCGTTCAGTTATTATGCTCCAAACATCTGGAACAAACTCCCAGAAACCTGCAGGTCCGCTGCAACTCTGACTATTTTTAAATCCAGCAAGAAGACTTTTCTTTTTGCCGCTGCTTTTAATTGAACTATTCACATCTTAGACTGCACTGTAACTTTTATCCATGTATTTTTTCTTTTAATGTTTATTTTATTAGCTTTGCTTTTTAATGACTGATTTTAAATGCCATTTCTTAATGTCTTTCATTTTTTGTAAAGCACTTTGAATTGCCATGTGTTGAAAAGTGCTATATAAATAAACTTGCCTTGCCTAATAAAGATTTCATGTGACACATAAAATGGATTTGTTGATGGGAATTAATGTGAATAAATTAACTCTAGGTTAACGGTACTCTTGCTATAACTACTCACCGACACTCTATAAACCTTCTCCCTCATGCTAGCCCTGACAACACCGGTAAGCACACCTTCATCTAGGCTGCACTGTTGTACGTGTCCTGACTTGTAGTGGTTCTCTCCTCTATCTCCATTCTTCTTGTCATCTTTGTAAAACGATATCAGACTGGTAATTGACACAGCCATGACTTCTAGTTAAATTCAGTGTGGCTAAAATGAAAAGCTTTGTTAAAATATGCAAGCACGCGGAAGTCAAAGTCAGCTTTATTGTAAACAAATTCTACATGTGTTATACATCCAGAAATATCGTTTCCCACATTGTGACATGTATACATAAAACAAAACAAAAAGGGCCTAGATAAACGTGGTATACATAAAACAAAACAAAAAGGGCCTAGATAAACGGGGTATACAGTTTAAAATGTTAATATATTTAAAGTGTTCAAAGTGCAGTTTCAGTGCAAGTCAGTTGAAACGATCTTAAGTTGGCGTGACGTTGAAGTCGTGCGACCCTGCTGCTGTACTGGCTTGTAGTTCGTTTATAGCATAACGTTAGCATTTCGCTTTTGGCGACTAGATTTATGATTCAAAAATTATAAAAGTAGGAGAGACATGTGGAGATTATCCGGCTGAACAAAACGTGATCCTTCTCTTAAATGTGTGTCAACCACAGACCTTATTTCGAGCTATTTTCCAAAATCCTATGGAGAAATTGCATTGCGTTTTTGACGAAGGAACCGGAAGAAGTTTACATCCGGGTTTTAGGACGCGTCACTGCGGTTCTCTATGGGACGTCCTTTCCTCCGGAGCGTCACGTGAAGCGACGTCCGTTTGTGATGACACCGCACAGCTGATGTCTGACAGAAGCTCTGTCCCCGTTATTTTCACAAACACCCCCGCCTCTGTTAGTACACATTTACTGACATATACATTTGTATCATCTGTTGTAGACCCAAATAAATAAAATAAAATAAGAACTCATCCTCAAAAAAGATAAACGCCATTCTTAAAATGTATAAACGAAAAAAGCGATCATGAAAATGTTTCCAATAAATGATTAAAATGATTTTTGACCACTTTGTTGTTCAGATAAATCACATATTTGTAACTAAATGAAACATTCATTGAAACAAAACACAGTATAGACTGAGGACGAGTGACTCCCGTGAGGTTCATGTGTTTTCTTCACTCCGCTGGGAAACTGCTCTCATGTCAAGAAGCATCAGATCAGTGCATGCGCTGCATCGTCCAATCAGTGAGCGATACACAGTAAGGGGGTGGAGCGAGTATCTGAGGATGATCTGGTGGTTCCTCGGTTATCGCTCCTCGATCCTCGGTCCTCCGGCAGAAATAATCAATAGAGTCTGTCTGCAGACCGCAGCAAGGAGGCGTTTCCTATAGGGGCGTTTCCTATAGGGGCGTTTCCTATAGTGAACGACGGGAGCCGGCTCTCGCCCGCGAACGAGACGTTTTTTGTTTTGTTTTTGCGGAGGGATCTAGATCGGCATGAAGGCACATTATGCAATGTGCAATGTGGACATTATCCCGCTTATTACACATGGCCACATTCTCAACAAAGTAACGACATGACTCCCAATAATAATTTAAATGCTTTTATGGATTTAGAAAAAGATTTTATTGATTTAAAAAATAGTTTTTTGTATTGATTTAAATGGACATGCATCCGCTAAGAAAAATAGTCCGTTGTTACTGTTTGAACTAACGTAACAACGGCAGGAACTGCTTCTATAGTGTTTTTGAGGAGCTTTTTGATTACAGATTTGAAAACATCGTTGCTTGCTTTAAAAGTAGCACAATTCATTATGTCAAACCTTGAAAGATATCCCTGCCCTAATGCCAAAAGTAACTGGCAACTGAATATATGTCGCCGTAGCTATGATGTCTATGTCTGGACCGCTGCGTAAAAAGGAGGGTTTCTGACCCATTACTTCTCTTCCTACTTTTTGTCCCCCTCTTCTCCCCGCTGCAGCCTAGCAGTTGATCTCAAAGCACGCTCCCCTCTCCTGCAGGGAGAAAAACTATATTTATATACTTTATATAGGTTGATACAGTAGCCCCTTTTTTTAAATAGTTTTTATAGGTGTTGCCATTTGTTTTGTGTAGCGTGGTTCTACAAGCAAGTCAATGCATTCATTGGGTGGTATCAGAGAGTTACACGGGTCTGTAAATGCAATGAAAACAATTGGCCACAGCAAATAATTTATATTAAACATGTAATTTTTACTTTTGAATACTTTAGTACAAAGGATGTCTTGAATAATTTAAGTGATATATGTGTACACATATAAATCATTAGTCAAAACAGCGCTACATTTGATTTAATTAAAAGGTATAATATGTGGTAAACTGAAGAGCCCTTTGGGAGCCGAAAGAGCCGGCTCTTCTTGGTGAGCCAAATGATCCGGCTCAGCAAGAAGAGCCGGAATTCCCATCACTAGAACAATAGGCTTGTTTGAGACACATTAGAGGCTTCTCAATACTCAAATTTCCCCTCCTCAACTCCTCGACTCCTCGGTCCTCCGGTAGTGACCCGGAAATGAATTTCAGCGTGCCATTTTGAAGGACGTCTCATTTCTCTAAATGCACACCGAGGACCGAGGACCGAGGATCGAGCGTCGAGGAGGCTCTCTGGAGGAGCTATAACCGAGGATACACTGATGGTTCCTCCACGGGTCCTCCGCGGATGCATTTCCGGGAACGGTGGCGGCGTGACGCACGGCCGGACTTATCTCAGCCAATGACAGCTCTGCATGCATCCCCTGGATATTATTTTAGAAACTGCTCTCATCGCAACGCGATGTTTACAGTGAGAACAGCTGTGAGGCCCGTGCAGAAAGCAGAGCAGTGTGTAAAATATATATCACTCAGTATAACAGGCCTACTCTCTTTGCTTTAGTTTAGTAGATATCTACAAAGAGTCCATATTTTTCTAAGAACATTTAGTGCTTCACAATAAAATACACAACGGCTGTAGCCTGATTATGCTTTAGGAGCTGTAGGTGTTTTCATTTCATTTCAAACCTTTATTTAACCAGATTGGTCCCATTGAGATCATAGATCTCTTTTTCAAGGGAGACCTGCAGCATATAGGTTCCACATGAAACATGAAACAATAAGGACATTATACATTATATTTACAGGATACATAGTTATAGACATTTACAAGTGCCCATTGTATCAGCAAGCATTTCATTTACCCTAGCTTTAAAGACATGCAGAGGAATGAGATTGCTCAGTTTCAATTCTTGCTGAAGATTGTTCCAAGCATGTGTGTGGTAGGCCTATAGTGTCGGTGCGTGTGGTACAGTGTGTAGGTGCGTGTGGTACAGTGTGTAGAGAGGCTTCTCAATACTCAAATTTCCCCTCCTCGACTCCTCGACTCCTCGGTCCTCCGGTAGTGACCCGGAAATGAATTTCAGCGCGCCATTTTGAAGGACGTCTCATTTCTCTAAATGCACACCGAGGACCGAGGATCGAGCATCGAGGAGGCTCTCTGGAGGAGCTATAACCGAGGATACACTGATGGTTCCTCCACGGCTCCTCCGCGGATGCATTTCCGGGAACGGTGGAGGCGTGACGCACGGCCGGACTTATCTCAGCCAATGACAGCTCTGCATGCATCCCCTGGATATTATTTGAGAACCTGCTCTCATCGCAACGCGATGTTTACAGTGAGAACAGCTGTGAGGTCCTGCAGAAAGCAGAGCAGTGTGTAAAATATATATCACTCAGTATAACAGGCCTACTCTCTTTATTTGCTTTAGTTTAGTAGATATCTACAAAGAGTCCATATTTTTCTAAAACCATTTAGTGCTTCACATAATAAAATACACAACGGCTGTAGCCTGATTATGCTTTAGCAGCTGTAGGTGTGTGTGGTACAGTATGTAGGTGTGTGTTGTACAGTGTGTAGGTGTGTGTTGTACAGTGTGTAGGTGTGTGTTGTACAGTGTGTAAGTGCGTGTGTTGTACAGTGTGTAGGTGTGTGTGTTGTACAGTGTGTAGGTGTGTGTTGTACAGTGCGCAGATGCCGCGGACAGACGGGTCTCAGTTGGTTTGATGTCCTTACTTTTAATACTTGCAAATACAACTTTTGGCCCGTAATTTCAATTCCCCATTTCAGCGACCAGAGAGAGAGGGGGGGGGGGGGCGTATATCCAGTCTCTGACTGTGTTACGTTATTATGAGAGTGCTCTCATACTTTAAATTGTATATATTTATATAAATATATTTGTGTGTGTGTGTCCGCATCTGTAGCCTGTTATTGTCTCATTATACCGCACTCTCAATGAATTCAAATAAAATATGTGGGGGAACAATGTTCAGCTGATCTAACAGAGATTATAAAATATGACAAAACACTCGACAGCTGATGCAGCTGTTGCCACGTCATAATGAACGGACGTCGCTTTAATATGACCACTCAGAGGAGAGGAGTTCTCATTTCTTTAAACGTCTGCTGCTTCCCCTCCTCTCTCCTCGGTTCCCCTCCTCGGTCCTCCGCTCGCATCTCCTGTGGGCGGGTCTAAGTCTCGAGGAGGGGAGTCGAGGAGGGGAGTCGAGGAGGGGAAATTTGAGTATTGAGAAGCCTCTATTGCGGCTCGCCTCGAAAGTAGACGAGAGTAGCCGATCGCAGCCGGGGGAGGTGTCAAAAAGCTCGTCTTAAGTCGGACAGCTCGGACTCGGAGTCGGCTTGACTGGCTGGGTTTGCAATGGCGGAAATTGCGTTGGCGTTTTTCGTTGCAGATGAAGTGGATGCAATAGAAATGCTCCTCCCTCTTAATGTTTGCAAAACTGATAGGTGGACAGGCTACAAATGATCCGCACACATGAAGCTTAATGAGCATGCATTGAACAGACCTGCTGCTGTGTTAATTCTTTAGCTGCCACTTTAAGCTTTATGATGTGTACAACATGGATGTAATTTGATTTAATCTTGCCATTTTAAATGATATATTCAATAAATAAGGTTAAACCAAATCATTACATTACAATAGATTTTATTTTAATGATTTGGTTTAACTTAAAGAGAAACTCTATTGTTATTGCACATATTACAGGTACTGAGACAACGAAATGCAGTTTAGCTTCTAACCAGGTGCAACAAGCAGTGAAGTGGAAAGTAATGTACACAATCTACAGAATAATATATAGAATGAATTGAATGATGAATAAACAGTGGGGTATGAATACACTAGATATCAGCCTGTGAGCAGTATGAACAGTGTGTATGAATATGCTAAGATATATAAAGTATGAAAACGGTAAGCAGTATAGTATAAAATATATAGATATTAATTTCATGATGATAAACATTGTGGAACAATGATGAAAAATGGGAATGGATGTGGCGACGTAAAACTGACACAAAACAACAACAAACTTTTGCCAGCCAATTGGAGAGTTTCATCAGCAGCACGTGGTAAAAACCACCAATGAGCGCTCAGCTCGAGATACCAGCGAGCCGTTTCCCATCAAGCATTTCGCTTCCGCAGCTCGTGGAGAGCAACTGCGCCAACTCGCCTCACCTCGCTCTCAAGGCTGCGGGCGTCTTTGTCCCGCGAGATTTCAAAGTCTCATGTGGGCGAGCCTCCAGAGCAAGTCGGACAAAATGACTAACCATCATGCAACGCACTAGCAAGACGTTGATCGCAACTGCGCAGGTCTGCGCAGGTCTTGCTTGTCTCAAACAAGCCTACTGACTTCTTCTGCGAGGATTTATAAAAGCAGCTGGATAAAAAAAGTTAGGAAACGCCCCTATAGAGAACCGCAGTGACGCGTCCTAAAACCCGGATGTAAACTTCTTCCGGTTCCTTCGTCAAAAACGCAATGCAATTTCTCCATAGGATTTTGGAAAATAGCTCGAAATAAGGTCTGTGGTTGACACACATTTAAGAGAAGGATCACGTTTTGTTCAGCCGGATAATCTCCACATGTCTCTCCTACTTTTATAATTTTTGAATCATAAATCTAGTCGCCAAAAGCGAAATGCTAACGTTATGCTATAAACGAACTACAAGCCAGTACAGCAGCAGGGTCGCACGACTTCAACGTCACGCCAACTTAAGATCGTTTCAACTGACTTGCACTGAAACTGCACTTTGAACACTTTAAATATATTAACATTTTAAACTGTATACCCCGTCTAGGCCCTTTTTGTTTTATGTATAGGCTACATGTCACACTGTGGGAAACGATATTTCTGGATGTATAACACATGTAGAATTTGTTTACAATAAAGCTGACTTTGACTTCCGCGTGCTTGCATATTTTAACAAAGCTTTTCATTTTAGCCACACTGAATTTAACTAGAAGTCATGGCTGTGTCAATTACCAGTCTGATATCGTTTTACAAAGATGACAAGAAGAATGGAGATAGAGGAGAGAACCACTACAAGTCAGGACACGGGCAGCCTAGATGAAGGTGTGCTTACCGGTGTTGTCAGGGCTAGCATGAGGGACAAGGTTTATAGAGTGTCGGTGAGTAGTTATAGCAAGAGTACCGTTAACCTAGAGTTAATTTATTCACATTAATTCCCATCAACAAATCCATTTTATGTGTCACATGAAATCTTTATTAGGCAAGGCAAGTTTATTTATATAGCACTTTTCAACACATGGCAATTCAAAGTGCTTTACAAAAAATGAAAGACATTAAGAAATGGCATTTAAAATCAGTCATTAAAAAGCAAAGCTAATAAAATAAACATTAAAAGAAAAAATACATGGATAAAAGTTACAGTGCAGTTTAAGATGTGAATAGTTCAATTAAAAGCAGCGGCAAAAAGAAAAGTCTTCTTGCTGGATTTAAAAGTAGTCAGAGTTGCAGCGGACCTGCAGGTTTCTGGGAGTTTGTTCCAGATGTTTGGAGCACTGAATGCTGCTTTACCATGTTTAGTTCTGACTCTGGGGACAGAAAGCTGACCAGTCCCTGAAGACCTGAGAGATCGGGATGGTTCATCATTTAGCAGGAGGTCAGAAATGTATTTTGGGCCTAAACCATTCAGTGCTTTATAAACCAGCAGCAGTATTTAGAAATCTATTCTTTGACACACAGGAAGCCAGTGTAAAGACTTCAGAACAGGAGTGATGTGATCCACTTTCTTAGTGTTAGTGAGGACTGCAGCTTCCTAATAGATGTTTTAGTGAGACCTGTGAAGACACCATTGCAGTAGTCCAGTCTACTGAAGATAACGGGACAAGTTTTTCCAAATCCTGCTGTGACATTAGTCTTTTAATCCTAGATATATTCTTTAGGTGATAGTAGGCTGATTTAGTAACTGTTTTAATGTGACTGTTGAAACTCAGGTCAGAGTCCATGACTACACCTAGATTTCTGGCTTTATCTGTTGTTTTGAACATTGCACACTGAAGCTCAGCGCTAACTTTTATACGTTCCACCTTGGCTCCAAAAACCATTACCTCAGTTTTATCTTTGTTTAATTGGAGAAAGTTCTGACACATCCAGTCATTGATTTGTTCAATGCACTTACTCAGTGTTTGAAATGGAGCATAGTCTCCTGGTGAAATGGTTAGGTAAATGTGTGTGTCATCTGCATAGCTATGGTAACTTATTTTGTTGTTCTTCATTATCTGAGCCAGTGGTAGCATGTAGACGTTAAAGAGAAGAGGCCCCAAGATTACAAATTTTACACACCAGAAAACACAGAAATATCCATGAAATAAAACATACAGTAGGCTATAATTGGGAAGGCATTACAAATGTAAATATATTTTAAATAATAAAACAATCCTACCACCACAGGTATCTACAGGAGAAGAGGGAATTCTCTCCACAAAATGTGAATGCCCATGTGGAGAATGGAAATGCAGTCATGCGGCTGCATTAGCCATCTTTGCCATCCACACTTTCAGCTGCACTGACACCCCCTGTCAGTGGAAGAAGCCAAAGGCAGCTAAATGTACGCATTCAGTGGAGGAGCTATTTCCTCCAACCAATAACTCATTTTACCCGCTGACGAGAGAGCCCACCTCCGGAGATCGTGACTGGCTGAGGGACAGACTCGGGGGCAGGTTCTCAGGAATGTCTTGGCTTCTCTCCCCCGAGCCAGAAGAGGAACACTACAGCTTGGAAACACTTACTGTTCCTGAAATTCTCAAATCTGTTGGGCATCAGGGACCTGAGGCAATTCTGGCAAGCATGGCATTGTCTGAGGAGCAACAGAGGGCAATTCAGGTGGCTACTACTGGTCAGCGAACCAACCCAAACTGGCATTTGTTCAGGAAAGGAAGGTTGACTGCCAGCAGCTTTGGAGCTGTCCTGAGGTCAAAGCGTGTGACTGCTTCCCTTATTGCCAGGGTGCTAGGGCAACAACAGACCCTTGGTGGTGTTTTGTCTGTACAGTGGGGGACTATGAATGAATGTGAGGGCGTCAGGGCATTCACCACTGCAACCCAGATGCAGGTCCATGAGTCAGGTTTGTGGCTCTCCCAATCAGGAGTGTTGGGGGCATCTCCAGATGGTCTGGTAGGGTCTCCCGCTGTGCTGGAGGTAAAGTGTCCCTACGGAGCCAGGGAAATGACAATTAGTGAAGCATTGCAAGTCAAGGGCTTCTGTGTCAGTAAGGAAGGAGAAACATTCAGCCTGCGTGAGGAGCATCCTTACTGGCACCAAGTGCAAGGTCAGCTTCACCTCACTGCAAGAAAGAAGAAGAAATTAAGAAATTGTGAATCGTTTTTAATTTACATTTACTCGCCTTTGCAATGTTGTGGTTGTTAGAGTGTTACCCCCTAAACGCACCAGGAGCGTCTGCGCCGCGTTACGTTACGGCTGCGCCACGCTGCGACCTAACACACCAGGCGCGTTTCAAAACGTTGCGGAAGCGGAGCGTCGTGTGTGCAGCCTCGCAGTTCTTAATTAACTTTAAAACATTAATATGTAGTTGTTACCTTCCACTCCACAAACTGCAGCGACTAAAAACCAGGCCTTGTCCTTTCTGATGTTGTCCTTGTAAAAAGCATTGGTTACATCGTATACAATGGTGTGTTTCTCCACTTCCATTATGAACTCCTCGTCGTCCATTGTGCGTATCGTAGTGGAGGTGTTGTGATGAAGGAGGGGGGTCTGCTAAATTAGTATATACGTGGGATGGGCCTGGCCCGGATGCTCACCTTTCCACTTCCTGCGAGGGGGGGGCTGCCTGTCCGACCTTACCTTACGGCTGCGCCGCGGCAAAAATAGGATTCATCCTAATTTTAGAGAAGCGCTGCGCCGAGCCGCTTCTGGGACGCGTCTGAGCCGTAACGCGGCGCGTGTGGTGGAATAGCACCCATTGACTAGAGTGGCCGCGATCCTTACGACCGCCGCGGCGCAGCCGCAACGCGGCGCAGCCCCAACGCGGCGCAGACGCTCCTGGTGCGTTTAGGGGGTTAGGCTTCCTGTCAGCTCGTCTGTTGGGAAGATATAAAATATTAGTTTCATGGAAGTCACATCGTCACAAATAAGAGCATTAAGACATACAGTACATAGGCTAAAACAAAACATCTAAAGATATAACCTTGCACTTTGTCTCGTGAACATTTTCACTATTTTGACATTTTTATAGATCAAAATTGAACTAAAGAAATAAAGGTAGATTAATCCATATTGAAAATAGGTGTCAGCTGCTACACTAATTATAATAGTTATATTTCTTAATTAATTAAGATATTACTGTATTGATCCCAATTGGGGAAATGTTTGTTTTGCAGCAGCATAACAAGAAAAACAAAATATAAGTTATTATATATACAAAAGTATGTTAGGGATGGAATATTAAATTGAATATAAATGTAAAATGTACATGTGATGTTACGTCCAAGAGAAGCTATGGAGCAGAGTTCTCTGCCAGACAGAGGTGATTTGTATTTAGTTCAATATGTCAAACTGATTTCCCTGACTACAATCTTTAGTTACATGGTGAAACGTTATGCTGCTTGTACTAATTAGACTTATCATATAAGCCACACAGGTTTTAATAGGATGTATTCATTATCTTTACTTATGTCTTTTCAGCAGCGCCATCTCTAAAACGGCGATACACTACCTATCATTTACATTTCACCGTGACATGGACAACAATGTAACGTCAGCTTACCTCATGGCATGAATCCAGACTATCCTTTGGAAAACATTGGCCGGGAAACGATAGAACGAGCACGTTTCATGCGAAGACCTGTGGCTGCAACCCGGAGCAAAGCAACAAACCATTGCGTAGCTAACTAGTAGCGCTAGCTTTAGCTAACGTTAGCCAACGAAACGAACTGCCGAGTAAAATTGGAAAACACTGGTAATTAATTGTTCTATAATTTATAAAACTACGGTGTTAAAAATGACCATTTCAAAAATAGAGATTCTAATGGTAAGATATAGATATACAGATACTAAAGAGACTACAGATAGGCTACTAAAGATAGGCAGGTACTTGCTTTCAAGCAGAACACAGGGGAAAACAAATTTAGCGGGAGTGTTTACGTGTGTAGGCGTAATGACGTACAACGGACTCGACCATTTCTGTAGTCCTATTCAGCCACTCGGTAACAACCATCGTTTTTCAGACACGTAAACTCTTCACAAATCACCAGTGGGGTCACTGCTGATGTATCTACTGTCGTAGAACAAAACGTGATTTATCTCTTAAATTTGTGTCAACCACAGACCTTATTTCGAGCTATTTTCCAAAACCCTATGGAGAAAATACATTGCTTTTTTGACGAAGGAACCGGAAGTGCTAAAAATGCTAACTTACTTCCGGGTTTAGGACGCGTCACTGCGGTTCTCTATAGGAAACGCCTCCTTGCTGCGGTCTGCAGCCAAACCCATCTCGAAATAATAGCCATGGGACGCTACTCAAGATGGCGCAGACAAATCAACTTCCGGTGATACATACCGATGACCGAGGAAATGACCTGAGATGCAGCCATAGAGAGATTGTGTCTGTTCTGTGCTGTAGGGATGTAGTGTTGTTATTGTGAGGCACTGTAACGCACTGTGTGTTACGTGCTACGTAAGGTCATGTAAATGAGGGTGTGTTCACCCAACCCAGTCTCACGGCATTTCGTGTTATAGTTGTTAAATGTTGTACCATTATGTGCGCCCTTGCTCATTGTGTCCTGCAGAGGTCAATGTTGTCTGCAGTGCGTTCAGGACGTGACGTCACTGACTATACCTTGCACCAGAGCCTATTAAATAGCTCTTGTGACCAGAGCCATTTAATAGAAGAGTTACGACATCTCCGTTCACTCCAATGGACCACTTTTTTACAGCAATGGCGGATCGTGGAGCCTCTCAATCGTTCCCCGGAAGTTAGCGCCAAGGCTGGCAGAGCTGTGGAGTTGCAGCATAATAGACCGTTCTTGACGGACTTTTAAAGGTAAGAAGAAGTTTAAAGATTTATATTGCGGATATTATCAGTACATCTGATTCTAATGAACATGTGTATTAAAGGATGTCAGTGGATTATCCCTAAATTAGTAGATTTAGGGAACGTTTACAGATAACAGATTAAGCTAGCATACCGAAGCAAGTTAGCAACACACGTTGAACAGCCTTTTAATTGTAAATTCCGTTCTCTTAATGTCATTTCGTCCAACATGTTGAATTATAGAAGAGGGGCTTCTAAACGGGATTGTATGCGGGGGTGGAGGGAGTTAAATATTAGATAAATATAACTTTGGTGCGTGTAAGAGTGAGTGTTTTTAGCAGAGCCATATTGTGTCCTTGTGATTATGTTGATTATTACCTGTCTGTATAATGTTGCAGCTCAGCTGATTCTGGATTGATGGCAAAGGGAGAGGGACTTAAGTGAGAGTGAAAACACAAGGTAAGTTTAATACTGTTTTATATAAGTAAACATACTAAACATGTATTCTATCACTGTATTATATAAGTAATCTTGTTAGTAACCTACTGTATGGCAGGTGGAGGGGCAGTGATGTTACAGGTGGAGGAGCAAAACTGCAAGACTGCAAACTCACAAGACAGAGAAATCAAAGTTTGTTCTCCAGAGAAGAGGTTGATTTCACTTCAATTTTTTATTTCATATTTAAAAAAAAAAACTTGAGAACTGTAACCAAGACAACTGTAACATGAGTAAAGAGCCACCAAGGTTTTTCAAGTCCCTCTCTTACTCCATTTTGCCAACCCAAACTTCCAGGTACATGATGGGACACCTTGCTTGTTTTTGTTGTTTGCGCTCCTCTGGCTGGGTGCTGGCAGGTGGAGGGCAGTGATGTAGGCAGGTGGAGGGGCAGTGATGTTACGGGTGGAGGGGCAGTGATGTTAGCTGGGTGCTGGCAGGTGGAAGAGCAATGTTTAGTCCAAATATTTCCATTGCAACGGCTAATGGAAATGATTGCAGCTGTGGATCTGTTTGGGGGTTGCTGGATGTGGTAGCTTGGCTGCTGTTGTTCCTTTTCACCTTTTTGGATTGGCTCTTGCTTCCAAAATGGCCATCTTTTAATTTGATTTTTTTTCTGTCATTTCTGATTTGTTTGGCCTCAATTCTCAGCCTCAGCCGTATGAATCTTCTAATGATTTTGTCTTGTACTCCACAGCATGACGGAAGCCTGCTGGAGAGTGCCTGAGCTTCTTTCTCCAAGACACCCACTGCGTTGGGGAGCTGCATGAGGGAGGAACCAGTCTTGGTCCTAAATAGTTCCTCAATTTGGTGAATGAAGTCAAAGGCTTCTTGGGAGGGACGACAAAGAGCACCTGCCTTGAAGTCTTTCAAGTCCACTAACAAGCTGTTGTCACCAGAAGGACTCTCATCATGGTGCTCTGTTGCAATTTTGCATTTTTCACAGATGCTGGCAAACTTGATGATTTTGTGGACGATGTAGCCTGCAAGATGGAAGAGAATACATTTCTCAGTTTTTGTGAGGTCAGGTGCTGCTGCTCTGTTCACCGCCATCAGCTGTTCCACTCTGACTGATGGAGTGATTTTTGGCTCCACTGTGTCCAGGAAGTCTGCCAAAAAGCTACTGTGGTCTTCCTGTTAGCTCCCAGAGCTGATGGTGGTGAGGAACTGCCCCACAGATATGATTCTCAGTGCATGATGGAATACCACTGGAGTTGGGACAGGATTTTTAGACCTCACACAGCTGAATGTATTTTCAAGGCATTCTTGTGTGAACCTTGACGTTAACACAAACCTGTGTCCTTGTGTAAGCATCTCCTCTTGTATGGCCAAAATTGATGTTGTTGCCATTATCACCCCTGTTTGAACAGGCTTCCAACCTCCCTTTTGACCTATCTTTATCCCACGAAACAGATGGACGATGTTCTGGAGGAAGGTGATGGCCTTTTGGTACTCCTCCATCTTGAGCCTGCTCAGGGCTGTAATTGGATGGCGAGATGACATCAGATCAAACCAACGATCAACCTGCTCCAGGAACCACGCTGTTGTCAGGTATGACAGAGGGCGGTTTTCTTGCTGCACCATGTATTTCAGCCCAGCACTTGTAGCCTTACTGAACACATTTAGAGCAAGACCAACCTTCATCTTATCGAAGTGACTTGGCTCGATGGCTGCAGCTGAAAGATGGGGAGCTATTTTTAAGGCCATCCCTTCCTGAAAGGTCAATAAGTCCTTAATGGGGACCACAGAAACCTCGTTAGAGGGGAGGTTCTCTCTGTTTACAACATCCTCAGGAATTATGAAGACCTGCCCACGGACAAGGGCACTTTTTAAATTTTTTACCAGATGTGGAACATCGGGCATGAAATAGAGCTGCCTGTCTGGTTTTGCTGGATGTGGCACCGATGTTTTATTTTGGTCCACCCCAAAGGATTTCCACATGGCTCGGTTAGGGCTACCCATGTCGGTGGTGACATCAAGCACATGTAGCCCTATGGATGCTGCCCTCTGTATTACCTCAATAATGATTGGCCTGTACTCTGCTCCATTGGTAGAATTGCCAGTGTAATGATATGCCACTACTTGCTTCCACCGTGTTGTGTTTCCAGCCAACATAAACACACAAGCATGTGTTGCCACCCCTGTGTGACCTGGTAAAGTCACATCACCGTACAGTTTGCCTGTAATCATGTCTAACTCCACACTTGGTGTGATTGCCATTTCATCCAAGGTCAACACACACTCCCTTTCAAGGTCTGTCAATCTATCTGCCTTCAATTTTAAGAAATCAAAGACCTCTGTCAACACACCAGGCTCAAACTTAACACATTGCATCCTTCTTTGCAGTGTCCTTATTCCTGGAAGGGGAATCTTCAATTCCTGCAGAGTTTTGTAACCCGTTGGTCCGCACCCAAAGCGAATTTTTAAAGCCTTCTTAATTGTCTCATTGCTCCATTTCATCCCCTTTGTGGTGAGTCTGCCTAATGCCTTCAGTTGGTCTTTTGAAAACGTTTTCTTATATTTCTTGTCCCTTATTTTCATTGTTTTCTTGAGAGCTGCATTTTCCTTCCTGATTTTTCTTAGTGCAGCTTTTGCTTTTTTGGCGATTCCTTCTTGGCTCTTTAATTTTCTCTTTAATTGTTGTAATAGATCTGTTTGACTGGCTGCTGGTTCCCTCGTATGCTGACTGGCTGCTGGCTGAGTGGGTGGTGTCCGCCCTCCCTGTCTCTCCTCACTAGCCTCTCTTTCTTCACCCTCACTTTCCTTTCTCTCAGTCTCCTCATCCCTTCTTCCCTCAATCTTTGAGACTAATGTAAGTAGAAGACATGGCACTGTAAATTTTCGAACATTTAAAATATTATACCACTTAAAAATAACAAATATTACTTTTGTTACTAAGAGTTCATACTTATTATACCTGTGTCACCTTTCACACTATAGCTGTGATCATGAGCTATGGGCTTTGTAGATACAGGTCCCGGGGTGAATCGTGGTGCAGGGACCCTTCTCTTTTTGACCACAGGGCGATGCACGAAGATGGTGGGTATAGCCTCTGCTCTCAGCCTAGTCTTGCCCTTTTTTGTCTTGACAAACTGGTCTGCATCAAAATGTGCCTGCGGAGTGACTTGAGGTTACTTCACACACAGAACATCTCAGTGTTGTCTGCCCACATACATATTCCATAGTGGTTGAATACACAGTATTAGGAAACACTTTATACTTACTGGACATGTTATACTCATTACATACTGTATATAAAATATGAACAACAGGTGTGCTATATAGGTGTGTATAACCCTTTCTCCTGTCTGTTACTCCCTCTTTCAGCACAAGAACCAGAGGGGGATTCAATGGAGCCTGAATACCTGCACTGAGACCCTCACCCTGCACCCTGAGACCCTCACCCTGCACCCTGAGTCTCAACTCAGTGTTTTTCAAGCCTTTCCCTGTTTTTTTGTATTAAACAAAACATTAAGCTTTCCCAATGGTGCGGTTTTCGTTTTGTGAAAAAGTGCAAATGCAGTGTTTGTATATAATTACCTCACATATTTTGTTGCTGTTGGTCGTGAAATTGCTCCTGCTGACTTGAGCCAGCCATTTTTTCCTCCGCTCCGTGTCAGCGGGGAAGCCGTACATTCGTACTCCTTTCTCTGAGCGATTTGAGCATCCCCAGGCAGCACAGCAAACCATGGTGGAGACTAGGAGGCAGCACAGCAAACCAGGACAACACGGAGGAAAAGGCACAGACAAACTGCATGATATGCTATTCAAGGTTTATTGAATTCCATGTATTTGCAATGGATGTTCCTAAAGCAACACATTTAACATCATCATCATCATGCTGCTGCTGCTAGTCCTTTGATAGTCACCTGTCGGTCTCCTGTCCTTTCTGAAAGCCATAAAGATGACATTAGTCATTTAGATAACTTGTGTCCTCAATTACCAGGGGATTACTGAAACTACCATGAATTTAAGAAAATGGTAGAAATGAATCTAATCTGAATTTTAAAGCATTACTTTAGATCCCCTCCCTCTAAATATATCAATACACATTAGAAAGTGATGCTCCTGACTACCATACAAGTTTAAGAAGATAATATTGGTTTGAAAGAATTCAAAGCTATAAATAAACAGCAACAGGCTCTTTAACCAAGGCACTGTTGGTAACATGTAAACTAGTTGTTCCCACTAATCCTAATATTATCACTTAATATTAGCACATTCTATTTTATTTTTTAAAACATATTGATGTAAATACATACACATATTGATTTGTTGTATAAATATTGCAAATCAAAACCTTTATTCACTAATAATTACCAAAAATCGTAGTTCTATCTCCTGTTATCAATGCATTCACATTGCCCGCCATGAACTTCCGGGGAACGATCCCTCGTCTACATGAACCACGTGACGATAACCGTTTTTGGACTTCCGGTGTCGTAACTCTTCTATTAAATAGCTCTTGTGACCATAGACATATAAAGAGTAGACGCCGCATCGACCGCTGCTGCCTATTGGCGCCGCCATCTTGGACCGGTCACCCGCTCCACTCAGTGTAATCTGTCTGGCAGGCGCAATGAAGTGTCAGCGCATTTTATCAATCATAACTCGCTGAATACAAAACTGATTTTCACGGGGGGGGGTTTTCTGCAAACGTCATATATGTAGGCATGATACCGGACACATGATTCGGCGTATTTTAATATTCATAGTAGGCTTAACAGCAATAGAATATTCTGGTATTTGATAGCCTATGTTATGTATGATAGGTATTTTGCAAAAGACACACGATATATAATATATACACACACACATAAAAAAACACTAATGGTCTATATATGATAGAGAAGCATATTGTGTAGGCCTATACTCAGCTATTTTAATAAGTTGAAAAATGAAGAAACAATAATACATAGAGATTTTACTTTGTCTAGGACCATTATGAATGATGTTGAAAATAGAAATACTCACATCATTAGGCTGAGGTTGTGAGTGTGAGGTTGAAGCTTCTGGGTCGTCCTGAGGGGCCACAGACAGGCTCTCTTCAGCTTTTCTGGAAGGAGACGTAGTCCTGCCCTTTTCTGGCTAAAATGAAAAAGCAGAATACTTCTCACACACACACACACACACACACACACACACACACACACACACACACACACACACACACACACACACCCTGCCCTGTTATTGATAATAGAATATTTACATTTATGAATGCTAATAACCTTATGATGATACACCTACTCTTTGGAGGTGAACCGGGAAGCTGAAGATGGAGGGAATAACACCATCTCTGAGTCGGACAATCTGTCCTGTCAAACTCGTCCTGCTTAAAATGCTCACTGCAAATCACGGATGACTCGCTTGCAGTGAACCCTTCCCTCCTCAAAGCAACTTCCCACTTCTTTCTCATATCTTTGTCTTTGGGAAACCTTCAAAATAAAAACGGGAGATTTGAGAGTCAACACAAAAACATTTTAAGAAGGAGGTCAAGCTTATTTTCTTCCTTCTTCTTCCTAGATAGATTAGATTTTACTTTATTCATCCCACAACGGGGAAATTCACTTGTTACAGCAGCGATTTATAAAGTCTCAGTTGGCCATGAACATAATGTTTGCTGGCTACGATTTCGCTGGCGGACATCAATACAGTACAATAATATTATATTTACAAAATACAACCAATTATAATGTTGAATCTTACTTGTGAAAAGTAATCCCCCGACCCCTGTTCGCAATCGTCCGCCGATTTGCACAGCAATATGCTGCACAGTGCTCTGGCATCTTGAAACCTCTGCTGTCTATGGGTAGAATGTCTGTACAATATGGGTAGGATGACCGGTCCAAGATGTCGGCCGTATTTCTTGCGCCCCAGCAGCCAATGCGGCGTCTACTCTTTATATGTCTATGGGTAGGATGACCGGTCCAAGATGGCGGCCGTATTTCTTGCGCCCCAGCAGCCAATGCGGCGTCTACTCTTTATATGTCTATGCTTGTGACTACCCGATCCGTCACCCTGCCCGATCGGTTCTGCGCATGTGCGAGAGGGTCCGCCATGTTGGACAACTCCGGACGGCAACACCAGATGGACACTTGACACAGTGGCTTTTAGCAAAGCTCAAAAAGAAAAACCGAGAGAGATGAGTTATTGTTATTACAACGTGACTTCACTATTATTTAACAACTCTTTTTATTGGGTTCTTTTATTTGGGGTTAAGTACATTGTCAGAATAAGTGAGAAATAGATTTAACTTCTGTTAGACAGCTATCATACTGAATAAATATTTACTGTGAATGTATGCAAAAATGTATGGCATATGGCTGTCTAACAGAAGTTAAATTCATTCCTCACTTATTCTGACAATGTACTTAACCCCAAATAAAAGAACCCAATAAAAATAGTTGTTAAATAATAGTGAAGTCACGTTGTAATAACAATAACTCATCTCTCTCGGTTTTTCTTTTTGAGCTTTGCTAAAAGCCACTGTGTCAAGTGTCCATCTGGTGTTGCCGTCCGGAGTTGTCCAACATGGCGGACCCTCTCGCACATGCGCAGAACCGATCGGGCAGGGTGACGGATCGGGTAGTGACAGCTCTGCCCAGAGCTATTTAATAGAAGAGTTACGACACCGGAACTACGACACAAGAACTACGATTTTTGGTAATTATTAGTGAATAAAGGTTTTGATTTGCAATATTTATACAACAAATCGATATGTGTATGTATTTACATCAATATGTTTTCAAAAATAAAATCGAATTTGCTAATATTAAGTGATAATATTAGGATTAGTGTGAACAACTAGTTTACATGTTACTAACAGTGCCTTGGTTAAAGAGCCTGTTGCTGTTTATTTATAGCTTTGAATTCTTTCAAACCAATATTATCTTCTTAAACTTGTATGGTAGTCAGGAGCATCACTTTCTAATGTTTATTGATACATTTAGAGGGAGGGGATCTAAAGTAATGCTTTAAAATTCAGATTGGATTAATTTCTACCATTTTCTTAAATTCATGGTAGTTTCAGTAATCCCATGGTAATTGAGGACACAAGTTATCTAAATGACTAATGTCGTCTTTATGGCTTTCAGAAAGGACAGGAGACCAACAGGATATGATGATGATGATGTTAAATGTGTTGCTTTAGGAACATCCATTGCAAATACATGGAATTCAATAAACATAGAGCATATCATGCAGTTTGTCGGTGCCTTTTCCTCCGTGTTGTCCTGGTTTGCTGTGCTGCCTGGGGATGCTCAAATCGCTCAGAGAAAGGAGTACGAATGTACGGCTTCCCCACTGACACAGAGCGGAGGAAAAAATGGCTGGCTCAAGTCAGCAGGAGCAATTTCACGACCAACAGCAACAAAATATGTGATTTATATACAAACACTGCATTTGCACTTTTTCACAAAACGAAAACCACACCATTGGGAAAGCTTAATGTTTTGTTTAATACAAAAAAACAGGGAAAGGCTTGAAAAACACTGAGAGTTGAGACTCAGGGTGAGGGTCTCAGTGCAGGTATTCAGGCTCCATTGAATCCCCCTCTGGTTCTTGTGCTGAGAGAGGGAGCAACAGACAGGAGAAAGGGTTATACACACCTATATAGCACACCTATTGCCTTGGGGAGATAATGTGTTTACTTATATAAAACAGTAGTATTAAACGTACCTTGTGTTTTCACTCTCACTTAAGTCCCTCTCCCTTTGCCATCAATCCAGAATCAGCTGGGCTGCAACATTATACAGACAGGTAATAATCAACAGAATCACAAGGACACAATATGGCTCTGCTAAAAACACTCACTCTTACACGCACCAAAGTTATATTTATCTAATATTTAACTCCCTCCACCCCCGCATACAATCCCGTTTAGAAGCCCCTCTTCTCTAATTCAACATGTTGGACGAAATGACATTAAGAGAACGGAATTTACAATTAAAAGGCTGTTCAACGTGTGTTGCTAACTTGCTTCGGTATGCTAGCTTAATCTGTTATCTGTAAACGTTCCCTAAATCTACTAATTTAGGGATAATCCACTGATATCCTTTAATACACATGTTCATTTGAATCAGATGTACTGATAATATCCGCAATATACATCTTTAAACTTCTTCTTACCTTTAAAAGTCCGTCACGAACGGTGTATTATGCTGCAACTCCACAGCTCTGCCAGCCTTGGCGCTAACTTCCGGGGAACGATTGAGAGGCTCCACGATCCGCCATTGCTGTAAAAAAGTGGTCCATTGGAGTGAACGGAGATGTCGTAACTCTTCTATTAAATGGCTCTGGCTCTGCCTTGCACTACCTGTGGCCTCTCAGATGTTGTTTGGATCGAAAACAGAGCGGCAGCACAACCGCATCTCTCCTACCACGATATAAAAAAATATGCCTAATAAAGGCTAAAGAAAGCTGTCTACTACTGAGTTCTATTAAATCTCCACCGCAACGCACTCCGCCTAACAGGTTATGGGCCCAGGAATGCCAGTCTAGAGCAACAAGGTAACAGAAGAACGAGCTACTAGTGGGACCTGGATGAAGACGGCGCTGAGAGACTCCCGCGTAAACTGAAGACACAGTGTTTCTACAAGCCAATGTTTGGAGATAAGTGAACTGTATAAAGAGAAGACGTGTTAACGTGGATGCAACGTAAAAAATGGGCGGAGCAGGAACACCCCAGCAGATTTTATTCGATGGAACAGAAGATAAACTTATGATCTGTGGGAGACGAGATTCCTTAGCCGTTTGCACATTTTGAAGCTAAAATACACTATTTTGCGAGTGCCCACGGGTGAAGCCGCATTAGCTGCAGATCCAAGAAAAAATGAAGACTGTTGTGCACAGTTAGTGAATGCCCTGGATGATAAGAGCCTGTCATTGGTAAGACATGATGCCGCCGAGGATGGAAGGAAAGCCCTGAAATTATTGAGGGAGCACTCTTCAGGAAAAAGCAAGCCAAGGATTCTAAACCTGTATACATACAATACAGTGTGTGTGTGTGTGTGTGTGTGTGTGTGTGTGTGTGTGTGTGTGTGTGTGTGTGTGTGTGTGTGTGTGTGTGTGTGTGTGTGTGTGTGTGTGTGTGTGCGTGTGTGTGTGTGTGTGCGTGTGTGCGTGCGTGCGTGCGTGTGTGTGTGTGTGTGTGTGTGTGTGTGTGTGTGTGTGTGTGTGTGTGTGTGTGTGTGTGTGCGTGGGTGGGTGGGTGGGTGTGTGGGTGTGTGTGTTTGTGTGATGGATCGTTGGAGCTATGTGCAACTCAAGGCATATGCTCGAACGGGAGCTGCCTGGACGCTGCGATCATGTTGCACGCACTATCCGAGCTGAGTGTGCTGACTTTTCGTACAATGTCCCACTGTCTGGCTTCCTGCATAAAGTCAAGTGCTCGGCGCAGTTGTCGGCGAAATGTCGCTCCTCTGATTTCATTTAAACAGCTCCTTATATCCGTTAGCGCAGCTAACTAGCACCAGATGCTAACAACAACAATACACGTAAGGTCTCTCCCGATGGCCAGTCAGGGCGCCGGTGAGCGTGGAAGTGTGGTCTGCTGCAAGCCGGCGGCAGGAGAGGGGCTGTCAGCATCAGCTTGTAGATGGTATTTTAAACTCGATGCGCTGTGAAACTACGGGGTGGCCGAGGACAAAAAATGCACATGCGTTAATTGCGTTAAAATAATTTGTGCGTTATTAACGCGTTAACTTGACAGCCCTAATATGAACATAAAAATACATCTCACTATATATAGAAAATAAGGGGTTATTTAAGGCACCTACAACACACCTCTACATTATTTGGGATTAAGTGGTGGAATAGATCAAATAATATTCAGTATATCTAACTATTTTTTTCGTATTCCCGCTGGCAAAGTATCAACAAAGTTTACATACAAATGTAATGCAATATACAGACTGTTTAGCTTATGGTGATCAGCAGCCCTATTGTAAGGTTTCAGCGTTAGAGTTATTTTAGTTTATTGTTTTGTGTTTATTATTGTGGCCTTGCATTTTATTTTGATATTGACTCTACCCTCGCTTTTCAGGTGTCTACACTTCCTGTCGTTGTGTGTCACCTGCTAGCTTTATTGTGGTCTCCTGCTCATGATTGTTTTCACCTGTGCCCCATTAACCGTTGTGTGTATATGTAGCCCTGCTCTCCTTTTGTCGGTTCGTCTTGTCTCCACGTCGAGTCCATGTCTGTGAACACTAGTGATCTGTTGAGCAGCCTAGTTGAACCTAGTGATCTTTTGTTTTGAAAACTCTTTTATAAATAAAAGATATTTTTGAAGTCAACCGTATCGTGCATCTGAGTTCTTGTGAGTCCTTCGTGTCACCTATGAGCTCATTCTCTCAGTGTATCATCAGGAATACAGAGACACACACACATAATTTAAATAAGAGTTTTTAAATTAAATGATAGTTTAAGAATAAACATATTGAAGTAAATAACAAACAATAGCCCTTAACCCTGTAAGGCCCCTGGTTGTAATTTTACAACATTACTTGAAGCTATCCTAAAAAAGTCAGTAAATGTTTATTTTTTTAAAAGACTACATTTACATAGTCAAAAGGTCCTTTTGTTCAGCCTCACAATGCTATTGGGTAGTAAATGTGTTATAGGTCCTACCCTCTGGAGCATACACGCCAGGGATTTTGGGCCCCATGGAAATATATCACAGCCCCACCACCAGGTCACGCCACGGCCACGCCAACCAAGCACAATTGCTGTAACCACACCTCCAGAACCCAACCCACTCATTTATGCTTTAAATAACTCTACCTGTACAGGCTTGCATCTATCTTGTAGTCCAATACTAACTGCACAATATTTACTGACACTGAGCTGTGAAAATATAACACTTATGCTAAGTCTAGAGATGGATCTGTTGGTCCTGGCACCAGGGGGAGGGACAACTGATTTAGTATGAATAGCTGCTAAAAATGTACCTGCATTTGTTAAATGTCAGCTGAAAGAGGAGTGACATTAAAAACCTGTATAGATATTAACAGTACTTAATGTCAGCTTAGTAAAAAAAAAACATAACAATTATTATTTGCAATGGACTACGCGTAGCTAACAGACGCATTTCCACCTCTCATAGACCACACCCACCTTTTCTTTGAAAAACTGGGTGACATACTGTCGCCCTTTAGTCCCTCTCTCTTGTATTTCTTTCCTTTCTTTTCTCTTTTGAAAGCCTGACTTTGTGAGTCGTTGAGACATGGTTCACACGTAAGTAGGCTACTAGCATCCCTGCTCCTAGCATGCTCTCACTCTCTGCTAGAAAGTGCCGGCGGTGCTGCACCGCATTTGGAGGCAGGACCAAACCATTACATGTAAATAGAAGGGGGTGTACAGAGGCTTTGGATAATTAACTTTTGGAAGAAAATAAGTTAAATTAATTGTAAGTTTAGTGAGTACATTATCAATATAACGTCCTATTAATGTTAATTCTTGATGAATGATGAAAGGTTACTAAAACATTTAATCTTAATGTTCTAAAATAGTTTGGGCCCCCGTGGTATGAGGGTGTTTGGGGTGGCCAAGAGTGTGGCCAGGATTCAGCTGGGGTGGCAGTGGCCACTCCCAGCCACCCCCCAGCTCCGCCACTGGTTGTGCAGAGACGAGGGTGTCCAATGTTAGTAGCCAACGGCTGGAGGCGGGTAGCAAACAGGCTAGCACGCTATGGTCCGGTAGCCTACGCAGGAAAAAGCAAATAGGTAACGGAAAACTACTTGAACAAAGTAGCGATTCAGTTGGAGCCAATATTGACAGATGTTATATATAGCTAACCGATGTATAAAGAAAAATCAGATCAAATATGTTCAAACACGAACTGAAAGTAGGATAGGAGAAGCGGCGAACAAACCACGCCAGCGTCCTCTCCTATCGGCAGAGTGTAACAATGATGTTGTAGTGTCAGGCGGCTTCCCAAGTGCCATTGCAAGTGCTTGGCCATCAATAGCCAGGCAGCTGGGTTCCTGAAGGAGCACATCTGCAGGTGTTTGGACATGTTTTATCAGTATATTTGCTGAAATAGATTTGTTGGTGGAATTTAGACTGCCGTTAGTTGCGGCCAGAGATGGCGGGATGGGCATGAGTTCATACTGGAGGACATTTTCCAGGTCTACCTTACGACCTGCTCTGCAAGCTGTGACTAGCCTTTGTAGAATCTGCCTGTCCACTTTGATGATGTTTTGCTTGTTCTTGGAAAGTTGCACGACTTCATACAAAGAGGCAAATGTCTTGGCTTTGTTCTTTCGAATGGGCGACTTCAGTCCCAAGTGTTGGTCACTATCTGGAGGTTCACAAACACTTTCATTTGTGCCTTTCCAAGGTGTTCTGCACCAAGCAGAGATTCTTGAATCTCCGGTGTGACCACGTCCTTGTTGGTTATGTTCTTGAGTGTGTCCCCACCATCTTGAAACACACAGTGCTCTTTCAATGATACACATATTTTGCTTTCATCCCCGTCATCTCTCTCCATTCTACTCTGTGTGCACTCAGTGTGTGTGTAGTGTACTCATCGTCTTCATCGTCTGTTGTCAGTCTCAGCATTACTTTTGTCTGAGAAGCTATGACTGTTCTCAGATTATACGACAATGTCCATCTACTGAGGGATGTTGCTATCCTGGTGATGCCCACTAAGCCTCCACTCTTTTAGCCCATAGCGTTTAGCCACTCGGTACTTTGATCCGCTGAAACCTGATTGAAGCGTCGATCACTGCGTTTCACCACGAAGTTGCCTTTCTGAAACTCAAGGAGGATTTCTGGTGGGAGAGCAGACATCTCAGCCACCTGACAGTATCCCATCTGGCGTCGTTTATATGATCGTACCTGAGGAAGAAGGGCAGCATACGTTTGAAAGCATACAGGTGGAGATCCCACAATCCATCACGTTGCGCTCTTGTGAAGCAGAGTACGATGCTGACCATAGTCATGTAGTCCCACCAGAATGCGGCATTCGGTCACCAACTGCAAGCGATGCAGCAAACTCTTTCTTGGGCTGCTGGAATCTGTCTGTAGTCAGTTTGTCGACCATCTGCGCGATGTGGTCAGCATCTACGGATTGGCAGAGATCTGAGAGTTCAGCTCTCAGTGTAACATCAACCCCATCCAGATATGTGTAAAGCCGTGGGATCAGTAGCTGCCAAAGAGCCTGTAGGGTAAGTTTGTGGGTCCTTATGGCACGTGCATACCCCTTTCCTGCCATGACATGCTGAGCAGCATTTGCTCCCAACAGATCACACTTGACCCATAGCTCGCTCAGGCCAGAATCAACGTGTTGTCCTATCACACCCAGGAGTTCATGACCATGTGAAGGCCTCCAAGGCAAGGGATAAGCACGTCCTTGTATTCTTCTACTGACCACTTCAGTCAACTTCGGATAAAGTGCCTCGCCCACTGTCAGAATGACATGCTGTTGTTCCATTGATTTGGAGATATGAAGCATTCGCTTGACAACAGTGGGGAAGGCAAAGGTTCCATCACAGCACATTTGAAACATTTAACCTCAAAACAATATACAAAATAAGTAAAAGTAGCCTGATAATAATAATAATAGCTGAGTAATTATTCATAGTTCAAAACTACTATTTTTGCAATATATATGAGATCTAATTCAGTTTACATCTCAAATCTGAACATGGCATCAGATTGCCCATGTAGGAGAACTTACAAAAGCACATTTAATTCAAGTTTGTACTTTGTTTAGTCAAAAAGATATACTTAAAATAGATTTCAGGCTGGCGGTGGCGGCCATGTTGGATTTCTCAATTTTGAGGCATTTTGGGAAATGTTTGAGCTTCTTGTACGGCAGATTTGGATGCAGCACCCCTTAATACCCCTAAAAATGTTGTATAGCATAAATAAACACAAAATGCCTTCGGGGTTCTGATTTTGTGAACATTTACCCTGTCTATTATATCTTTTGACATAATAAAAGTTATATTGTACCAAACTCTGTCTGCCTCCAGTGATTTCTTCAGAACCCATTAGAATTGCATTATCACGAAGAAAGTTAATAAGTTATAATGTTGAGAAGGAGGTCCAGACTTTTTCAACTAGCCTAGTCCGAGATTCTCCTCCGACAGTATAGTAACCCAAAAACAAATCTATCAAGAAAACTCACACACTCACCCTTACCTGATCTGCTAATAAATCATCAGACTGTACTCCAGTCCATGTCAATGTTTACACATTAATAAAGAAACAGTACATATGAAAGCTCAAAGACCTTCTCACTTTCTGCACATTTTAATGTCAGGATTTTCTCAAGTCCAAAATCAATTGGGATCTTTCGGTATTATAGCCATTTGGTAAATTACTCGGATATATCAGGCATGCTCATAAACCCGTATGGCCTTATAACAGGAGCAATAATGTTGCCTTTACGTGGATAAAAGGTTATGGCAATAAGATCATATGTTATATTCTGACTTTCTATTAATATAATGTGAACAATTTACTACATGCCAAAACATCAAGCATCTTTGACTTTGAATTAAACTCTGAAGAATGACAACTGAAAAGTCTGTGTCACTAGCTAGTACACACACTATGAGGCATAAGCTTAGTTTCAAACTGTCATCTTGATATTTAAAGTAGAAACACATTTCTCATTACATTTAATAATTTAAAAAACATACAGTTTTTAAACATTATAAAAAATACATACCTGTGAACACAATATACATTTCTAAGACTCGACAGGGATTTGTAAAATAAAAATAAAGGCCTGCAACAAAACTATACGTCTCTTCTCCATTCTTTACCTACACAAACACATGCTTCTGCACAAAGGTCCAAAGGCCTTTCACAAGGTGCTGCTTCTTTATCTTAATCTTAGCTTAAATCACTTTTCTCACCCAATTGTTGCACTGCTCAGCTATTTTTATTCACTGTCAGAAATCAGTGGACAACAACTGAATTCAGGTCTGCAGAAAATAATGACATGACGTCAGTGATGTTGACAGGCACGCCTCCTGCCTTTCTGTGTCTAGAGGACACCACATATTTCCTGGACTGGATTCTTTACAGAAGCGACGAGGAGGTTTGGGGAGAATAAAAAGTGCATAAAATACAACACACACATGCAGCTAATGTATCTGCTTCCAGAGCACAGCCTCTATCCTTCATCCACACCCGTTACAGGGGCGTAACAGACGTATTGATCCGTCAACGGTACTGTTGTTTGAAGATGTTTTCATAGCAATATAAAACAGAGAATATAAGAGAATAGATAATAGGTTAAAGCAGCTTGTAATACAAAACATAAACTATTAATACCAAGATTTCTTTATTTAAACAACATTTCAAAATTAACACTGACTTTATTTTTCTGAAAACATGTTTAATTGGGAACCAACTCATCACATTAAAAACCTTTCAGGAACACTGACATTAACTATTTACAGTGGTGTCGAGAACCATACTTTACACGTAACAGCACCTATAATGTCAGAAACACTGGTTTGGTTTGTTAGAAATATATTTCCTATACAGATCATGAGTTTTGTGTTTTCGAACAAAAGCAACAGGACAAGAACTTTAATTAAATGAAAAAGTGGTAAAATGTTCAGATTGACCATTAGTTTCTGACCGTGGGAACATTAAAACAGTTTCGCCACAGGGCAATCCCATAACCTGACCATCAATAAACTGCTATTTCATTTAATATCAGGAACAGCTGACTTGAAGATTAACCTGAAAGAGAAAACTTCCTTCAATCATGCAGACAAACAAACAGCAGGCGTTTTTAACTTGAACCTCCATCGGACTAAGGTTCAAATCATTGTTAATACTGTTAAACATATAGACGCATAGCAAACCAGCAAATAGAGTCTGAGAAACATGTACAAATCAAGGCCTAAACAAAGAAACTAGTGCCAGTAGTCTATGCACACGTCGATAATAGCAATACTTCAGTGTCCGCATCATGAGTTAAGGCCTCAATAAAGTCAAAGCCTCATTAAAAGGGTCGGCCCAGGTCAGATAATTCCTTTGGTAGGAAGTTACCGTTCAGACTTTCTGATTTGATTGTTTGGCCAAGACATTTTCTTCTGATTTGCTTCCACCAACACATGAGCAGGATCCCAAAGTAAGTTTTATTGAAATCCTCAGTGGCAAATGAAAAGTGTCATACAAAATATCCTGCTTGCTTAATATGCTGTTTTGTGAAAGAAATCCAAGAGACGTCCCATAGTAGCTGTTAGCGCACATGACAGAAAAAAACGAGTTTTCGTCATTTTTTTATAAAACCACAGGCTGGTTGTCCAGCAATCAGAGGGTCAATGGTTTGATCCCAGAAATGTCCTTGGGCAAGATACTTAACCCCAAATTGCTTCTGTAGACATGTCTACAGTATTGAAATGTATGCAAGTCATTTAGAGATAAGAGTGTCTGTTAAATGTTATGTAATGCAAAGTGAATATACACTCACTGCCAAAAAAAGAGTTTATTTTGAATGGCCATCCTCAGGTCCGATCTGTAGAGTGTGTGTGGCTCTGCATGTGGTAGTCCAGAGACGCCCTCTGACTGAAGCTACAGCTGCACTCCAGGCACTGATAAGGTTTATCCCCTGTGTGTTTCCTCATGTGAATCACCAGGTTTCCTTTCTGGGTGAATGATTTGTCACATTCTGGGCATTTGTATGGTCTCTCTCCTGTGTGTATCCTGGTGTGATTGACCAGGTCTGACTTCTGACCGAAGTTCCTCCCACAAAACTGGCAATGGTACTGTTTGTCCTCCGTGTGGATCCTTACATGTCTTATTAAAGTCTTATGCAAGGAGAAACATTTGGCACAACACGGACACTTGTAGGGTTTCTCTGCTGTTCCTTCTTCAAACTGAACTATGAGCTCCGTGGATTTCCCTGAAGGTCCTCTCGGCTGAATATCTCTATTGTTGAGATGTTTGGGCTCATCTTCTCCCTGTTGGCTCTGGTTCGCTGAAAGGAGCAACTGACCATCAGTGATGCAGTCTGATACTCCATCAGCCGGCTCAGTTTTGATGTGATTGACTGTTCCTGCAGCCGAGGAGTCTTGTTCCATATCACACAGACTCTGGACTTGGTAGAGACACAGGGGCTGCAGAGACTCCTGATCAAACTCACTCTGATCATAGGGAGAGAAGGTTAGTGGGAAAGTCTTAATGCCAGGTATATCCTGAGTGCAGTTCAACTCTCTAATCTCACCAGCAGCTGTCACTGATCTGAGGTGAGTGTCTGCCTCCTCCTTCTCACTGAGACACTCATTTGGTTGTTCCTCAGTGTGTTTCAGGCTGTGGACAAGCAGACTATCCCTCTCGTCAAAACTTTCCTCACACTCTTGGCACTGGTATGGTTTGGGGCCTTGGTGTGTTCTACTGTGAGCGAAGAATTCAGACTTGTGGCAGAAGTTTTGCTCACAGATCTGACACTGGTACAGTGATGAACCGTCGCGTGGATGTTTTTTTAAGTGACGTACCATCGTCTTCTTGGAAGAAAAAGTGCTTATGCAAACTGGACATTTGAATGATTTATTCACGCCGAGGACCTTGTTCGGGTCACACTCCGTCTTCCAAGAAGACGATGGTACATCATCGTCTGCAATATCCACCTCTATCTCATTATCGTTTTCTCTGGAAGGAGAGCCGCCTGAATGAGTGTTCATGTTTGGACGGTGTTCAGCTTGCTCTGACGTGGCTTCTACTGCTTCCTCCCAGCACACACTGACGTTCACACTGGCAGCAGGCTGAAGCCGCACATCTGGGACAGACATCTGGAGAGAGTCTGAAGAAAAAAGGAAAGGAAAAAAACAACATTTATTTTACTGCTTTTGACCATTCGTTTTATTTTTAGTTCCTGTTCCTGTTCTAATATAGACATTTTTATAAAATGTTGACTGGCTCAAAATAAGCAGTTTATAAGCAGGATCTTAAAAGTAAATGTGTGTAGTCCATTCAAATAAATATATAATAAACAACTCTATCACAGAAAACGTAACACATGATTCGTGTTATGATTTCCTTCTGTTAAACCCACCTTCACTCTGTGCCTTGGCGACATCCAGCAGTCTGCGGTGGCTGTCCACCACCCACTTTGAACAGGACATTTCTTTTTCATATTCAACAATTGTCCTCTCTACAATCCTGAAGATCTCCTCTGCAGCTGCAGACAAACGCTCGCTGACCAGTGTTCTCAGCTGCTCCATCTTCACTGCCCTCACCCTGCTGAGGTGATCTCCAAAGTGAGAGTCCGGGTGTGTGTGTGAAGTAGACATAAGGCCTCAAGCCTTCTTGTTGCTCTTAGTCGCTCCTCCTGAACTCTCTGTGTCCTCCGACCCTACTCTGCTCTGGCCATGTCTGCAAACAGACAGAAAACAGAACATTTATTGAAAACAATTATGATAATTAAGAAGAGATACTCAAATGTATGTGTTTTCATTTCTCAACTTTCTGTGACAGTAACATTTACATATTTTGTTTGGGACAAGCTCTTGGAAGAATTGTTGTGCTCTGGGTAACAGAGATAGGAATGTCTTGCTATGTCCTCACATTTGAGATGAATCGAGTTCCTTAAGTACAAAAACTAATACTAGTGTTAAAACTAGTTAAAACTAGTGTTAAAAGTCAAGAATGACCTGTTTTCATTGCATGAATAGAAAATAACGCAGCTCAGTTTTCTTGTCTTTTATTATAAAAACCTATTCAATATTACATTATATATTATAAATATAATGTATAGATAGAGCAGCACCCACATACACTGATTGGGATTATGTAGAGAGATCTTTAGATAGGTACATTATTATTGTTATTTTCTGGTTGAATAAAATATGAATTCATAAAATAATGTACCCTTCAATGAACATTTGATATTTTTGGGAAATCAATTGATTGCTATGTCCTGCATTAGACCCATATTACTGTAATTACACCAATATTACACCCATATTGCACTGTAATACTACTGTCATTAGTCCCATAATACACTGTTAATACACCTATATTAAACCCATGTAACACCAATATTACCCCATATGTCACCCAAATTACACTATTATTATACCCATTTTATACATGGACACAGCCTGTAAGATAAATGTATCCCTCAGGATACAGAAACCATGTACAGGTTACGTCATGCTGTAACGGTTATTAGCTATATGTACGTTTAGTGGCAACCAAGGACAAAATAATGCAAAGACTTTTAATAAAGCTGTAGCTACATGTCGGAGTGACAACGTAATATGACCCTGAACAGACACTGAGTAAAACACTGACAGGTACATTAGCTTACCCTGCTGACTGTTTCTGTTAGCTCACTGTCTCATTAGCGCACTTGTTGTAATCGAGGAAGGCTACCTCACTTAGCAGCTAGGTCATACAAGAGCTACTAAGCGGAGAACTACTTACGAGAGAACATGACAGTACACTGATATTTCTAGTTTATTATGGTGCCCCTGGTTTCCCGGGCTTTAAACGCTCCACAGCTAACTAGCCAGCTATATGGTGTGCAACGTCATAATGCTCAAAACACAGCGTTAACTTCGGTTAGCTTCAGTTAGCTTGCAGAGGCTCCAGCTTCTTCTTCTAGGGTTGCCATTGATAGTAGGCGTAGTAACGACATTAGCGCCATCTACTGTTCAACTGAGAGCACACCGCTCTTTAGAAGCAGGTGTTCAAATACTGACCAATCAGCAGGCCAACACTAAACTTCCATTTATGGTATAAAAGATAGTTGTCTACTAAGTTCAATACTCTGGGTTCTCTGGCATGAATGCATTTATTTACAATATACATTTCAATTAATATTCTTATTCTAATTCATCTTAAAGCCAACTAATCTTGCATTTGAATTAAAGGTAGGGTAGGTAATTCACTTCAGAATCGAATCAAGTTGTATTTATATAGCACATTTTTAAACGATTTTTGGTCGAGCCAAAGTGCTGTACATATAATAAAAATACCCTACAGTAAAGACACTTTACAGCAAATACAACAGCACAGTTTGTGCAGAATATCAGTATGAGAAAAAACGACACCCTCTGTCCTTAGACCCTCACATCGTACAAGGAAAAACGTCCGGCGAAAAATGGGAGAGCAACAGAGATTTTTGGGATTTTCATGATCTAGTTAGGTGCTTTTTAAGTCCTGTGGGGGTCACACATTGGATAATATATCGATTTCAAACCATGTCAGTGGCCTGACAATGTCAGCATACATTCTTTTTGAAAGTGTAATACATCATAAGAATCAGTTGATTGTTACTATTAATGATCTGGACATGCAGAAGAGGCTAAAATGATCACAAAACATTGTCAACATTCATTTTCCATGTCTCTCTCCTTTCCATAACCTGCACCCTCTGTTCCATCTTCTTTAGTCTCTCTGTCTTCTTCCTGTTCATTACTCTCTCTGTCCTCTACTCTGTCTCTTTGTTCAATCTCTCCCTCGTTGTTCACTTTTTGCTCCTCCTCACTTGTCGCTCCTGCCAGTGAATTTAAAGCAATTCAGCAGTTTAGTTCATTTCACTTGTTTGTTTGCATTTTTTTTTTTTATTGAAATCTGTTTTGTTTGATTCTCAAAAGAGAACAAAGATGTAAGCAAATTGTGTTTTATACAATTGTATGTTATTATGACATCATAATTTATAGGTTACTTACGTAACCCCACACCTCAGAGTAACATGAAGTGAGATGTCTCACTATGGGATGCGCCTCATCGCGGAGCAAACAGAAGCATCAATCTCATTACGCCAATCCTGATTGGCTGGTGATCTTGACGTCAGCGTCAGGGGAAATCACCCCCTATAAGTAGCTTGCGCCACAACGCATGCGTCATTCAAAATAAGCACCTCTTCTCGCTTCACCATAGCAAGGAGGGCCGTCTGGTGAGACATCTCACTTCATGTTACTCTGAGTACTGGGGTTAAGTAAGTAACCTATAGTTCTCATTCATAACACTCCGTTCGATGTCTCACTATGGGATGTTGTAGCTCCCGTATTGCCAGACGAGCTTATCTCGAAAATCATCGATCAACCAGAATTTAACAGGTAGAGTCCCGACTCAACAAGGTGCCCAGCACTGCTCGGGCCACACTTGGAGCGGAGACATTTAGCCTGTAAAAGCGGACAAAAGTAAGCGGCGAGGACCTGCTCGCCGCTGCACAGATGTCTTGGATGGAAACACCCTTGAACAAAGCCCAGGATGTAGCCAGGCCCGAGTCCAGTGAGCCCGCAGACCCGAAGTTGCTTGCAAATTCTAACTCGTATAGACCAAAGCAATTGCCTCCACAATCCAGTGGGAGAGCCATTGCTTAGTAACAGGCTTGCCCTTGTGAGGGTTAGCCTAGGACACGAAGAGTTGGTCATTAAGACGAAGCTCCTTTGATCTGTCCATATATGTGTGTAAAGCCCGGACTGGACACAACAGATCCTGCTGCTGCTCCCCGGAGGAAACCAGCGGCGGAGGAAATGTCTCAATGTCAATTGGGGTACAGGAACCAACCACCTTTGGTGTAAATGCAGGGTTGGGCTTCAACAACACTCTCGTTTGCCCTGGGGCGAACTGAGTGCATGAAGGACGTACAGACAGTGCATGAATATCGCTGACCCGCTTGGCGGATGCCAGGGCCAGTAACAGCACTGTCTTGAGTGACAGATGTTTCATGTCAGCTCCCTCCAGGGGTTCAAATGGGGTCATTTTGAGCCCATTTAAAACCACTGCCAGGTCCCATAAGGGCACCAGCGACCTGGAGACAGGGAGGGGCCTGCGAGCTCCCTTCATAAAACGGCAGACCAAAGGATGTTGGCTAGCCGTCTTACCCTCAAAGCCCACATGGCATGCCGCAATAGCAGCTAGGTACACCTTGATCGTGGAGAAAGCTCTGTGTTTATCGATCAAGTCCTGTAGAGATGATAAAATCACCCCGACAGGACATTGAAAAGGTACTTTTCCCACAAAGGTTCATGCGAACTTAGTTCATGATCGCATTCACACCAAGCGGCAAACTCTGGGGAAGAGCCGGGAAGCCAATACGGAAGTGCCACACACTGCAGTTCATATATTGGCCGATAGGCGATGGCTGCAGAAAGGAGCAATTTCCATAGACCCCCATGTTAAAATGCCCAACTTTACAGCAGAAAAAAACATGTTTCTAGCCCTGGCTCCATACATTTTTATTATCGATATAGTTAGATTCCACCTTCATGATAATGGATCTGTGAGTGAATTGTTTTCTAACACGACCCTTTTATTTATATTAGGTCTTAAAGTTTGTGCATAAATTAGGGCGTGGTCACAATGAGTGACGGCTCTGTCAAGTGCCTGCCGCTGTTAGCTTCTTGTCTCTCTGCTACCTGCTCCGTGAAGCTAGCTACAGGGACTCTGCCTGCTCAGCTCATCCAGGGAACACAACTTGAAGCCGGCTGTGGTTGTTTGTTCTTCATGCTTATATATCGGACTATTGTGACTCGTTCTGCGGTTAAAACAGACGGTGCATAAAGTAAAGTAAAATTCGAGTGCTTTATTTATGTGTTAATGATTTTAATCAGCTACGTCGGTGCTAACGATGCTAATCGTAGCCTCCAAGTTATAATCATAGACTGTATATATAAAGGTTAAAACGAAATAGACAAGTGTTAAGCGTTAAGTGGGATAATACTGTTGATAAAGGTTAATAAAATAAGGTTACATCCTTGTAACTTAGAGATATTTTATTATATAGGTAGAACTGGATGCATCTAAGGTTAATTTAAATTGGCTATGCTCAAGTATGTAGACAAGCTAATGTCGAAGTAGTGTATGTGAAATCAACCTCACAATAAGATGTGTGTATATTACAATTATTAATGTCATATTTCAAGATGATTACTTAGATATTACAATATGGTTTATTGAGCTGGAGTTCATTATCGAGCTTACACCTTAACGTCACAGTCATCTGAAGAATGAACACAAACCTTGTTGTTTTTATTAATTGCATTACCAAATGGGTATCAAATAAACAGTAAGCATTGGTAACACAACTTCCAAAGTTACAGTAAAATAAAAAGGACCCTGACTCGGACAATACACAATCCAACATGTTCAACAGAAGAGAATCAGTTATATTGTTTGTACACATGGTACTTTACATATATATCTGTTTGTTTAAGGTGTCCAGGTGATGCAGACAGGCTGGACCAGAGAGTGAGAGACAGAACTGGACTCCTCACAGCAGTGAACTTCAGCTCAGGTACAAAGACTCTTTTTTCATACTGTACAAAGAATCAAGAAAGATATTGGTTTAAATAAATTAAGTATTGACTTGAATACACTGATATACATTCCATTAAACAATACTAAATACTAGATCACCTACACATCAGTTAAGTTGAGGGTTTATTCCATGCAAAAAGTTACATTTCGATATTTAGCAATATGACTTTGTCAGCTTTCTAATTTAATGTATTGAAGGCAAAGATATTTAACACAGTGAGAACTGCTACTATTTATCTCTCAATATTGTCTCTCAATAAGTTATTCTTTCAGTGAGACAACAGAGCAAGCTTCTACAGTTGCACTACGTTTTGTAACAGTTAAATATTATTTTGATAATAACATATATTTCAATGTTGATGAACTTCATACTGTTCATTCATAATCTGATTGCTCACTGTTAAAAAACAAAACAAACATTACAATTACAAAATAATTATATCTACAGCCCCTAAACACACAAACACACCGCTTTCATAAATAACACACTTGTTCTGCAATAATAAGTTTTATGTTTCCTGTCATTTTTGTTAGGAAAGGACATGCCTGAAAGACATGACATGTTCTCCTTCTCTGAGGGTCAAGAAGAACATCCAAGAGGAACGTTAAAAGCTGATATTATGAGATTTTTCAGTACAGGACATTCATCGAATGCAGCTATTTCCACATCTACACTCCATCAGCTGATTATTTCTATTTGCCTCACTTTATGAGCTTCACATCACTTGTGCTTTGTACCGCAGAGTTTGCAACGTCACAAATAGATGGGGCCAATCTTCAGTCAGATGTGAATGTGAATGTGTATTCTTACATGTTCAGTAAGAATAATGGACAAAAGGATTGCAAATACAAATACAGTTTATTGAAATGTGAACCAAAAGTTAATCAAATGTTTTAAATAAAAAGCACATATGGACAGAAGGTGTAAACCTATTAAATGTATAAGTAAACACATTTAGTCAAATAACGTGACAGACTAGGCCTGTGCAGTTGGTATCAGCTTTGCCCAGCATGGGCTCCTCCATCAGGCCTGGTCCTCCTCGCTGAGGAAAGACCCTCAGTCCTCTCCAGACCAACAGACTGGACGTCCATCACACGGAGGTTTCTCCCTGAAGTCTCTGCAGCTCTCTGGACACCACGCTGTCTCAATCCTCCACACTGAATATGAGAGGGGGAAAATGAAAATAATAAATGCTTTAGACAATAAGAAACATAAAGTTTACTGTTGAGTTGCTCTGTTTTTTTAGATAGTCAATACTATTACTGTATAACTAATATATCAGGTTAAGAGGCACCTTCAAATAAAGATTGGTCTTTAAATACATTTTGTCTTTTGAATTGTTTGTCTAAAGTCAAGGATCTAGAACTGGTACTTAGTTTTAATGATACAGTCTGGTTATTATGCTGTTTGGAGGAGGCCTCATAGGTAAGAGCACTAACTAGCTACCATCACATGTACCTTAGCTTGACTTAAATGTATTAAACGTATAGTTAAGTGATATCAAAATATAAATAACTAATATCATGCAAACATTAATATTTGCTTGATTCCAGTGTTGAATTTAGCACAATTGCATATAAACGTTAAGGGGTTTTAAGATTCTGAAGTATTATGCTAAAAACTCAATAACTTAGATTATTATTTATAGTTTTGCTGAATAGTTTCAAGGCCGCTTACCTTAGAAACGTAAAATGCGACGGCAGTGTGCAGATGGGGAGCATGTTAGCTTAGCTTGGTAGCTTCAGCTAGCTCTGGAACTTCCAGCTCGGTGGCAGCAGGTCCCGCCTCGGCTCCGCCTCTTTGCCCTTATTTGGAGCAGGCTGGAGAAGGCGGGAGTTGAACAGTGACGTCACTGTTGAGCCGTTAGTGGCCGACTCCGCCTACTAAGGGCTTCACGGCAACTCTGCAGAATCCTATGGTTGACGTCACGGACCCTACGTCCATTTATATATACAGTCTATGGTTCACACCAAAAAGAGCCGGTACTAAAAGTAGTTCATGCGAACCTTTTTACCCCCTCGAAAGTCCCTGCTAGAGAGCAGGGACTTTCGAGCAGCTCTTTTTTTGAGAAAAGAGCTATATTTCTGATTGGCTGGGCGGATTGCAAACCACGCCCCGTAAAAGTTTTGTGAAGCCGCCATTTTATTATCCTCGCATTAGCATTATTAGCATTAGCATTAGCCCAGCGCAGAAACGCAGAGAGACTCACTTATGGCAACACAAAATAAAACATGGGAGCGGTGGAGATGAGGAGGTGTCGGCGTTCTCATCTGTCGGCCGGGGACTTTGGGCGGCAGTATACGCCGTGAAGTGGTTTGCGTCCTGCCAGTAAACCCAAAGCAGAAGAAGAAGAAGTGACGTCAGCGGCTTCATTTGCCTAATCCACCCCCAGGGACTTTTTCTGGTGTGAACGCGATCTGTATTTAGTTCATGCGAACTAAAGAGTTCGCATGAACTAAGTTCGCATGAACCTTTGTGGGAAAAGTACCGCAGTGTGAACGCGGCTATAGAGTGGTGCACCTCTGGACAGTAATTCTGTCCCGAGGTACATCACTCCCGGTACCTGTGTCGCTCTCAGAGAGAGGAGACGTCTGCCGCTCCAAGGGATCAGTTTGTGTGCCAGTGTGTGTGACTGGAGACAACGCAACCTCCCTTGGCGGTTCATACACGATATCGTGTTGTCTGTCCTCACGAGGACATGGTGTCCTCTGAGAGAAGGCAGGAAGCGTTTTAGGGTGGGGAACACCGCTAAAAGCTCCGGGTGATTTACGTGCGCCCGCTGGAGGTCTCTGCTCTAGGGACCTCTCACCGGGCGACCTTCGTAAATACCCTATCAGCCTGTCTGACATGCGTCCGTGGTGACCACCTTCCGTGAAAGGACAGCACCCGTAGGCGCGTCCCGCACTAGAAAAGTCGGGTGTAGTGCCACTAAGCATTACATAATAACCAATACTCTCCGCACGCCGTGGCGCGCGGGGTTTAGTTTTATTATGAGACCCATGTTGAGCGGGTGCTTTACGAGGACATTTGTCTGCGTAATCTGCCTCTGCTCGGTGGGCATTATAGATAAAACCCTTCTTTCTAGGAGAGAGAGAACCGCTCTCTCCAGAATATGGGTTGACTCTCTCTGGGCTTGTGAAAACAGATAATGTGTAACTGTTTTGAGACGCCCAGGCAGATGTCGTGAGTATCTCCTGCTGTATGCATCTATCTAAGGATAGAGCCAGCTGAGATGTCACGCTTATGGCTCCAGCCGGCACTGCGCATGCGCGTGCCGGTGCTGCCTTTACAGCTCCAGCCGGCACTGCGCATGGCGGTGGTGCCTTCACAGACCCGTCAATAATCCGCCTTTTGAGAGATACCGTAGCTGCTCTCAAAAGGAGAAAAAAAATGTGCGGGCTGTTTATTGGTTTTATTTTCATCTTTTTGAGCTGCGCCCTCGGCCTGAAGCCTGGATGCGTCAGCGGCAAATGTTTTATGACAGAGGTATCAATCAACGTGTGAGATGTGTTTGTGCGGACTTGAGGATGGTGTTTAGGCATCTCTCGAGGCGGCGGGAACACATTCACGGAGGGAAGAAGGAGGGGCTGTCACGCCGCTCGCTTCTTCTTCCTCAACTGCTGGCCGAAATTCTGGGTTGGCTGAGCCTGAGCTGCAGCCGGAAAATGTCTAGGCCAGCTTGCCCTTGTCTCCAGCCTGGGCTGGGGACTCTGGGTGGGCTGCTGCCTCTGCGTCTTCGGTGTTTTAAACCGAGCAGAGTTCGAGGCAGCCTGGGCAGAGGACTGCTGCTGCGAAAGCAGCGGCTGGACCCTTCGAGGGAGGCAGAGGTGGAGTGCCTCGTCCTCCCTCTTTTTCGTCTCACACCTCCTTTGCATGGAGGCGAGAGCGGAGCCGAAAATTCCCTCGGGAACGATGGGCATATCCAGCACATCCTCCTTTTCCCGGTCTGGGCGAGTGGTGAGGTTGAGCCATCTTGCTCTTTCCTGCACCACCATGATCCCCATTGCCTTGCCCGTGGCCTGGACGGCGCAGCGTTGGACACGGAGACAAATGTCCGTGACCGCTGCCATCTCGTCCAGAGTGGCTGCCCCCGGGTTACCCGACAGGTCCTCGCAGAGCTCCGCTTGGTAGGCGGTTAGCAGCGAGGACACATTCAGGGCCCTGGCGGACAACGCTGCAGCTTTGTAGGACTTTTCAGTCATTGCTGACTGAAAACGGTCCGACTTTGCTGGCAGCGTGGGGTTCCTGCTTGGTGACGGGCCAACCTTTGGTAGAAGGTGAGCCGCTACCAGCGGTTCCATAGGCGGCCTGCAGAGCAGGCCGAGCTTCTCCATTCCGTCGCAGTCTAGGGAGGAGGCACCCTGGATTGGGACCTTGTTGCTGAAGGGCCGGTCTCTCCACGAGACCGACACTTCATCCAACATTTCCGGGAAGACCGGAAGGAGTTACCTCTTTTTGCCCGCTGCTTGGGGAAGGTGTTTCCCCTCGTAGCGGGACCTGGAGGTCTCCTTGGCCATTTCAGGCCACGGGACGTTGAGTCTGACCGCAGCGCGTTTGCACACGGCCTGCAGGTCCATGCTCAGACCGGGCGAAGCTGGTGCGCTATCGCCCGGGAGAGCAGCACTTGCCTCAGGCTTTGCAGCCTGAGCCGGTGACATGAAGGTGTCCTCTTCCTGTTCATCCGATTCGGACAGGAGGAACGCCAAGGCGTCCTTCTCGTAGTCCAGCCCGAGGACATCCTCCACGGGTGAGACCATGGTGAGGTCTAACCGGGAGCCCCAGCTTGGTGGAGCGCGGGAAACCGTTCCTGCGTGTCTTGCCGTCACCGGGTCCCGGCCTGCTAGGGCGCGGGATTCCGGTTCTATATCCATAGCAGATAGTGAGCCCCAGACCGACACGGAGAGGGGTTCACTCTCTGTGGCGGACGCGCCCATGTCTTGACTGCTGGCCAGCGGGTCCATGGACATGGGGGGGTCCTGTTCCGACAGGCTAGCTTGTCTTGCTAACCGTCGGCGGAGGCTCTTAACGGTGAAGCGGACACAATGTCCGCATGAGCCGGGGCTGTCGATCGCGCCTCGGGCGTGTTCCAGCCCGAGGCAGGACGAACAGACCTGTCGAGCCACCGAGTCCCTGACTCCTCTGGTGTGAGGGAGAGGGGCGTCCATCTTGGTCGCCTCGTGGCGTGGAGAGGGCCCGCTCTCGACAGGTTCGACGGGAGAAAAAGGTATTACCACCTTGTCCTTAATCCGGAGAAAAAGGACGGTGTGGGTCTTTTATTCCCAGAGAATACTGACTGGTGTGGCAGTATGCTCCTTTTTAATCCTTTTCCCCTCCGTGGAGAGGAGAAAATAAAAAACTTCCTCGCTACCGTGGTGTCGGTAGAGAGGGAGCGAGCTAGCAACAGGTGTGCTGCTAGCTTAAAAAATCGGACCTACCTTACTTTCCCGGGACGAGAAGGGCGAGGTCGATTTTAAATACTAACAGCGTAGCCGGCGAGCGCCCGTCGACCGAAATGGGTATTTGGGTTCAGTCTGTGGACAGTGAAGCTTGCCCGGCTACTGTGAGATGTGCTCTGAAGCGAGAAGAGGTGTTTGAATGACGCATGCGTTGTGGCGCACGTTACTTATAGGGGGTGATTTCCCCTGACGCTGACGTCAAGATCACCAGCCAATCAGGATTTGCATAATGAGATTGATGCTTCTGTTTGCTCCGCGATGAGGCGCATCCCATAGTGAGACATCGAACGGAGTGTTATAAATGAGAACTGCAATAGATGTTGTATGTTAATGTATGTTGTTTTACAATTATGCGTTTATGCCTATTGTCTGGCCTTGTACATGTGGTCAGGTATATAAGGCTGCTACCGCCTCTCTGTACATCCTGACATCATCCACTTTTACTGCATTTTCTGTATAGTCAAGATAGATCACATGGTGTTTCTCTGGGTTTACAGTTTTGCATGTTAAACCTCTCCAGTATCTTGTTAACATATTTTTCCTGTGACATCTTTACACATCCATCCGACTGTTTGAAATCGATACCCAGAAAATGTTTTAGCCTGCCTAAATCTAAACTAATCTTGCATTTGAATTAAAGGTAGGGTAGGTAATTCACTTCAGAATCGAATCAAGTTGTATTTATATAGCACATTTTTAAACGATTTTTGGTCGAGCCAAAGTGCTGTACATATAATAAAAATACCCTACAGTAAAGACACTTTACAGCAAATACAACAGCACAGTTTGTGCAGAATATCAGTATGAGAAAAAACGACACCCTCTGTCCTTAGACCCTCACATCGTACAAGGAAAAACGTCCGGCGAAAAATGGGAGAGCAACAGAGATTTTTGGGATTTTCATGATCTAGTTAGGTGCTTTTTAAGTCCTGTGGGGGTCACACATTGGATAATATATCGATTTCAAACCATGTCAGTGGCCTGACAATGTCAGCATACATTCTTTTTGAAAGTGTAATACATCATAAGAATCAGTTGATTGTTACTATTAATGATCTGGACATGCAGAAGAGGCTAAAATGATCACAAAACATTGTCAACATTCATTTTCCATGTCTCTCTCCTTTCCATAACCTGCACCCTCTGTTCCATCTTCTTTAGTCTCTCTGTCTTCTTCCTGTTCATTACTCTCTCTGTCCTCGACTCTGTCTCTTTGTTCAATCTCTCCCTCGTTGTTCACTTTTTGCTCCTCCTCACTTGTCGCTCCTGCCAGTGAATTTAAAGCAATTCAGCAGTTTAGTTCATTTCACTTGTTTGTTTGCATTTTTTTTTTTTATTGAAATCTGTTTTGTTTGATTCTCAAAAGAGAACAAAGATGTAAGCAAATTGTGTTTTATACAATTGTATGTTATTATGACATCATAATTTATAGGTTACTTACGTAACCCCACACCTCAGAGTAACATGAAGTGAGATGTCTCACTATGGGATGCGCCTCATCGCGGAGCAAACAGAAGCATCAATCTCATTACGCCAATCCTGATTGGCTGGTGATCTTGACGTCAGCGTCAGGGGAAATCACCCCCTATAAGTAGCTTGCGCCACAACGCATGCGTCATTCAAAATAAGCACCTCTTCTCGCTTCACCATAGCAAGGAGGGCCGTCTGGTGAGACATCTCACTTCATGTTACTCTGAGTACTGGGGTTAAGTAAGTAACCTATAGTTCTCATTCATAACACTCCGTTCGATGTCTCACTATGGGATGTTGTAGGTCCCGTATTGCCAGACGAGCTTATCTCGAAAATCATCGATCAACCAGAATTTAACAGGTAGAGTCCCGACTCAACAAGGTGCCCAGCACTGCTCGGGCCACGCTTGGAGCGGAGACATCTAGCCTGTAAAAGCGGACAAAAGTAAGCGGCGAGGACCTGCTCGCCGCTGCACAGATGTCTTGGATGGAAACACCCTTGAACAAAGCCCAGGATGTAGCCAGGCCCGAGTCCAGTGAGCCCGCAGACCCGAAGTTGCTTGCAAATTCTAACTCGTATAGACCAAAGCAATTGCCTCCACAATCCAGTGGGAGAGCCATTGCTTAGTAACAGGCTTGCCCTTGTGAGGGTTAGCCTAGGACACGAAGAGTTGGTCATTAAGACGAAGCTCCTTTGATCTGTCCATATATGTGTGTAAAGCCCGGACTGGACACAACAGATCCTGCTGCTGCTCCCCGGAGGAAACCAGCGGCGGAGGAAATGTCTCAATGTCAATTGGGGTACACGAACCAACCACCTTTGGTGTAAAGGCAGGGTTGGGCTTCAACAACACTCTCGTTTGCCCTGGGGCGAACTGAGTGGATGAAGGACGTACAGACAGTGCATGAATATCGCTGACCTGCTTGGCGGATGCCAGGGCCAGTAACAGCACTGTCTTGAGTGACAGATGTTTCATGTCAGCTCCCTCCAGGGGTTCAAATGGGGTCATTTTGAGCCCATTTAAAACCACTGCCAGGTCCCATAAGGGCACCAGCGACCTGGAGACAGGGAGGGGCCTGCGAGCTCCCTTCATAAAACGGCAGACCAAAGGATGTTGGCTAGCCGTCTTACCCTCAAAGCCCACATGGCATGCCGCAATAGCAGCTAGGTACACCTTGATCGTGGAGAAAGCTCTGTGTTTATCGATCAAGTCCTGTAGAGATGATAAAATCACCCCGACAGGACATTGAAAAGGTACTTTTCCGACAAAGGTTCATGCGAACTTAGTTCATGATCGCATTCACACCAAGCGGCAAACTCTGGGGAAGAGCCGGGAAGCCAATACGGAAGTGCCACACACTGCAGTTCATATATTGGCCGATAGGCGATGGCTGCAGAAAGGAGCAATTTCCATAGACCCCCATGTTAAAATGCCCAACTTTACAGCAGAAAAAAACATGTTTCTAGCCCTGGCTCCATACATTTTTATTATCGATATAGTTAGATTCCACCTTCATGATAATGGATCTGTGAGTGAATTGTTTTCTAACACGACCCTTTTATTTATATTAGGTCTTAAAGTTTGTGCATAAATTAGGGCGTGGTCACAATGAGTGACGGCTCTGTCAAGTGCCTGCCGCTGTTAGCTTCTTGTCTCTCTGCTACCTGCTCCGTGAAGCTAGCTACAGGGACTCTGCCTGCTCAGCTCATCCAGGGAACACAACTTGAAGCCGGCTGTGGTTGTTTGTTCTTCATGCTTATATATCGGACTATTGTGACTCGTTAAAACAGACGGTGCATAAAGTAAAGTAAAATTCAAGTGCTTTATTTATGTGTTAATGATTTTAATCAGCTACGTCGGTGCTAACGATGCTAATCGTAGCCTCCAAGTTATAATCATAGACTGTATATATAAAGGTTAAAACGAAATAGACAAGTGTTAAGCGTTAAGTGGGATAATACTGTTGATAAAGGTTAATAAAATAAGGTTACATCCTTGTAACTTAGAGATATTTTATTATATAGGTAGAACTGGATGCATCTAAGGTTAATTTAAATTGGCTATGCTCAAGTATGTAGACAAGCTAATGTCGAAGTAGTGTATGTGAAATCAACCTCACAATAAGATGTGTGTATATTACAATTATTAATGTCATATTTCAAGATGATTACTTAGATATTACAATATGGTTTATTGAGCTGGAGTTCATTATCGAGCTTACACCTTAACGTCACAGTCATCTGAAGAACGAACACAAACCTTGTTGTTTTTATTAATTGCATTACCAAATGGGTATCAAATAAACAGTAAGCATTGGTAACACAACTTCCAAAGTTACAGTAAAATAAAAAGGACCCTGACTCGGACAATACACAATCCAACATGTTCAACAGAAGAGAATCAGTTATATTGTTTGTACACATGGTACTTTACATATATATCTGTTTGTTTAAGGTGTCCAGGTGATGCAGACAGGCTGGACCAGAGAGTGAGAGACAGAACTGGACTCCTCACAGCAGTGAACTTCAGCTCAGGTACAAAGACTCTTTTTTCATACTGTACAAAGAATCAAGAAAGATATTGGTTTAAATAAATTAAGTATTGACTTGAATACACTGATATACATTCCATTAAACAATACTAAATACTAGATCACCTACACATCAGTTAAGTTGAGGGTTTATTCCATGCAAAAAGTTAAATTTCGATATTTAGCAATATGACTTTGTCAGCTTTCTAATTTAATGTATTGAAGGCAAAGATATTTAACACAGTGAGAACTGCTACTATTTATCTCTCAATATTGTCTCTCAATAAGTTATTCTTTCAGTGAGACAACAGAGCAAGCTTCTATAGTTGCACTACGTTTTGTAACAGTTAAATATTATTTTGATAATAACATATATTTCAATGTTGATGAACTTCATACTGTTCATTCATAATCTGATTGCTCACTGTTAAAAAACAAAACAAACATTACAATTACAAAATAATTATATCTACAGCCCCTAAACACACAAACACACCGCTTTCATAAATAACACACTTGTTCTGCAATAATAAGTTTTATGTTTCCTGTCATTTTTGTTAGGAAAGGACATGCCTGAAAGACATGACATGTTCTCCTTCTCTGAGGGTCAAGAAGAACATCCAAGAGGAACGTTAAAAGCTGATATTATGAGATTTTTCAGTACAGGACATTCATCGAATGCAGCTATTTCCACATCTACACTCCATCAGCTGATTATTTCTATTTGCCTCACTTTATGAGCTTCACATCACTTGTGCTTTGTACCGCAGAGTTTGCAACGTCACAAATAAATGGGGCCAATCTTCAGTCAGATGTGAATGTGAATGTGTATTCTTACATGTTCAGTAAGAATAATGGACAAAAGGATTGCAAATACAAATACAGTTTATTGAAATGTGAACCAAAAGTTAATCAAATGTTTTAAATAAAAAGCACATATGGACAGAAGGTGTAAACCTATTAAATGTATAAGTAAACACATTTAGTCAAATAACGTGACAGACTAGGCCTGTGCAGTTGGTATCAGCTTTGCCCAGCATGGGCTCCTCCATCAGGCCTGGTCCTCCTCGCTGAGGAAAGACCCTCAGTCCTCTCCAGACCAACAGACTGGACGTCCATCACACGGAGGTTTCTCCCTGAAGTCTCTGCAGCTCTCTGGACACCACGCTGTCTCAATCCTCCACACTGAATATGAGAGGGGGAAAATGAAAATAATAAATGCTTTAGACAATAAGAAACATAAAGTTTACTGTTGAGTTGCTCCGTTTTTTTAGATTGTCAATACTATTACTGTATAACTAATATATCAGGTTAAGAGGCACCTTCAAATAAAGATTGGTCTTTAAATACATTTTGTCTTTTGAATTGTTTGTCTAAAGTCAAGGATCTAGAACTGGTACTTAGTTTTAATGATACAGTCTGGTTATTATGCTGTTTGGAGGAGGCCTCACAGGTAAGAGCACTAACTAGCTACCATCACATGTACCTTAGCTTGACTTAAATGTATTAAACGTATAGTTAAGTGTTATCAAAATATAAATAACTAATGTCATGCAAACATTAATATTTGCTTGATTCCAGTGTTGAATTTAGCACAATTGCATATAAACGTTAAGGGGTTTTAAGATTCTGAAGTATTATGCTAAAAACTCAATAACTTAGATTATTATTTATAGTTTTGCTGAATAGTTTCAAGGCCGCTTACCTTAGAAACGTAAAATGCGACGGCAGTGTGCAGATGGGGAGCATGTTAGCTTAGCTTGGTAGCTTCAGCTAGCTCTGGAACTTCCAGCTCGGTGGCAGCAGGTCCCGCCTCGGCTCCGCCTCTTTGCCCTTATTTGGAGCAGGCTGGAGAAGGCGGGAGTTGAACAGTGACGTCACTGTTGAGCCGTTAGTGGCCGACTCCGCCTACTAAGGGCTTCACGGCAACTCTGCAGAATCCTATGGTTGACGTCACGGACCCTACGTCCATTTATATATACAGTCTATGGTTCACACCAAAAAGAGCCGGTACTAAAAGTAGTTCATGCGAACCTTTTTACCCCCTCGAAAGTCCCTGCTAGAGAGCAGGGACTTTCGAGCAGCTCTTTTTTTGAGAAAAGAGCTATATTTCTGATTGGCTGGGCGGATTGCAAACCACGCCCCGTAAAAGTTTTGTGAAGCCGCCATTTTATTATCCTCGCATTAGCATTATTAGCATTAGCATTAGCCCAGCGCAGAAACGCAGAGAGACTCACTTATGGCAACACAAAATAAAACATGGGAGCGGTGGAGATGAGGAGGTGTCGGCGTTCTCATCTGTCGGCCGGGGACTTTGGGCGGCAGTATACGCCGTGAAGTGGTTTGCGTCCTGCCAGTAAACCCAAAGCAGAAGAAGAAGAAGTGACGTCAGCGGCTTCATTTGCCTAATCCACCCCCAGGGACTTTTTCTGGTGTGAACGCGATCTGTATTTAGTTCATGCGAACTAAAGAGTTCGCATGAACTAAGTTCGCATGAACCTTTGTGGGAAAAGTACCGCAGTGTGAACGCGGCTATAGAGTGGTGCACCTCTGGACAGTAATTCTGTCCCGAGGTACATCACTCCCGGTACCTGTGTCGCTCTCAGAGAGAGGAGACGTCTGCCGCTCCAAGGGATCAGTTTGTGTGCCAGTGTGTGTGACTGGAGACAACGCAACCTCCCTTGGCGGTTCATACACGATATCGTGTTGTCTGTCCTCACGAGGACATGGTGTCCTCTGAGAGAAGGCAGGAAGCGTTTTAGGGTGGGGAACACCGCTAAAAGCTCCGGGTGATTTACGTGCGCCCGCTGGAGGTCTCTGCTCTAGGGACCTCTCACCGGGCGACCTTCGTAAATACCCTATCAGCCTGTCTGACATGCGTCCGTGGTGACCACCTTCCGTGAAAGGACAGCACCCGTAGGCGCGTCCCGCACTAGAAAAGTCGGGTGTAGTGCCACTAAGCATTACATAATAACCAATACTCTCCGCACGCCGTGGCGCGCGGGGTTTAGTTTTATTATGAGACCCATGTTGAGCGGGTGCTTTACGAGGACATTTGTCTGCGTAATCTGCCTCTGCTCGGTGGGCATTATAGATAAAACCCTTCTTTCTAGGAGAGAGAGAACCGCTCTCTCCAGAATATGGGTTGACTCTCTCTGGGCTTGTGAAAACAGATAATGTGTAACTGTTTTGAGACGCCCAGGCAGATGTCGTGAGTATCTCCTGCTGTATGCATCTATCTAAGGATAGAGCCAGCTGAGATGTCACGCTTATGGCTCCAGCCGGCACTGCGCATGCGCGTGCCGGTGCTGCCTTTACAGCTCCAGCCGGCACTGCGCATGGCGGTGGTGCCTTCACAGACCCGTCAATAATCCGCCTTTTGAGAGATACCGTAGCTGCTCTCAAAAGGAGAAAAAAAATGTGCGGGCTGTTTATTGGTTTTATTTTCATCTTTTTGAGCTGCGCCCTCGGCCTGAAGCCTGGATGCGTCAGCGGCAAATGTTTTATGACAGAGGTATCAATCAACGTGTGAGATGTGTTTGTGCGGACTTGAGGATGGTGTTTAGGCATCTCTCGAGGCGGCGGGAACACATTCACGGAGGGAAGAAGGAGGGGCTGTCACGCCGCTCGCTTCTTCTTCCTCAACTGCTGGCCGAAATTCTGGGTTGGCTGAGCCTGAGCTGCAGCCGGAAAATGTCTAGGCCAGCTTGCCCTTGTCTCCAGCCTGGGCTGGGGACTCTGGGTGGGCTGCTGCCTCTGCGTCTTCGGTGTTTTAAACCGAGCAGAGTTCGAGGCAACCTGGGCAGAGGACTGCTGCTGCGAAAGCAGCGGCTGGACCCTTCGAGGGAGGCAGAGGTGGAGTGCCTCGTCCTCCCTCTTTTTCGTCTCACACCTCCTTTGCATGGAGGCGAGAGCGGAGCCGAAAATTCCCTCGGGAACGATGGGCATATCCAGCACATCCTCCTTTTCCCGGTCTGGGCGAGTGGTGAGGTTGAGCCATCTTGCTCTTTCCTGCACCACCATGATCCCCATTGCCTTGCCCGTGGCCTGGACGGCGCAGCGTTGGATACGGAGACAAATGTCCGTGACCGCTGCCATCTCGTCCAGAGTGGCTGCCCCCGGGTTACCCGACAGGTCCTCGCAGAGCTCCGCTTGGTAGGCGGTTAGCAGCGAGGACACATTCAGGGCCCTGGCGGACAACGCTGCAGCTTTGTAGGACTTTTCAGTCATTGCTGACTGAAAACGGTCCGACTTTGCTGGCAGCGTGGGGTTCCTGCTTGGTGACGGGCCCACCTTTGGTAGAAGGTGAGCCGCTACCAGCGGTTCCATAGGCGTCCTGCGGAGCAGGCCGAGCTTCTCCATTCCGTCGCAGTCTAGGGAGGAGGCACCCTGGATTGGGACCTTGTTGCTGAAGGGCCGGTCTCTCCACGAGACCGACACTTCATCCAACATTTCCGGGAAGACCGGAAGGAGTTACCTCTTTTTGCCCGCTGCTTGGGGAAGGTGTTTCCCCTCGTAGCGGGACCTGGAGGTCTCCTTGGCCATTTCAGGCCACGGGACGTTGAGTCTGACCGCAGCGCGTTTGCACACGGCCTGCAGGTCCATGCTCAGACCGGGCGAAGCTGGTGCGCTATCGCCCGGGAGAGCAGCACTTGCCTCAGGCTTTGCAGCCTGAGCCGGTGACATGAAGGTGTCCTCTTCCTGTTCATCCGATTCGGACAGGAGGAACGCCAAGGCGTCCTTCTCGTAGTCCAGCCCGAGGACATCCTCCACGGGTGAGACCATGGTGAGGTCTAACCCGGAGCCCCAGCTTGGTGGAGCGCGGGAAACCGTTCCTGCGTGTCTTGCCGTCACCGGGTCCCGGCCTGCCAGGGCGCGGGATTCCGGTTCTATATCCATAGCAGATAGTGAGCCCCAGACCGACACGGAGAGGGGTTCACTCTCTGTGGCGGACGCGCCCATGTCTTGACTGCTGGCCAGCGGGTCCATGGACATGGGGGGGTCCTGTTCCGACAGGCTAGCTTGTCTTGCTAACCGTCGGCGGAGGCTCTTAACGGTGAAGCGGACACAATGTCCGCATGAGCCGGGGCTGTCGATCGCGCCTCGGGCGTGTTCCAGCCCGAGGCAGGACGAACAGACCTGTCGAGCCACCGAGTCCCTGACTCCTCTGGTGTGAGGGAGAGGGGCGTCCATCTTGGTCGCCTCGTGGCGTGGAGAGGGCCCGCTCTCGACAGGTTCGACGGGAGAAAAAGGTATTACCACCTTGTCCTTAATCCGGAGAAAAAGGACGGTGTGGGTCTTTTATTCCCAGAGAATACTGACTGGTGTGGCAGTATGCTCCTTTTTAATCCTTTTCCCCTCCGTGGAGAGGAGAAAATAAAAAACTTCCTCGCTACCGTGGTGTCGGTAGAGAGGGAGCGAGCTAGCAACAGGTGTGCTGCTAGCTTAAAAAATCGGACCTACCTTACTTTCCCGGGACGAGAAGGGCGAGGTCGATTTTAAATACTAACAGCGTAGCCGGCGAGCGCCCGTCGACCGAAATGGGTATTTGGGTTCAGTCTGTGGACAGTGAAGCTTGCCCGGCTACTGTGAGATGTGCTCTGAAGCGAGAAGAGGTGTTTGAATGACGCATGCGTTGTGGCGCACGCTACTTATAGGGGGTGATTTCCCCTGACGCTGACGTCAAGATCACCAGCCAATCAGGATTTGCATAATGAGATTGATGCTTCTGTTTGCTCCGCGATGAGGCGCATCCCATAGTGAGACATCGAACGGAGTGTTATAAATGAGAACTGCAATAGATGTTGTATGTTAATGTATGTTGTTTTACAATTATGCGTTTATGCCTATTGTCTGGCCTTGTACATGTGGTCAGGTATATAAGGCTGCTACCGCCTCTCTGTACATCCTGACATCATCCACTTTTACTGCATTTTCTGTATAGTCAAGATAGATCACATGGTGTTTCTCTGGGTTTACAGTTTTGCATGTTAAACCTCTCCAGTATCTTGTTAACATATTTTTCCTGTGACATCTTTACACATCCATCCGACTGTTTGAAATCGATACCCAGAAAATGTTTTAGCCTGCCTAAATCTTTCATCTTAAATTTGGCAGAGAGCATCTCTTTCACTTCCTTCATTATTTTGTCATTGCTAGCTGCAATGATCAGATCATCGACCCAGATGATTATTATCACCTTTCCACCTTCGGTCTCTTTGGCATAGACACAGTGGTCTGCAGGGTTCTGTGCAAAATCGCCTTCAGTTAAACAATCGTGCAAAATCCTGTTCCAATTTCTACCGGATTGTTTTAGACCATAAAGAGATTTTTCTAGCTTACACACTAGACCTTCCCCTCTTTCTTCATAACCCTCTGGTTGTTCGATATAGATTTCATAATCTATAGGAGCGTGTAAGTATGCTGTTTTTACATCCATCTGATGCAGTAGTCCTCCTGTGCTGCTTTCTGTAACAACACTCTTACACTCGTCAAGCTGGCCGTGGGGAAACAAGTCTCTCCATAGTCAATCCCCATCCTCTGGCCACACACCTTGCTTTGTACTTGTCCATTCCCTCAATATCACTTTTGATAGAGTAAACCCATTTGCCCTCCACTGTCTTTTTGCCTTTTGGCAGATTTGTCAGGGTAAATGTGTTGTTGTCGTTTAATGATCGGATTTCGTCATACATGGCTTTGACCCACTCTTTTGAGTCAGTTGACGTCATAGCCTCCTTAAATGTCTGTGGAATGCCACATACTGCTCTGCGATTTATCCTGTACGCCTGTTAAAACGTCTGTTACGTACTATGGCTGCTGTTTGGACTGCGTAGTTCCATAACTGTTTTTGGTAGCTGCATAGGCGGCGCATGAGGCTCAGGTTTGGGAAGGCTAAATCACTTTTTTTACCTGACGCTGCCCGCCTCCGGCGTCTATAGAAAATAGATCAACTCAGTGGAGTTTACATCTATCAAGTCATATTACAGGATAAAGGAAATACAGTTTAAACTGCCGTATGCAGAGAAGACGCCGACGTGTCGCACTTGTCATTCATATCACATCATCAATCAGATCATCGATCATATCATAATATATCATATATTTCCTTATCTGAGTCAGCTTCTCGAGCCATATCTGGCCGTGCAACACTTACTATGTCACATACTGTATGCCGAAGTATTATTTTAAGCAACACATTGGGTTGACGAAACACTCAACTCAAAGGTAATAATAAAGTCAGATCCACTCGTGTCTTAGTAGGGCAGTGATATCATAACACTGTTAATATACGCTTTCTAGACCCTCCAGAAAAACGCGATTCTGCGATCGCAGAATTTACCGCATAATCAGCAAAATGGCGCAGATTTTTAAAAGGCCGCATATTTATCAAAACGCCGCATAATCCCCGCATTTTTCCACACAAAGTTGAGAAAAAAAAAGTTAACTCCTCTTGACGTGAAGTGATGATGATGTTGACGCGACGTCATCAGCTCGCGCATCACAGAAGGTAAACAACACCGTAGAGTGAACGTGTAGAGCTCATACGAGAGAGAAAACACCAAGATGAAAAAATCTAATCCATCTCATTTACCGACGAACATCTCTGCTAAAGACCGGGCAAAGCAGTACCCCGATGTCTTGCACGAAAGTGGGGGGAAACTATTATGCACAGCTGGTCAGATAACGAACGAGTAAATGAAAACAGAATGAGGCGGAGAAGTGTGTGTGTGTGTGTGTGTGTGTGTGTGTGTGTGTGTGTGTGTGTGTGTGTGTGTGTGTGTGTGTGTGTGTGTGTGTGTGTGTGTGTGTGTGTGTGTGTGTGTGTGTGTGTGTGTGTGTGTGTGTGTGTGAGAGAGAGAGAGAGAGAGTGTGATTAAAATAGCCCAATTGCTTTTACAATAAATACACATTGAATGTGTTTAATTGAATAGTAAAGGGGTTTAACGTTAGTGGCAGGTTGTGTGTGAGAGAGAATAAATAAATAAGACAGCCCAATATTTATTTTTTCCGCATATTTCGCAACTCCCCGCAATTTCACCGCATAAAATCACATAAAACCCTGCATGTTTGATCGCATAATCAAGGATTTTAGCCCGCATAATCAAGGATTTTTGCCCGCGTTTTTCTGGAGGGTCTAGCTTTCAAACACTCGGTAGTTTATTTATTTTTTAACCAGTTGTTCTATATTCACCTTGCAGGTGCAACTATGTGGCTTGTATCCTGGATTATATGTTTATGTTGGTGCATTCACACCATTGTATATAAATGGATGTAGGGTCCGTGACGTCACCCATAGGATTCTGCAGAGTTGCCGTGAAGCCCTTAGTAGGCGGAGTCGGCCAGTAACGGCTCGACAGTGACGTCAGAGTTCAACTCCCGCCTGCTCCAAATAAGGGCAAAGAGGCGGAGCCGAGGCGGGACCTGCTGCCACTGAGCTGGAAGTTCCAGAGCTAGCTGAAGCGACCAAGCTAAGCTAACATGCTCCCCATCTGCACACTGCCGTCGCATTTTACGTTTCTAAGGTAAGCGGACATGAAACTATTCAGCAAAACTATAAATAATACGTTTTTGAGTTTTTAGCTTAATACTTCAGAATCTTAAAACCCCTTAATGTTTGTATGCAATTGTGCTAAATTCAACACTGGAATCAAGCAAATATTAATATGTTTGCATGACATTAGTTATTTGTATTTTGATATCACTTAACTACACGTTTAATACATTTAAGTCAAGCTAAGGTACATGTGATGGTAGCTAGTTAGTGCTCTTACCTGTGAGGCCTCCTCCAAACAGCATAATAACCAGACTGTGGCTGCGGCCCCACGAGGACGAATTCGGTCGTTTGCGTTACTATTTAGTGTCATATAGACCGTTCGGCCACACGAGGACGACCGAATATGGCACTAAACTACTGAGGAAACGACAACGGGTCCCAAGGTGGATAGAAATGCATACGCCACTCTCTGGGGGGTCAAACAGCTCCGTGTGTGCGCCCTATACGGACATTTTCAGATCACTGATAGTGATTGCGCAATAGCCCCGCCTCTCCCCACCTCTTCTGCTCACCTCCGCTTACCCCGCGCGAGTGCTGAAGTGTTTCGCCACCAACAACAACAACAATGGCGGATCGCAGAGTTGCTATCGTGCTCCGGACGCTATTGACCATGCTACAGTTGTTTGTGCAACATCTACAGCAATAATGATGAGGCAATAGCCCCGCCTCTCCCCACCTCTGCTGCTCACCCCCACGTCAAAGTAAACTGCACCCTGAATTCAGATTATTTATCTTTCTCTCGCGAGTGAAGTCTAATCTGACAGGACGGAGACACGCAGCTCTGCTCACCTGCAGCTCCTCCCTCTGCAGCAAAACACACACTTCAAGTCAGATCATCACCCTTAGCTATTTTAATTACCTCTCAAACTCCCTAAACTAGTTATAAATATGTTTATTTTTATAGTCGGCCGGGTCACTGATTACTGGATGAGCTGCTGCATGAGACAGACACTGGCGCTGTCCGAAGAGAGGGAGGAAAAAGAGAGGCTCCATGTATTTTATCATTATATTATATAGAGTCGTTATTCATTTGTTTTAAAGCTCAATAAATAACAAAGAAGACCTTTGACCGGCACTTTTATAATTTTGTCCGGAAGATTTCAACTTTAATACACGCTGACTGGCGAAAAACTCTGCCCGGTTCCCTCGGCCCCCACCGCGGAGAATAAACAGAAGGGCAACCATGACAACCTTCTTCTTCACTGCTTTTGTGGAGGAAGTTACAGCGCCACCTACAGGCTCCTGCATATGTACTGCAGCTTCTCCAGTGGTTGGAGCTAAACGGAGCGGTCTCGTGTGGGCAGACACTATCCGGATAATTATTGCATGTGGACGGAAGCCGTTTGCGATTGCGTTTGCGTTAATCCTATGCGTTTAGCCGTTTTCTTCCTCGTGGGGCCGCAGCCTGTATCATTAAAACTAAGTACCAGATCTCGATCCTTGACTTTAGACAAACAATTCAAAAGACAACATGTATTTAAAGACCAATCTTTATTTGAATGTGCCTCTTAACCTGATATATTAGTTATACAGTAATAGTATTGACAATCTAAAAAAACTGAGCAACTCAACAGTCAACTTTATGTTTCTTATTGTCTAAAGCATTTATTATTTTCATTTCCCCCCTCTCATATTCAGTGTGGACGGATTGAGACAGCATGGTGTCCAGAGAGCAGCAGAGACTTCAGGGAGAAACCTCCGTGTGATGGACGTCCAGTCTGTTGGTTTGGAGAGGACTGAGGGTCTTTCCTCAGCGAGGAAGACCAGGCCTGATGGAGGAGCCCATGCTGGGCAAAGATGATACCAACTGCACAGGCCTAGTCTGTCACTTTATTTGACTAAATGTGTTTACTTATATACTTTAATAGGTTTACACCTTCTGTCCATATGTGCTTTTTATTTAAAACATTTGATTAACTTTTGGTTCACATTTCAATAAATTGTATTTGTATTTGCAATCCTTTCGTCCATTATTCTTACTGAAAATGTTAGATTACACATTCACATCCGACTGAAGATTGGCCCCATTTATTTGTGATGTTGCAAACTCTGCGGTACAAGGCACAAGTGATGTGAAGCTCATAAAGTGAGGCAAATAGAAATAATCAGCTGATGAAGTGTAGGTGCATTCGATCAGCTGACTGTTTTTACAATAAAAGTAGTTTCTTAGTGTACTGGTCTTAAAATCTCATAACATCAGCTTTTAATGTTCCTCTTGGATGTTCTTCTTGACCCTCAGAGAAGGAGAACATGTTGTGTCTTTCAGGCATGTCCTTTCCTAACAAAAATGACAGGAAATATAAAACATATTATTGCAGAACAAGTGTGTTATTTATGAAAGCAGTGTGTTTGTATGTTTAGGGGCTGTAGATATCATTATTTTGTAATTGTAATGTTTTTTTTTTCTTTCAACAGTGAGCTACAAAGACAATCAGAGAATGAACAGTATGAAGTTCATCAACATTGAAATATATGTTATTATCAAAATAATATTGAACTGTTATCAAAACGCAATGCAACTGTAGAAGCTTGCTCTGTTGTCTCACTGAAAGAATAACTTTTACCACGTTTTTACAGACAATATTGAGAGATAAATAGTAGCAGTTCTCACTATGTGTTAAATATCTTTGCCTTCAATACATTACATTAGAAAGCTGACAAAATCATAGTGCTTTTTGACATCTAAATGTAACTTTTTGCATGGAAAAAACCCTCAACTTAACTGATGTGTAGGTGATCTAGTATTTAGTATTGTTTAATGGAATGTATATCAGTGTATTCAAGTCAATACTTCATTCATTTAAACCAATATCTTTCTTGATTCTTTGTACAGTATGAAAAAAAGAGTCTTTGTACCTGTGCTGAAGTTCACTGCTGTGAGGATCATGATATGCCACACCTGTGAGGTGGGATGGATTATCTCGGCAAAGGAGAAGTGCTCACCATCACAGATTTTTTCAGATTTGTGAACAATATTTGAGAGAAATGGTTATTTTGTGTAAATAGAAAATGTTTTAGATCTTTGAGTTCATCTCATGAAAAATGGGAGCAAAAACAAAAGTGTTGCATTTATATTTTTGTTCAGTGTAATTTGCAAAAGTTAGATTCAAATTATTTATAAAAAGATTATCTAGTTATTGTTGTGCTTTAGTTTTGAAGGCGAACCTTTAAGACTTCCGGCGTTGTCATGATGTGTCTATGGTAGCTTGACACGAAGTTAAACGGATTACAGACGGAGGAGAGACACTCGATCGTGTGTCCAAAGTGAAACAGCCTTCCACTCTCAGTCCACTAATCTCTCAATTTAACCAAATGACAGTTTAACTCGTGCCCTGACTGGTAACTGAAACTCTTTATTCCAGATGCTTCCTGCTGAAGCATTCTGGCTGGTGCGCCACATCAGGACTCTGCCGTCCTCCCTGAGGTGTCCAGGGACTCAGTGGGTGCATCTCACTCTGTGGGTGCAACCGAGAATGTACACCCGCAATCCAAACTTTACATGGCATTCACGACTTTTATTTTGAAAGTCCGCCCAGGAAGCCCCGTCTGTTGTAGTTCTTCACGCCTGTGTGAATCTTACAGCTCTGTGTTTATAAATCCATCTGAGTGACATCAGCAGGGAGAAGGTTTGGCCAGACTCCCCTTTCTCTGCAGGATAAAAGCACGAGGAGCAGCCTGGAGGCTCTATTCTCCTCCTGCAGGAGCTCCATGCTGCTCGGCCTCTAACTGTCCATCTCCTGCCCGAGGAACAGCGCCGGATCCGGACAAAGGCTGAAGGAAGGGAAGGAGGCTGAGCGGCTCTCCTGCGTTATGTTGGGCAACAGAAAGAAGCCAGCTTCGGGGGGGAGGAACGGGGCCGGGACGTCCGAGGCTAAGGCCATCGACCCGCTGAGAAACCTGGGTGAGTTCCGCTGTAAACTGAATGTGTTCATTCGTTGGGACACAGTTATACCGATATATGGTGAGGGACCTCATCATCTCGGACATCCGACCTACCAATACCTGCCGTTATCTTCACCCCTCACACTGGGATGAGCAGGGAATATTTGAAATAAACTTTGAGATTAAAGCATCATAATATTATTATTAATAATGATAATGATAATAATAAAATATTAATAATGCATTACAAAATAAAAATCATAATAGGAAACGCTATTTAAAGAGCCTGTGACACGAGTTTCCCCCATCATCCAAACCCATCAATTTGAGTAAATATTGTCCCCTTGAAAACCGTTACTCAACTGATTTTGGATATTTGTACTTTGATAAGCATTAATCTGCCCTTCAATGTTGACCATTTTCTGGATCTTCTCGGGGATTCTTCAAGTCCCGCCAAATGATGTGTGACGTCATTGCGGGCACAGCGCTCCAGCTGCACCGTTCAGGATCCCAGTTTCTGCATGTAAACCTGATGTAAATGCACGACGGCGCACACAGCAGCAAGCTATGACAGCGATGACAGTTTAATTTTGAACGTGTCTGAGAGCTCATATGAGGCTGAAGGATCGGTTTATGTTGTATCTGTTAGAAGTTTAGGAATGAGGTGCGTCAATATGGGCGATCATACGGTCATGTAGCCAGTGGTGGAATGGGACTAAAAATCATCCCGGGACTCTCGACCGGCCCACTTCGGTACCGCTAGTAAATTGTCAACGGGGGGAGTGGGGATGTCAGGGGCGGCGGGTGCTGTAGATAGTAAATGTAAATATGTAAATATTTGTGTCACTGCATCCTGGTAAAATACAAATATAATGTATAATGTCTGTGTCTTTGACATTAGCGCTGCTAGCCACCTGTGCTCTGTACTACGAAGCCAGTTCAACATACCCTGGATATGTTTGAGTAACAAACTAACTAACAACAACAAACTAACAAACGAGATCTCGCTAAGCGGTCCTACGACGCTGGTTATCAACTCGGTAAATCAAGCCAGGGTTTCTCTCTCCAGCTGAGAGCGCGTTCACGTCTAAGACACGAGTGGATCTGACTTTAATTACATTTGTCTCGAGTGTTTCGTCAACATAATGTGTTGCTTAAAATAATACTTCTGCATACAGTATGTGACACTGTAAGTGTTGCACGGCCAGATACGGCTCGAGAAGCTGACTCAGATAAGAAAATATATGATATGATCGATGGTCTGATTGATGATGTAATATGAATGATAAGTGCGACACAGGGCCGGCCCTCGGCATAGGCAGTATAGGCGAATGCTAAGGGCGCATCAACCCATAGGGGGCGCCGAAAATTGAAAAAAAAAAGAAAGTTAGAAATAAAAAAAAATTATATTTTTTTTATTTCATAACACAATTTCCCGATTTTGGATCAACAAAGTACATCTTTTTATCTTATACTAACAGAACTACGCCTATATTGCGTACAGCACCCATAAACTATGGCACACCCCCCCCCCCAAAATCAAGTTGAACTGCCCCAGTCCCAGTAAAAACCAAAGGTTTATGTGAAATTGTTCTTTTTTTTAAATAATGGTTTTAGTGTGCAATTATAGGTTTTAATTTTGTATTTGTATTCATTTAAAATAAATCAAACTCCCAAAAAACGTACACAGCTTCTGTGTGCTTTTATTAACATTGGAATTTACTGTGTAAGCGGCCGCGAGGGGGAGAGCTTTAGAGAGCTCTCTCCTGAAAGACTGAGAGGCTCTGATAACCTCAGCTCAGTGAGGTAAAGGCACACCTTTATATGATCATTATAGTTATAAGAAAATAAGAGAACAGGTGAAAAACAGGTATAAAATACTGACAGTACAAAACAGTTGTTATTAATAAACAAGAATACAGTTTGAAAGGAGAGTGATTTGTAAAATATCCATAAAGAAAAAGAAAATCTGCTTACAGTTCTGTTTCATATGGGTGTTGAGATAGGTATCCATAGATCTCCTAATGTTGCTCTCAAAGTGCACCAGATTGATGCTTTTAACTTCAATATTAAAAAAAAGGGGGGGGGGGGGGGGGGCGCCAGCTAAAATCTTGCCTAGGGCGGCAAATTGGTCAGGGCCCTGGTGCGACACGTCGGCGTCTTCTCTGCATACGGCAGTTTAAACTGTATTTCCTTTATCTTGTAATATGACTTGAGAGATTTAAACTCCGCACACTGAGTTGATCTCTTTTCTATAGACGCCGGAGGCGGGCAGCGTCAGGTAAAAAAAGTGATTTAGCCTTCTCAAACCTGAGCCTCAGGCGCCGCCTATGCAATAGTATGAAGCTGCAGCGTCGGAGACAGCAGTTACAGAACCGCACACACAGGTCCCGCGTCACGACCGCACACACAGGTCCCGCGTCACGTGACGGAGCACGTGACGGGATCCCGCGTGACGGCGGCACGTGACGGTGAGGGAGCACGTGACGGTCAACGCACGTTCACATGAATGTTTATATATATATTCTGTTAATTTAGTTGAGAATTTCAAAAATATAGTCTTTTATGTCTTTTATATGTATATTAAACAACACTGTTAATTTAGTTTTGGGTATGTTTATAATTCTCGTTTCATTATTATTCAAAAGAAAACAACACTGTTAAACACTGTTCCTTCTACAGTATCATAATTCTCGTTTCATTATTATTCAAAAGAAAACAACACTGTTAAACACTGTTCCTTCTACAGTATCATAATTCTCGTTTCATTATTATTATTAATAAATCAAAGGTGTCTTCGAAGAGGTGCTAGATTACTGAAAAACAACTGTTAGTGTGTTCATGCACCAGCCTGCAAAAGATAAACAAGCAGTTTGACCGAGAGGCATTTCAGTTCAGAATACATTTTTATTTACTTTTATTGCGGGGTCTGCTGTTTCTTCACTGGGGGTGAGGCGGGGTCTGCTGTTCCCTCTCGAGGGAGATAACCTGTCGTGGCACTCTGAATATTGGCTGAAGGGTTCCCTGCAGCAAGCTTCTGGCCTCCAGAGTCCAGAAGGCAAACCTTTGGCCATGCCTTTGAAACAATAAGAACAAGACGTAATCTAAAGTATTGCATAGGCTAAGGCATTGGTGCACAATTGATATGCATTAATAATCTCAACAATAACTGACTAAAACACCTCATGCAATATTACACAACATGTCAAAATGATGACACTGTCTGATAAACGGTAAACAGGCAGTCAGCACAGTAAAGATTATTTACAATGAATTAAAATTGTAATACAATGACTATTAAAGAAGCATTTACACTGAAGACAGAACTTAGGCTACTGCTGATTTAATGTAGTGGACATATTGACATTCTTTTGTCATCCGTCAAAGTTTAATTCATTAGCTGACTATAATTAATCATTAGGGTTGGAAAGTTTACTTTTTAGGTTACAGATGAGTAATTACCCTGTTAAATTGTAATACGTAATGTATCTTGACTATGTAACTATTTGTATTGAAATTCTAATGTTAATTAGGTTATTTTATGTTTTTTGTGAGTCACTTTGGATAAAAGCCTCTGTCAAATAACATAACCATAACATACAGTTTCATTAAACAAATAAACAAAATGGTTAACAGTTGGTTTTGCAGCGAGTCATCATAGGCTAACAGATTACATTTAGCACTTGTTGCTTGTATGGCTGTTCAATACAACAGAATAGTTGTTAACTTAAAAAAAAACATGATTCACATTACTCACACTCTTACTGTAATTAGTGATTCAATTACTCAACTATGACACCTAGTTGGGCTTGCCAAAATCACGCTAGTTTCATTAAACAAATGATCAAATATGCTAACGAAGCTAATGCTTTTGGTAATGCTTTTGCCGAAAGCTATAGCTAACGAATAGTTGTTTTTAGAAACTTTAATACGGTTAGAAGCTATCATAAGCAAACAGATGTGTGTTTGTATTGCCTTAACACATAGTTAATGTTAGCTAATCACACTTCATTTCAAGACACCGGAATTGTTATTAATGTTAAACAAATAAAACTGTAAAAGCACTTCACATTACTCACATTCTCTGCGTTGACGTTCACATTCATGTGAATGTGCTCCGCCACGTGCCGCCGTGACGCGGGACCTGTGTGTGCGGTTCTACAAGTGCGGTCCTGTAACTGCTGTCTCCGACGCTGCAGCTTCATGCTACTCCGCCTATGGGGGATGTGCTAGTGACTTATCCGACCGGCCCATCGGGATTCGTCCCGATGGCCAGTCCGCCACTGCACCCAGCCCACGTAAACTGTCAACGGGGGGAGCCTCGCTGCGGGGAAACGGTGGACCTAGTGTCCCGATCGGAGTGAGAATAATAATAATATTAATAATAATAATAATAATCCGTGCATTTTATCCATTAATTTCCTCAACATTGTGGTAAAAAAACCACACGTTTAATCCATGTTGTTGGTGTACTACAACTACAAAAAGCATCGGTTTGTTTTCTCATCAGGAAATGCAGACCTGCACAAACGATTTTTAATCATCATCCTCACGATCATTTAATGTATCATATGTTCGACGAATTGACATGAAACACTAATAAATGTAGTTTCATCCACTTGAGTTTACAACTACAAAAATAATCGATTTGTTTTTATATCACATCCGACGGGAGGAAATTCAGTAGCTCTCACTACCGATTTTTAATCCTAATGTAATCATCATCTTCACCACGATCATCCATGTTTATGTTCGCCGAATTGACATGATAGCACTGACAAATATGAATATACTGTAGTCAACTTCATTAAAACGTTATTAACGTGCCTAAACTCAGTAATTCACAATTTCTACGCATGACAACACACTTTGTCCGTGTTTGGCTCTCTCGCCGCACAGTGAAGCGTTCCCGCATTGACGTCACTTCCGGCTTCCCCCAAAACTTCAAAATGAGTCGAAGGAATTTCCCCGCGATGTTCGAAATTATTGATATTTAACGGAACGGTATCGCTTTTTCTTTTTTAAACTGACGGTTCGAGATTACTAGTAGCCCAATATTTCATTGCACAACAGTTGTTGGGATGCTGTCACAGGCTCTTTAAATAGCACAACATAACAGATGATTAGAACATTTACGATAAACCTTTAAAAAAAAAGACAATCAAAGGAAATAACGTAAAAAAGCTAAATAAGACAAGTCAAAGCCACCTTTAGAGAGAACGCTATGGTAAGCTTCTGATTTGCAGAACACTGTTGCAGAGTGAGGTGGAGTAGTGTAGTGTGGTTTTGACCTCAGGAAAAACCAAACGGTTAGAGTTTTGGAGTGTTTGCAAACTGAAACATGACACACATCTCATGGGGCTGCTCTGTGATACAAAAACACATTCAATTGTTTTAAAGGGAACCTATCATGCCAAATGCACTCTTGTTGTACGTCTTTTATACATGAATATGTGTCCCCGGTGTGTCAGGGAACTCATCAAGTGTCAGAAAATACAACCCTCTCTTTTTTCCTCTATACCCAAATCTCTAAAAACGGGGCTGCAACGGATCTGATACAGACTGATACAGATTTGAATTATTTTCTACGTCACAAAAGGGGTGCTCCGCTTAGTGGTCAATTCTCCACCTATCAGGGAGGTTGGGCCACGGCCGGCCATTGCCGCTCGAAAGCGCTGGAGACGCTGTAGTACATATGCCAGGCCTGTAAGTGGTGCTGTAGTCAGCCACAAAAGCAGGGAAGAAGACTCCCCTTGCATGGTTGCCCTTTTGTTTATTCTCCGCTGTGGCTCTTTTTCTCCCTCCCAGAGGCAAGCGTTTGCGCCTCCTGCTTTAAAACAAATGAATAAAGACTCTATATAATCATATGTAAGGGATAATGTGCAGCGACGCGGTCATTATATAATAATTTCGGTATGGGTACGTATACCGTTACACCCCTACTGAATATAGTACTCTCAAAACTCATTTCATTTAGTAATGTTTAGGGAGACAAATCAAAACTCAGGTGAACTAAAGTTGATGTAAAGTGGGAGGAAGTGACTGAGAATGAAGAGCTACAAAGTGAAGATGTGGTGGATGGAGGGGTTAAATAAGAACTTTCCACCACGTATTCAGTCTCAAACTGAAAGTCAATGTTAACTGATTGTAACTTTCAACATGACAATTTATTTGAACCCAAACCACAATCCTTTTCAAAAGCTAACCAAGTATGTTTGTTTCAACTAACATAACCATGTGTTTAAAACTGCTAACATTTCACAGCTTGTAAAATGTTGCTCTCCAACAGTTTTACATATGATCCTTCACTCAGCATGAAAACCCTCCATAGTGTGGCCCGTCTGCATGCATGCAGCAGCAGCATCACTGAGTGTAGATGTCAGAGAAAAGCCTGGTAACCCTCACACAGTGTTTACAGTGTACATGTAGTATCGCTCATTAGTTAGAGCTGCCTTGAAGGTTGGAGACCACTCTGGCCAATGTGGACTGTCACAGGGTTGAATCTGGCTTACCTGTGCATCGCTCTGTTCTTTACTGTGGCTTTCATTCCGACACTATAGTCCTGGGTGTTTGCAACTGTGATCAAATACTGCCTCAATCTTGTAATACACGAAGGATGGGTACAGAATCAAATGTTCAAAATAGAAAGGAGAAACACAGCTTTGTAGAGATCAATTTATTATATTGAGCTATACTATACTGTGAAAATAAAGTTCATAGGTGAATTCAATGTTGTTGTAGAATCTTTTGATTGTACTCTTTCCAGAATACTGTTGTCCATTTCATTTTAAACTTGTATGTTAAAGGCTACATTTGAAGGCACATAGCCAGGTAGAACCTGCAACCTGCCCCGAATACTTTAAGTATTTATACTCCAATACTTAATACTTCAGTACTTTTCACTTCACTACATATTTGTTACATGTGAATTTGTAGATTCTTTAAGGTCACTTTAAGGAGGTCAATCTGTTTCTGCGTGACACAAAAACAAACACACACCCACTGAACTTTTCCCACTGCCGCAGCCCTGCTCACCTCACTTATGGCGCGTTTCCACTGCAGCGGGTAGCTCGCTTTAAGCGTGCCGAGCCGTGCGGGGCCTGTTTTTGGTTGCGTTTCCTCTTGGCCTAGTACCGGCTGGCGGGTCCTAATTCACAGTTTTTCTGGCCCCATAAAATCGTGGATCTAGGGTAGGGCTGCAACAAACGACTAATTTGATAATCGATTAATCTATCGATTAATGAAACGATTAATCGACTATTCGGACTATTATGCCTTGCACAATTTCTCAAACGCTCTTATTTATCAACTTTTAGATGTAGCTTGAGGTTGTTTTAGGCATGTGGAAACTAACAATGAAGACAATAAAGATGAATACTTGATTCAAAAATACATATATTATTAAATTAACTAAACACATTTTGAACAAAATTAACATTGCTTTTTATTTAAATTAAATAAATAATATTTCACATCAAAAGAAACAACAGTGTTTTAAAGATTGAATTAAATAATGTGATAACAGAACTGTAAACAGAATAGCTGAAACTTTAACAAAATAAATAACTCAGTTACCTCTCATCATTAATCCATGTTTGTATAATTGAGTTAACTCCGTGTGTTGCTGCTAGCATACAGAACACCTGACGTGGAAACGTTACTCGTGGAGGGGGCTACAGAGCTGCTAGAAAGACAGTGGAACCCGGTGCATTTCTCCGTCTGAATGTGGAGCACTTTTGCTAAATGTTTAGACAAATTGCTCGTGTTACCGCCCTTATATGCTAAACTCTTATTGCACTTTTGGCAACGAGCATTGTCCACATCGAGACGGGTAAAGTTTAACCTCGGAGCGCGTTCTCTCCTCCATCTCCTCCGTGTGTTGCTGCATGTAGCAGCTGCGTGTGTAAACTGCCCCGCCCCCTCGCACACAGACGGGGGAGAGAGATCTCGTCTGACCGAAAATACATCATAGACGCATTTGTTTGTCTTTTTGCATATTAGAAACTAGTTGGCGACACTAAGACTGCGATATAATGTTTTTGTAGCAATAATACATGACATATATTTTTGAAATGTCTCCAGTACCGATACAAAGACCAATAACGTTGGAGCTTAACAGCGCGTAAAACACACGTGATGACGTCACCAACGAATCGACGACTGAATTAGTTGGCAACTAATTTGGTAATCGATTTTAATCGATTAAGTCGATAAATTGTTGCACCCCTATTCTAGGTCCAGGAACAACCAGGCTGAGTCGGGCTGAGTATGCTAAACTAGAGAGAGAATCGCTGGCAAGGGGGCTACAACTACAACAAGATGAACATATTTGACCGTGATTTAATTGTAATACATGTTTCAAAATGATGCCGAAGTAACGACACACTGATACGGGTTAGTAAAAACCATGAATTAATGCTTTGACGAGTCTGCAGACAGACGGCAGGCGAAAAAAACCTTTTCAAATGCGTGTTTTCTAAATGGAGCTTGGCTAAGCTAACGTTATATATGCTCCGACCGTCCACACTCACAACAACGGCCTACAGACATAAATAAAGCAGCGACTGTATTCACCATGACACAGGCAGTCTGTGGTTTGTACTTGTTTAACTTTTGTCTAGTTTCTGAACAGATATGAAGAGCTGTGAGCTCTGAGTGCTAAGAGCTAACGGCTGTGTTGTTTTTCTGGGGCTCTCATTGAAGATGACGTCACGGCTCCGCCTAAACTGTAATGGAAGCGCAGCATTAAAGTGAGCCGGGCCTAATAAGGCCTAACCAAACCGAGCTCAAAAGAGAGTACCAGAATGTGTACTTTATGTTAGTATTTCAAAAAATCAAAAGATTTTTCAGCATGTCAACTCTTTCACTTGTGGGGAAATTGCAGGATTGGCTCCAGGTCGCCCTTTTTATTTACTACAAGACAAATGTGCCTTTTTATTTCATACAGTTCAATTTGGATTGAGACAGGGAAATAATCTAAACCTCACGCGTGGCGTCAAGGGGAGCGTGTATGTAATTGCATTGCAAATACTGACTTGAGCCCCACCACTGTATGGGTTAGCCCTACCATAGATTACCCAACACAAATACTCTGGAGTCGCCACTGCCGACCCGTATTGCGCATGCGCAGATCTAAGATCCAGTAGAAATGATAAAAAGTAAAAGTCTGCTGCTTATTGTTCTACTAGGCCAACATAGAGTCAAAGAGTATATGAGAGTGAGAGTGTGTTAATTAATATATTTGGCAGTTTGGAGTGAGTCTGTAGATTTGTTTGTGTGTGTGTGTTTCATGCATAGGCCTCTCACGATAATTAATTTTGTTGGATACATTTTCCCGGAAATTATTGCGATAAACGATAATATTGTCGGCACCGTTGTATGACCATTTTAGACCACTGACATAATGATAATATATAATAGTAATTCAAGTACATCCTCATGTAAATGGCAATTTATCGAGTTCATTTTTATTTATTGTACGATAAGTCAATTAATTGTTTATCGCGACAGGCACACAATAAAACAGTGGAATTAAACATGTGAATGAAACTGTGTGCCCTTTATAGTCTGTGTCCAATATTGTGTATTTGTATATATTGTATATATATCCTATATATATGCTAAGGTCCCGCTGCTGACACGATAGCAGTCATTTCGTGCGCATGTGTAATTAAACCCATGATATCAAAATCTCACTCCAGCCAGGTGCCCAAATTGGGCAACCTTGGCTAATGTTTAGCAAAATATTAAAAGTGAGGCTATTACAGTAGACCTAACGTTAGTCTAGTATCCTCACTTCTAATATTTTGCTAAACATTTGGAAGATACATGTTAGCTAGCTAATGAGCTTCACATATCAACCTGAAAAACTGCGAGGCTCCACTCGCAGTCCCCCCCTCCTCCCTCCTCCGCAGCACTCCGCTGCGAGACGCTGCACGCACCCCCAACTCTGATGTAACTGATATAATTGGATTTTAAGATCGTGGTGTTTTTGCAACTTCGGCTTTCAACTGACTTAAGGCCCTGACACACCAGGCCGAAATCGGCCATTTTCGTTAGTCGGACGACGAAGCGTGCCCTGTCGCCCAAACACAATTTGGTGTGTCCCGCACAGGGTTGGGAGGGTTACTTTGTAAATGTAATCAGTTACTGATTACTGATTACATGGCTCTGAAAGTAATCCGAATACAGTTACAGTTACGTGCCTTAAAAAAGTAACGTAATCAGATTACTTTTAGATTACTTTTGGATTACTTTCTTTTTCCTGGGTATTTTTTGTTGAACAGGGGACACAAAAAGCAAAAGGAAACTGAACGTGTTTTTACTGTTTTAATGGCGTATCAAGAGCACACTGAAACATCACATCTGAAACGATGTAACAACATAATACACGTTTTGGGGATGCAGCTTGGGATGTGAGGAGTGAGGGACACGGCTTAGAACGGGCGTGTCGCCTTCTGTCCTGCCAGTGTTGGCAGGACATGAATTAAAATGTCGAACTCGGACTTCATTTTAAGGACATTTCGGCCAGGGGTGTAGAGCTATATTTGTTTAAGCACCGGATTGGCAAAACAGGAGAGTGTGCACCAGTCTGCCTTGATCTATGAATTCATGTCTGTGACTCTCACGGTATCTGCTGCCCACAGCTGCTTTATAGAAGGAACACCTCCTTCACTTCATGACCTCTCTGCAGCACCAGGAGGCAGCGGGAGGGTTAACTCCACCTCTGAGAAGACGAGCGTGCTGCGCAGTGCCTTTCACGCACCGCCTTTCACGCACCGCCTTTCACGCACCGCCTTCACTGTGTGTACCTTCAGAAATAATCATTAGTAAGGCTAAAGAGCGACCGCAGGCTGATGTGTTTTAACCACACACACCTATACACACACACACGCGATTTAAACGCAGACTTTTGTTCCTCCATGTTTCGTTGTTATCGTTTCACTGAGCGAGCGGACCCGCGATTTTTTTTCAAACGCTTTTTTGGTCCATCTGCGGCGGCTCTGATGATTCGAATCGGCTGTACCTACTAGTAATTAATATTACATGTTGAGAGGAAATCTTTCCACCAATAGTTCCAATAAGTAATCCAAAATGTATTCACTTCAGGTTTACGAAAGTAACTGTAATCAGATTACTCGTTTTTCAAATGTAACGCGAGCTGAATAGTTACTTGAATTTTGTATTCTGATTACGTAACGCCGTTACATGTATTCCGTTACAACCCGACCCTGGTCCCGCACAACATGTTGAATCGGCCGTGCGTCGGCCACAGGCTGTCGGACAAAAAAATCACTCTGATTTTCACTCAGCACCCGACTCAGCAGTATCTGTGAAGGTGCTTGAAGGCAACGTTACAGAGTACTTTATAAATTCCTTTTTGCAGCTAAAACGAACCTTCTGTTATGAAGTGCACGTACACGTCCCACCGTCCGGGACGTGTTATTTACAATATCGGACAAGTAGATCTTTCAATTGACTTGTCCGGCAGACAAGTGACGTTTTTCGGCCTGATTTATTGACAAATTATTGATACATTCAGTTTACAAAAGGCAGAACTCATTCGCAAATTGTACGTGTCCGCCATTGTTCGTTCAGAAGTGTTAGTTTCGGTTCTGCTTGTCGATTCCTAAGGAAATGCATCTCGCCACTTTCTGTACAGTTAGACGGGGGTGGGGCGGAGCGGGGTGGGAAGTGTAGCACGGTGGCCGGGTTGGGAAGCAAAACTCTGTTCCGAGTAGGAACAAATAACAATTGTCCGGTACCGGGATTAATAAGAGTTGTGAGGACAGGAGGCGAGCAGAGCCCCGCGGACCGCAGCTCTCTCTCTCTCTCTCCGTATCAGCTGATCGCTGCACGGTGCAGCTCAGCGTCTCTCTCTCTCTACACACAGCGGATCCGCTGCCCGTTTAACAGCCTCATCTTTCTCAAACTTTCTTATGTTCTTTCTCTAACACGTAATGAAGGTTATTAAGCGTTTTAGCTCCTATGTTGTTAATATTGACCGCCATTTCCTTTATGAAGTGAAGCAGCCTCCCTGTCTGTCCTCGCGCTGTCCTCACATCCCCGGACCCCCAGACTCGGAGGAGCACAGGGATGTCAGAATTGTTTATGAAGCAGGGTATAGAAAGTACATTATTGAAATGAAAATACTATTTATTTACTTTACTTTACAAACAGTGAGCAGAGCAGCTGCAGCATGTGCACTGCAGGACATGTGTAAGCGTGCAAGCGTCTTTGAGCTGTAGAAAAGCGCTAGGCCTATAGGCTATAAATATAATGTATTATTATTATTAGGTTATGTCCTATGTGTTGGACATGTGTGGTTGGACTCTGTCTCACAGGCAGGCTGCAGTGTAACATCAGAGGAGACTGGGCCAATTGTACATTCTCAAACTGCACCACTTAGAACTAACTAAACAATGCAGAGATTATTTTTATATAATTGTATTCAATAACCGTAAGAAATGAAACAGTATGAAGTGATTTGGAATACAGATTTGACTTAATGTTTTCATAAATACATTTTTCTCCCAGTTTGACTTATGTTGACCCTCTCAAAGAACCGGAATCAAGAACCAAAAATAACCGGAATTAAAAAGCAGAACCGGAATCGTTAAAATCCAAACGATACCCAACCCTATGTGTGATGCAGTCAAATCTTACCACTCACTTAAAATGTAAAATACGATGACGAAGAAGAAGATTCCAGTGGCCCCAATTTTTGTCCATTCTGGACGAGTGAAAAATGTATTCGGACAAGTAAAGTGCCAAACTCACTTGTCCATGGACAAGTACTCTCTAAAAACTTTTTCTCACACTGTGAACAAATCCTATCCCTCAAGGTTCAAAGTTTCTTTTGTCCTACGAACATAGCTACAGTGTAGTTATGCCGATGAAAATCTTAGGTCACAGGCTTCTCCAACAGTGTAACACAATAACACAGCTAAAGAGAAAAATATAGTGTAAGTAAATAGTAAATACAAAAAGAAAAATTGTTTAAAAAAGTGAAATAGTGCAATAAGAGTCTATATGCAAGTTATTGGAATGATATATTAGAGAAATAGAGAAATAATTACTAAGTAGCAGATGAATGTTATGGATGCTGTTTAGTTAGATGTTGTTTCAGCAGTTCAGATGTTTAGCAGTCTTATTGCCTGTGTTATGAAACTGTCTCTGAATCTGGTGGTTTTAGTCCGGATACTGCGGTACTGCCTGACAGAACAGTTTGTGGCTGGGGTGATGGGGGTCTTTTATAATCTATTTATAATATAAGGGATTTCTTCCTGAGCCGCTGGGAGTATAGGTCCTCCATGGAGGGCAGCTCCGTCCTGTTGATGTGCTGTGCAGTTTTCACCACCCTCTGTAAAGCCTTACGATTGAGGGCGGTGCAGCTGCCGTACCAGGCCGTGATGCAGCCAGTCAGGATACTCTCTATGGTGCACCTGTAGAAGTTGCAGAGTATCCTGGAGTCCATATTGAACCTCCTCAGCCTGCGGAGGAAGAAGAGCCGCTAGGTTTGCACGATATTGAAAAAAACTGACATTGCGATTTCCCCCCCCCCCTGCGATATATATTGCGATATGAAAACATACAGGAATCCTCTCCTTTCTTGAACTTTAATGCTATACAATTTAAAAACTATATTTAACCGGATGAAGGATTTTAGTCACGGACATCTGGATCTTAAGTTATCAGAGCACCAAGCTGAGCTAGCTCTGTTAGCAGCACCGAACTGCCCTGGAGAAACACATGAAACTACTTTATTCAGTGTTTTTACCTTTAATCTGCTTTGGAGATTTGATTGTGATGGTGGTTTGCTGTGCATGCAGAGCCTGCATGTCACTCATTCAAGTACCCCTGACATGAGAGCCGTGCAAGTTTTCCTTTTGTAGCAAGCAGCAAAATAATTGTAACATGACGTGTTTGAGTTAATTTGCCTACTTAATATCGCAAGAAATATTTTAAAAAACGTCACGTCCTGCGTGCGCATATCGCGATTATCGTCACGACACGATATATCGTGCAGCCCTAAGAGCCGCTGTCGATGGCGGTAATGTGAAGAGTCCATGTCAGGTCCTCAGTGATGTGGTGTGGACATATATAAAGTACAGATATAAACATTGTTCGGATAAATCCAAAGGGCCTCACACAGCACATTTTAAGCAACTCCTCTCAGGAAACTAGAGATAAGACAAATTCCTAACATTCTGCTCACTACCACTACTCCATGGCCATTGATCAGATTGTTGTTTTTGTTTTCAAACCAATAATGGCAAGCATTTATTATAAACCCTAATGCCTTTATTTTGTTCTGCTAAGCCAAGGTTATTGCAAAAAACACCACAAACATGAGGATATTTTTTTAACACTCATCAAAAAAAGCTAATACATGGATTTAGCTAAAATGCGAACTATTCCATGAAAATAGATGACATTTATGTGTGCAACTTTACGAGTGTGTTTAAAACAATTCAACCTCTATTCTGCTCCAGATAAAAACATTTACCAAAAACTGAAATGTGTTTTGTGTGCTTTTGACAAAAGCACACAAAACACATTTCAGTTTTTTTGTGATTGACCAAAGCTGTTGAAGAGACTTGAAATATATATTTATGATTTAATAATAGTGATACATGAGACTTGTATAGCGCTTTTCAGGAAACTCAAAGACGCTTTGACAGGGAATGAAAAAAACAACCAAAAAACAAAACAAAGAAAAATACAAAAAGAGATAAACAAAACAGAACATGGGGGGGATGGTGGTCAGTGGTTGAATGCAGTGTTGCACAGGTGGGTTTTGAGCAGGGACGTGCACAGACATTTGGAGGGGCTATCTCTAAACTGGAAAAAGGGCCTTTTGAAAATTCTAACATAAACTCATAAAATAAAAACACAACACTGTCATTGCAAGTGACACTCTGTTGACTTTTATGTCCAACTGCTAAATTCGTTATTTGTGGTCCATATCTCAGTAAAATATCTAATGTTAGTAACTATTAAAGAAACAATGGGGACAATTCTGTTTTAATGTAGTTTTACCGTTGTTACTGCTGTGCAGACATAGGCTACTGATAACCATGGGCGGCGCCAGGATGTGTTTGCTGCAGTAGCTTTGCAGTTACTATATGACAGCACGGCGTTGCTAGTTAATTTTCCAAATAAATAAACAAACAATACCAGTGGGCCAAGCACGAGCCTGTTCATATTGTAGCGTTCACCGCTATTCAAGATCACTCAAGCCTTCAATGTCGAAAACGTTCTCTTTATTTTCTGGTATTGACGGCCACAGCCACGCCTTGCAGAACCAATCAATAGTAGGCTATAACACTCATTATGAATTTTCCCCACACTCGAACACAACTCGTCTCGTACTCCCTACACACACACCGGAAAACGCACACGTGGATGTTTAAGAAGTTAAACTTTAAACATCCGTGACTTAAACACTTTATCCAGGATAAAAGCCACAGAGCTGCAGCTGCAAAGTGAATACAGCTGGTAACAGAACAAGTGTTTGAATGCGTACATTAACAGGTTTATGATATCACTGCCCCGTCTAAAACACCATCTGACTTTCATTACATTTGTCTCGAGTGTTTCGTCAACTTAATGTGTTGCTTAAAATAATACTTCTGCATCCAGTCTATGACACTGTGAGTGCTGCACGGCCAGATACGGCTCAGCTGATAAGGAGATATATGATACATTATGATGTGATATGAATGATAATGGGACACATCGACGTCTGCACTCAGTGTACTTATGTTGTGGCAGCTATTTAGTTAAGCTTTCTTAACGCTAATGTTATAATAGCTAGATGGCTCTGAAGATGGAGGTGATATTCTATTAATGTTCACGTTCACACAGTCGGTGATTTTTGCCGGCCGTCTTTCCTGCAACGGCAGCTTTTCTGTATTTCCTTTCTCCTGTAATATGACTTGATCGCTTTAAACTCCGCACACTGAGCTCTGATTGGTCAGCAGGCAGTGTTTTCACTGAGTTGAGCTCTTAGCCTGCAACCTAACTAGGGCTGCAACAAACGACTAATTTGATAATCGATTAATCTATCGATTACTGAAACAACTAATCGATTATTCGGACTATTACTTGCGCAATTTCTCAAATGCTCTTATTTAGCCATCATCTTTTAAATTTAGGTTTGAGATTGTTTTAGGCATGTGGAAATTAACAATGAAGACAAAATAGACAAATACTTGATGAAAAAATACATATTTATTAAACTTTCTGCTGAAATATATAAAAGATAAATAAAAAATCTGTCCGTCAACATTTTTAAACCAAGGACAGCAGCAATATAAAATAAAAACTACAGCAGTTTCCCTTAATCAAATAAATGAACTATCTCAACTTAAAAGGGATGAACACTCTTGCATCAAGGCTAGATTATTCTGGGTTGAAATGGAGGAAAGTCAGCATCTCCACATGATCTCGGGAGAGGCTTGCTCTCTTCTGAGAGCAGATATTCCCCGCCACAGAGAAGATCCGCTCAGACGGGATTGATGTTGCAGGAATGCAAAGGAAAGATCTTGCAAGCTTTGACAATACAGGGTAACGCCCCTTATTTTCCCTCCACCATCTCAGAGGGTCATCTTTTTTGTGAATGGCTGGCTCTGCGAAGTACATCTGAACTTCGCTCCTTGCCATTTGGAGCTTTTGGTCCTCGTGAGATTCATCCTCTTCTTCACTCAGACTGTCTGTGTCAGATTGAAGGAGGTCATCCAGTGCTGATTTGTCCCCTCTGCCTGGAACACTGACTCTCTGCTGATGAACTTGCTCACAGCCTTGCATCTCAGACCCCCTTACCTCTTTGATTGCAAGGACTTCAATTGACCCTTGCACCCGTGTGCCATCTTCAGCTCCCATAAACTTCAGCTTTCTGAATCTTGGGTCAAGGGAAGCTGAAAGAACAATCGGGTTTTCTTTCTCTGCTGAGATGGTGTTCAGACACCCCCATCTTTCGTTTATCCCTTTTTCTGCACTTGCCAAAAATGCTTTTCCTGCGCCCGTCTCAAAACGGGTTTACTCCTGTCCACTTAGGTAAACGGTAGCACATTGAAAAGGCAGCATCCCTTGTGTCAGCTCTTCAAGCAGCACCCATTGATCTGGCTTCAAGTCAAAGTACTGTTTGCCCCTTGGAGTTACCTCAGGATCGGATAGAGTTGCAGTAACTGGCCAGCGCTGTTCCAGGAGTCTCTCTACCATGTAGTATGTACTGTTCTATCTTGTACTGACATCCTGGATCAGTTTATGCTGTGGTGTGTTCATTTGCTGCTGTTTCACCTTCAGTTTTGTATTTGCCAGCTCGCTTCTCCTGAAGTGTTCAACCAAGTGTCTTGCAGCCCCTACAGCTCTGCTGATGCTGGGCTCTTTGAGGGCATTGTTAACTATGAGCTGGAGTGTGTGCCCACTGCAGCGCACAGAGGCCCAGCCGTGTTTTTCCTCCAGCATTCGCATTGCTGCCACAATATTGGACCCATTGTCGTGAACTACTGCTTTTATTTTGGTAGGCAAGATGTCATATTTAGCGATCACCTCCTCCAGCCATGTCATGATGTTCACACCAGAATGCCTCTCCTCAAGAGGCATGGTGGCAAGATTCAACGTCTTCATTTCCCAATCTTCACTGATGAAATGGCAGGACACGCCAAGATATGCCTCTGTTGCACGACTAGTCCAGACATCAGCGGTCAGTGTGAGGGCGCTTTTGACTCCCTTAATGGTCTCCTTTACCTTAGAAGACATCAGATGTGATCTTAGTTAAAAAATGTAAGCGCATACAGTGTATACAGTAAACATCTAACATAGAATCAGTTTAAGATGTTTGGGACACTTTATACTTTAATTTAAATACAATTATGTATCAGTGATTTTATTTCTTATTCATGAAGTCTACTTTTCAATTAATAAATACAAATGAAAATTATATTCTATGGGTCTATGCGTGCCTGTGGGAGTGAGAAAGTGAGTGAATGTGAGTGAGTGATAAACACTTGTTGTACCTTCAGTAAGGTTGCTTCATATTTCTTTTCCATCAGGTGAGTAAAGTGGGTTCTGGATGGAAGGATGTATTCAGGGTTAAACTGGCTGATCATTTCACGAAACCCTTCACCATCAACCATCGACATTGGTCTCATATCCTTGACCAGCATGGTCAGGATTGAGTTTGTTAGCGCAGTGGCTTGTTGGAGAGATACAGGCCTTTTCCTTTGAAGATACTGATCCATGGCAGTGGGACTGGCACAGCTCCTCTTTGGCCTGCATTTGATATAAAAATACATCTTTTATTGTCAGGCAAGAGTAACATTAGTTTCTAAAAACATACATATACAATCAATAACATTTGATTTCACATTAAATTAAGTTGAGCTTTGTTATGCCTATCACTTTAATTAGCAAAAGTCAAATCACGAGATAAAACAAATCCGGAAATCGTTAGTAAGTTAAATCAAAAGCATCCTGTAGATCATTCTCATATGATTGAAGTGTGTCCTTTGCAGGCCACTGTAGCTAGTGCACCAGCACCACCCGGCGACGTAACAACAACTTCTACACATCCCATTTGGACACACATTACATGTTTTCCCAATTATCCGGTGTTCTCTTGTGCACTCGATCAATTACATCTCCAGCTCTATACTGATTGCAACCATACAACGTGTACAAATAGTTAGCCCCCGCTGCCTCCTGCCTGTCATCTCTCCTAACAGCGCTCTTATTATTGTGAGACTGCCGGGGGCGGGGCAGACGCAACATCTTGCAAGAAACAGCATCTCAGGGCTTCTAAATATTTAACAACCTATTAATGATGCATAGTTACCCACTTAACGGGAAGAAACTCCGCTATTGTAAGACGTGCTAACTGCTAATGTAGCGTTAGCTCGGTGCTAATTCAGCACATAACTGGCAAAAGCGATCTTTTCTACTTCAAACTCACTGAACTAGCAGCCAGGAAAGAGCAAGAAGACAACTTCCGTTTACAGAGCCATATATATATATATATATATATATATATAAATACGTCTTACCTGCTGGTTTGTGATCAAAGCTAAAGTTGTGTTCAAGGACATGCAATTTAAACATTGGCTAGCTACTGCTAGCTAGCTAGGTTAGTTGACTTACCGAGTGGAGTCATCTTCCAGAACTCCGACATGCTTTCTTTTTAGATGTTCCATCATTGATGAAGTGCTCCCATGCCAGGCTAGATCGCCTTTGCAAATGTTGCACTTAACAACCTTTTTCACATTGTCAAGTATGAAATGATCCCACACTTTTGAGGTTTTCGATTTAGATGTTGCCATTACGCTTCTTGTTCTCTCTCGGTTTTTTAGCGGGCTATTCCGCGTATCAAACTCCAGTATATTAATATCTACATGTAAGCGCGTAAAACACCGGTGATGACGTTACCGCGTAAAAAAATGTGATTACGTCCGCGCGTAAAACACACGTGATGACGTCACCAACGAATCGACGACCAAATTAGTTGGCAACTAATTTGGTCGTCGATTTTAATCGATTAAGTCGATTAGTTGTTGCAGCCCTAAACCTAACCTGGTCCCGACCAGGTTAGCAGCTAAGCATAAGTTACCATGGAGATCTAGCCTGCTAAAAAGAGAACCAGCTTCGTAGGACCGGAAAGCCGGAGTTTTCCCTGAATTTAGCCGCTAAGCGAAAATCCTGCTTCGTAGTATACCCCCCTGGAAGGGGTGGTCTCTCCCTAAGTCCCACCAACAACATTGCCTAAATAACTTTACAAATGTACTAAAACTGTGCACATCTGATAACTGAAATAACTATACTTGGACACGCTACAATATTATCCTTAATATTTACATTAAAAACATTCCTTTGACACGTATAACATTACTTTGCAAGGTAAGCACAACCAAAATAAGTTTGTAAAAGCAGAATTTGAACACTGTTTCTGTGCTCCTACAATATCTGTGTATAATACCATTACAGCCTACAAGTACGCTATTGCGATCGTTCACTGTTTCAACTGGCATGCTGTGGCATTTAACCTCATCACACACACACACACACACATACACGCACGCACACACGCACGCGCACCAGGGCATGACATTAAGGATTTTGGGAGATGGCCCTGTGGGCCATCTAAGCTAATTTACAGATGGCCCTGAGTCCAATAGAGATGGCCCTGAAAAATGTGCGCGGACGAAATGACTCACGAAAGGTTTGGGGGACCTGCAGGTCTTAGATGCTGTCTGGTGCATTCTCTAGAATTATAAGATGAACCACCACAATATTATATTGTACAATTTCAATTGTATTCTTAATTTCACTTCTTCTTGTTTGTGTTTGCTGATTCAACGACTCAATGGCCCTCTGTCTGTCAGAGGGCCACTGACTGGGGTTGAAGATGGAACATTTTGAAGGGACACTCCCTTTCTGGAGATCTTGGAATCTTTTCTCCAGGTGCTTGATGAGCACATCTGCAAACACATACAAAATGTCAAATTATAATCCCTGTCTCTGGACCACCATAAAAAATCATTTATATCATAACAAATGTGAAATTATATTCCTGTCTCTGGACCACCATAAAAAAAGTATCTATTAAAACATGTTATGCCCATATTTACTTATGAAGAAAATATTTACTTTTGAAGAAAAAATATTGAATATTTACTTTGAAGAAAATATTATTGGGCACATACCTATGACTTTGATTCTCTTTTTTCGGGGGGGGGGGCTGCAGCTCAGTCTTTCTCTTCTTTCCAGGTTGTTCACCTTGCTTTGGTGGACTAAGAAACATTGTAATACACTCTGACTTTAAATTATTTGATCATTATGTATTCAGCATCAGAATCCGTAACAAACTGAAATTCCCGCGAAAATGTGGTTGCATTCGATTCATTGTCTGGGTAGTATTCAGTTGCGCCACTTATGTGACAGACAAGAATAGTCAACTCTAATGTCTAACACTTAATGCGGAGAAAGAGATGTCCTGTATGGGTTGATTGTGCGTTGATCTGTTGGTAATGCCTCAGGGTTCCGGTGGGCATGTAAACAAATGCATAATGCTGCGCTATACTTTGTGGCCTCACCCAGTTGCATAGCGACACTTATTGTTTAGGTGTCTTTTAATAAGCAGGTAGTCATATCATTAGCTAGAACTAGCTGGATCTGATCGATATGGACATAAACGCGAGTGAAGTCTAATCTGACGGAGAGAGAGATCAGCTGCTGCTGACGAGTCGACACGCAGCTCTGCATGATCACCTGCAGCGGTGAGCGGAACAAAACACACACTTCAGGTTAGAATATCACACGTAGCTATTTTAATTACTTCTCAAACTACCTAAACTAGTTATAGATGTGTTTAGTTTTACTGTCGGGTCACTCATTACTGGATCCGCGAGCTGCATGATACTGGCATAATAGATTGCCCGATCGGGCAACCAGCAGGTCATTGCCCGAGCGAAATGCTAGATGGCCCCGGGCCATCGGGCCATCCTTAATGTCGAGCCCTGCGCACACACACGCACGCACGCACACACACACGCACACGCACGCACACACACGCACGCACGCACGCACACACACACACACACACACACACACACACACACACACACACACACACACACACACACACACACACACACACACACAGCAGTGGTGAGGATCTCAGCCTGCCACTGACGTTCAACCAGAAAACATCAGCCGTTAGCTCTTAGCACACAGAGCTCACATCTCTTCATATCTGTTCAGAAACTGGACACAAGTTAAACAAGTACAAACCACAGACTGCCTGTGTCATGGCGAATACAGTCGCTGGTTTATTTATGTCTGTAGGCCGTTGTTGTGAGTGTGGACGGAGTAGGCCTATATACAACGTTAGTTTAGCCTGGTCGACCCGATCTTCATTTAGAAAACAAGCATTTTAAAAGTGTTTTTCTCTGCCGTCTGTCTGCAGACTTGTCAAAGCATTAATTCATGGTTTTTACTAACCGGTATCAGTATGTTGTTACTTCGGCATAATTTAGAAACGTGTATTACAATTTAATCACGGTAAAATATGTTCATTTTGTTGTAGTTGTAGCTCCCGAGCCGTGAGAATGTGTATAAATATAGATACATTTTCATAACAAAACAATGGGGTTGTTAGGACAATTGTTGGAGTTGCTATAACGCCGCCCCTGCTGATAACATAGGGCTTCTATAATTACCTTAAATAAACTCACTAATTAATTAAACCAGTTCAATACGCATTATTCTTATCATTCTTTATGAGCGTAGTAATAGTAAGGTATCTAATTACTTATTTATTTAGAATTCCATAACTTAATAACAGAGATGGTCAAGCTAAAGTGGAGACATGGCAGAAATCCTACAATAAAGCGCGACAGTGAAGTGTTCTCCGTGAGAGGGCGATCAAGAAAAGAGAGCGAGGGTGAGGGAGTTTACGGAGCGGAGTAAAAGACACAGAATGACAGAAGCACAATAACAAGTATATTTAGGTGGTTTTTTTGTAAGTAACCGACGGTGTCAAGAGGAAGTGAAGTCCCCTGGTTTGTCCCCTATACTCTAACGGGCAGGAGCCAGGGCAGGCGTTTGGTGTGATCACCATAGCCATATGAGGTTGGACTCGGAGGGCTTTCCTTTGCTTCCAGCTGTCAGATTGTAAACAAAGTCACGTGGCTGAGGGCAGATGACAGCGCGGACAAGGTGTGTTTCCCGCAGCCTGACGCTACAATACTAATTGTGGGCTTATCATGTTGATTCGGCCACAATATAAAACAAAAAAACTCTGGCTCTCTCCAGAGGGGCAGGTCAGGCAAAAATGGCAAAAGGGCCGTTGCCCGGGCAACATTAGCCCGTACCTGTGCACGTCCCTGGTTTTGAGTGATGTTTTGAATGCTGTGAGGGAGGAAGAATCTCTGATGAATTGGGGTAGTGAGTTCCAGAGGGTGGGTGCAGCAACGGAGAAGGCTCTGCCGCCCCAGGACTTGAGGTTGGTCGGGGTGGGGAGGGACAGGAGGTTGGCAGCAGCAGAGCGGAGGGAGCGAGTGGGAGTGTGTCTGTGGAGGAGGTCAGTCAGGTAGGATGGGGCCAGGTTATGGAGGGCTTTGTACGTCATCAGGAGGATTTTGTACTGAATTCTCTGGGGGATGGGGAGCCAGTGGAGCTTGATGAGGACGGGGTGATGTGTTCACGGATTCGGGTGTGGGTAGACGGGCGGCGGAGTTCTGGATGTATTGAAGTTTGTTGAGGATTTTTGCAGGTGAACCATAGAGGAGGCTGTTGCAATAGTCCAGACGGGAGGTGATCAAGGCGTGGATGAGGGTTTCTGCAGCAGTGGGGGAGAGGGATGGACGTAGACGGGCGATGTTTTTGAGGTGGAAGAGGGCTGTCTTGGTGATCTGTTTGATGTATTTGTTGTAGGAGAGGGTTTGGTCAAATAGGATGCGTAGGTTCCAGATGTGAGGGGAGGTTTGAACTGGGAAGCCGTCTATATTGAGGGTGAAGTTATGGATAGGTGTGGTGAGGTCCAATGATTATTATCTCAGATTTATCGCAGTTGAGTTTGAGGAAGTTGAGTTGGAGGCAGGATTTGATTTCAGTGATGCAGTTTGTCAGGATGGAGAGGGTAGCAGCGGAGATGGACTTGGTGGAGATGAGAAGCTGGATGTCGTCGGCAAATCATATATATCTGCTTATATCTGATTCATACCAATTAACGGGTCAAACTGCGTTTATCACGAGACCTTTAACATCATACAGTATTCACTCCTGCTGAGCTACTCTCTGCAAATCAAATCAAATACAGCCAACATACTAATATTCCCCGCACTATATTGTGCTGCTAGTGAAAAAATAAGGCAAAATCAGTCAAGTTCTGGATGAGGGTTAACATGACCAGGTCAGAGAAGATTTAACAGCAGCTGGATTAAACGGACAAAGAAAACCCGTCTTGATCCTGCTGACGTCTGAGGTATACAAGACATGTTGAAGACAGAGCTCACGATGGAGGAGTTTACCTTTCAGTTGTTATCTTCAAATGTCATACCACCCTGCATCTGCACAAAAGGATCTGCTTCTCCACGAAGAAAACTAGACAATATCAATGATCAAGCCTCTGGAAGGTACCACCGTGTCAGTATGGCTTTATACGCTTTCCTCCGCTCAACAGTATCATCACATTCATACAGTGCTGTAATAGTCAAAGAAAACAACTGTAAAAACCTTCACAGTCAGTTATGGAAGGTTTTAACCAATAATGTGATTATTAGCCTCAGTATTACATTTGACAGGTATTAAATCCATGTTTTTCAACTGCTACCTGAAGTCCCAAATAAGCATTTGTTTTTTTAAAGAAGTAGAAGACATTTATTAGCAATGCACGTAAAATAGATAAGATACTGTTGTGTCTCCTAAAATCTGTTAAGCTAATGTATTTAGTTCAGTCTTGTATCCTGTTTTATTTTGTAGTAACCTTTCCTTCTTGTTCCTTCACCTCACTTCCTCCCTTTGTGTGTTTTCCCTCCACTGTGATTGTCGACCCTGCCCCTTAGCCTGCCTATATATAGACCCTGGGTGTTTCTCAATCATGAGTAAAGCTGCTGCAGAGTAGGGTTGCCAGAAACTGACCATGATCAAAATCGATTATTCGGCAGCCCTGGCGAATAATAATCGATTATTTCTCTGTAACCTCTTTGGCGTGCTTCGCACTCAAATGCGAACGCATTGTTGAGGTTGAGGTGTGATAGACCAACGTCTTTTCGCAGAGCTTGCATTTAACTTCCTTTGGACTTGTATGTTCGAAGTAGTTCCACAAGGAGGAACTCTTTTTACCTGCCGGCTGCCGGGTGGGGGGCGGTGTGTTGCGTGCTGCAGCAGCAGTCTGCTCTGCACGCAGGCTTCCTCCAAGTTTACAGTAAAACAAACTGGTGGTGTGACCAATGGCCATTTACAATTATTAATACTATTACTATTATTAGCATATATAAATTTATATATATATTTTGGTTGAAACTAAGCCAGAAAAAAAAAAAAAAAAACATAAATAATAAAAAAATATATATAAATAATAAAAAAAAAATATATAAATAAAATCGATTTTTAAAAATAATATTCGATTATGGAGACTGTAACGAATAGTCGAATAATCGAATAATCGCTGGCATCCCTACTGCAGAGCCACTATTTCAAGCATACTACGTCATCGAGTGCCGCCGAAGTACTGTTCCAATCTCCAGCATACTTGGAAATCTACCGAGCCCGGCGTACTTCGTGCGGAGAAATTTCAAGGCTGCACATGTGTAGACTCCGCGGTCTTAAAATCCCCACAATGCTTTGCGCACGGACCAATTTCCCCAAATCTGTGGCGGAAAATGTAAGGCAGTGCCTCTCATATGACGCACACCTGCACACTAGCTAGCCTGTTCCACTCTTTGTTTTCCGAATGCCAGGAAGTATTCTTGCCTCGCTTCTGAAGCAAGATGCCCGGCAGACATGTGCTACCAAGTAAGCGTACTCGCGATTGAGAAACACCCCCTGTCTCTCTTGTCTTGTTGCCAGTTCGTTTCGTCCCATGTGCCAGACAGCCAGCGTCAAGTCCATGTCTTTCTGCCAAGAGCTAAGAACCGAGTTTGGAATTTATTTGATCCTTTGCATTTTTTGGAACTACTTCGGTAACCTTTTCCTCGTAAGAGTGTTTTTTGTTGTGCACATAGTGCGTTTTTTTTAGTAAAGACTTTCTTTTGTACTTTGTTTGTCGAGTCGGGCTCTTGGGTTCATACTGGCTTGTCGTGACATATACGTGAACACTCAGTCACTCTGGAGTAAGGCCTTCAGTGATGTCCTATCTACCAAAGAGATTAGCAGTCGTCATTAACAGGATATTCGTACAGAAATCATACACCTTTATATATAACACTGAAATTAACAAATGCATGTATGACAAAATATGTTGTGGCTGAAATACAGCCACATTCAGATGAAAGGCACATCACTCTTTATCTCTGTAAACGCCTACAAACTCTGCTGTAACTCTTCAACTTTGTCTTTCTTTCAGTTTTCATCTTGTCTTCTTTTTCCTTTGCCGAGTCCTCCTGTATTTCCTGATCTCTCTGTCCATACCTTGGCACCCAGCTGCTGCTCTCAGCAGAATGTCAGAATTACAGACCTCCCATATGAACCTCTGTGGTCCTACAGATGTGTATAAATATATTCACTAACTTCTAATTGTGACTCTGCTCTACTCTTCCATGTTCTTTTCATCCTCCCTTCCCTCTCCTCACTTTTCATCCTCCCTTCTCCTCACCCCGCCTTCTATAAGTGCTACTGAGTTATATTCTGGCCATACTTACATCGTTTACACAATAGATCACGTTTCCATGACATCTATCTTCCTGAACCATCCTTTTGGTCTGTTTGCTTTGCAGGAGTGCAGGAAGATGAAGACGTGAAGCGGATGATGCAGGGCTCCAGCATGATAAAGGTAAAGGTTGTTAGAAATGACTAGTTTATTTTGTTGTTAGTTATCAGTCATTGAGATTTAATGGATGTATTTATTAAATGTCAAGGTCCGCTCGCCTCGCTGGCAGAAGCGTCGCACTCTGAAGCTGCTGGAGGACGGGGTCACGATCTGGTGTCAGTCCCATAAGACCACCAGCTGGGCCAAGGAGCAGCAGTCCTGTGAGTGTGTGACTCACTATCAGCTGCATTCACCATCTCAGTCACGGCAACAATAAAGAACCACAAATTAGGAAGGCCTTTAACAGGATACTTTGAAATAGAAGAATTGGACATCCTCATGACAACCACTGATTAATAGGTATAGAAAACATGTATAGAGCATGTATATCTAGGAGGTTTCATATTAGGATTACGCTTTGGTTTTAGCAACTCCACTGAGTGTGTTTCCAGGTGCAGGTGGGGACATTATTGTGTCTCAAGAGGAACTGTGTGAAGGTGATGTGTGTGTGTGTGTGTGTGTGTGTGTGTGTGTGTGTGTGTGTGTGTGTGTGTGTGTGTGTGTGTGTGTGTGTGTGTGTGTGTGTGTGTGTGTGTGTGTGTGTGTGTGTGTGTGTGTGTGTGTGTGTGTGTGTGTGTGTGTGTGTGTGTGTGTGTGTGTGTGTGTGTGTGTGTGTGTGTGTGTGTGTGTGTGTGTGTGTGTGTGTGTGTGTGTGTGTTTGGCCTTTACACCTTCTTTCTTGATTTTTTGGTTTAATGACAACTCAAATGATTAAAGTCATGTTTCCCCTCTTTATCAGTTAACTCTTTCTTTTAAATAACAATATAGTTTAGGCTAAAGTGGACTCGATGTTCATGTCTAGTTTTTATTAGACTCTTCAATATAATCTCCTCTCTGATACATACTCTACCTTCTGAAAACTCTGAAGTAGATTTAGCAGGACTGGTGTGGATATGAGAAATGGAAGCAGCCTCACCCAGTCTGCAGTGGGTGGTCTATTCTAGGACTTGTGGACATATAACGTTTGATAAGGTCTAATAACCATTATATCAGGGTATGGCCTCAGCGTGGACAGAGGTTGAGAGATGTTCAACAAGAGAGTTTCTTTTGAAATAGGCCTGAATAGTTGGAAATATGCAGTATTAAGGAAGTAGAAAATGAAAAATCTTGTATAATTCTTTATAGCCCTAAAATGATCTAACAGACTTGTTTAATAGTCTGGTTTTAGAAGTGAGAAGTGTTTATAATTAAAATTAGAGTCCACTGTGCAGCACTGAGTGTTATTGGTTCCAAACCAGTGTTGGAACCATTTCAACACACAGAAATACAGTCAAAGCTGCTAATTCAGCATTCTTGTACCCTGTAACCATGACTTCCTGTTGACTCGCAGCACAGGAAGAGTGTGTGTGGATACTCCTGTAAACAAAATCCTAACGGCCATCCAACTCAAACACACAATGTTGTAGAAAGACAAATATTTGCAGTTCATACAGTAGACACCTTAAACACAGAGTCTGGATTCTGGAGAAACATTTTTAATATGTTAACTCAACCCACAGCCCCACTGCCTTTCTCAATATCTTCATGGGTTTCCCCCCGCTGGATAAGTGTTGTGTATTAACTGTGTTTGTTCCCCATTAACAGAGTCAGGGGTGTGTATGCACACCAGATTTATTTTCAGCACACACAGAAGGAACAGCTAGAGGACTGTGAGGCGTTTGTCATTTATCAGAACTCCTGACTCCACCTTTAGGCAAGATAAGTCAAAGAAAAGCAAATACATGATTACAGGCAATATATTATTATCTGTTCCGAGTATGCTGCTCAGATCATGATTATAGGCTCCCTATTTCCAGCAGCCGGCCCTGCCGCAGCTCAACCGCTGAGATTATAGGACATTATCTGGTGGTGGAGCCGGGCCTGGTGCTGTGGTTTGGTGCTGTGTAGTTACCACGAGACTCAACCACAGGTTCGCCTCCCAGAGCGGGACGCCCTTTCATTTGAACAAAGCTAGACCTGCTGACTGTGTGTGTGTGTGTGTGTGTGTGTGTGTGTGTGTGTGTGTGTGTGTGTGTGTGTGTGTGTGTGTGTGTGTGTGTGTGTGTGTGTGTGTGTGTGTGTGTGTGTGTGTGTGTGTGTGTGTGTGTGTGTGTGTGTGTGTGTGTGTGTGTGTGTGTGTGTGTGTGTGTGTGTGTGTCTGTCTGTGAGCTGCCCGTGGTGCTAGAAACATACTGCACAAAATAAAGTATCATCATGCTTATACTGTATTTTTCTGTTACTACTATAGTACAGTTTATTTATAAAGCGGTTGACAGCGAGTATCATTTGTGTTTAATATGTGAGTTTGAGTCTGGAAGTGGATGTTGAAAGTCAAGTTGGATGTATTCTTGGCAATTTGACATACAAAAGAGTTGAAATAGAGTCGGAGCAGAGAGAATACGTGGCTATGATTTGTGGTTATGGTCAGGGTGGGGTTTGTCTCAGAGAACACAACAAGGTGGAGGCTCTCAGCCTCTCAGCCTGCCTGGTGTTTCTGTGTCTTCTTCAGAAGCCATAGTTCTGATTGTGTAATAAATGTATTCAAGCATGGAGATGCACTGCACTGTCACTAAAGATAATTTTCTCTCATTGTTGATGCTTCAGGGATGTAAAGGTCCAGTAATGCTTAGAACTACAGTAGGCTTTTATTAGAAGGCACACATGTGTATGCTCTTCCAAACACTCAAAGTTTAAGAGAGTTAACCTTTAAATGTGGGGTTGATGCATTTTCAGACAGACTCTCCTTGTAAACATTTATAGGGTTGCACAACCTCTCCTGGACACAGCTGGCCATGTGTGAATGTATTACAAAAGTGTGAAATCAAGAAGCACCCCCACCCCCACAAACAAGTATTTCCCCCAAACCTGACAATGTGAGGTTAAATCTGACATTCTTATCCACAATTTCTCTCTCTAGCTCTTTTTTTAATTCCTTACATAACTATTCATATCTTTGTACATATGTTCAGAGGTGACTATATAAACTAGGGCTGTCAAACGATTAACATTTTTAATCAGATTAATCACAGCTTAAAAATGAATTAATCATGATTAATCACCATTCGAACTATGTCCAAAATATGCCATTTATTTATGTATATTGTTGTGGGAATGGAAAGATAAATGAAAGAAGGCGGATATATCCATTTAACATACAGTATCTATGTTTATTATAACATTCTTCTGAGTGTCAAAATGAAAGACAACCCACACACCTATCAATCATCACACCGTGGGGTCTTAATTCCTTCGTGTTGATTTCTATCAACGGGGGAGTACTTCAGGAAAGTCAACGGGACGGGACGGGGGCTAGTGGAGTACTTCGTGACCACAGAGTGTGAACATTCTGATCAGCTGTTTGAGCGCAGTTCTCCAGTGAAGGGGGGGAGTCTCCCTCCGCAGCCGGTTGGCGTAGTTTTGGCACAATTCCGTTGTACAGAGTAGACCGACGTTAACAGCAGCCCTGTCTGTGCACACGGAGACCGACTCTGTCGTCCGGTGATCTTACCACCTTCTGGAAAAGCTTCACAAGTAGGCCTACGTCGGTACGCAAATGCGCTTTGTGACACAAGTGACGGTACGCATTTCAGATTACGCACATAACCTGCGTAGCAGTTATGTGGACCCCTGTACTACGGCAAAAGTATTCTCCGTCGGGACTTCCTGCAACAACACCACGCCGTTATCTTGATGCTGATTGGCCAGAAGACATTATCAAAGATGTTCTATTGAGAAGACGATCACTACGTGACAAAAGTTTTCAAAACCGTTTCTGGTCTTCGGTATTTCCAGACAGGTGGCTACTGAAATCAATCTTACTAACTGCTGTCTGTGCAATTCTCGGCGCGAGTTGGCGGACTTTAGTTTGCTTACTTCAACATCATTTTTCATGATGGGGCTAAGCCATTTCTTGGTATGGGTGTAGCCTACCCCAGCCATACCCTGGCGCTGCCACTGGTGGGATGTATGGGGCGGGCCATTCTGCACATGCGTTAAATGCGTTAAATATTTTAACGCAATTAATTCAAAAAATGAATTATCGCCGTAAACGCGATAATTTTGACAGCATTAATATAAATACAAGAATTGTATTTCTAATGCTAACGTTCAGTGCCCATACCGGCGCTAGTGTGCTCTGTACATGGCGATGTTGAAAGTTAAACAGTCAGTGTGTTTGGGGACGTGCTCCCTTTTCTTTTACAGACCTTTAATAGACCTACAATTTTTGCTGTAAACATGATTTTACTTAGTTTTTAAGTTGCTTCACCTTAACCAACGTTTATTTTGGGTTTATTTCCTGAGAATACTCAGGAATTACCACCTCAGACAGGACCTGCTTGTGTCCTTCTACCGCTGCACCGTGGAAAGCATCCTCACCTACTGCATCTGCGTGTGGTTCCTCAGCTGCACAGCCGCAGAGAGGGGTGCGCTCCAAAGGGTCATCAGTGAGTTATTGTTGGAAGGCTATGTTCAACAGATGAGTTTTCAGGGTAGATTTGAAGATGTTCAGAGAAGTGGCGTTAAGGATTTCAGCAGGGAGGGTGTTCCAGAGGCTGGGGGCAGCAACACTGAAGGCACGGCCCCTGAAGGTGCGGAGGCGTGAATGGGGAATGGAGAGCAGGCCGGAGTCTGAGGATCGAAGGGTGCGGGACGGGATGTATGGCTGGACGAGATCTGTGAGTTACTGAGGGGAGAGGGCTTGGAGGGACTTGTAGGTGACGAGGAGGAGTTTGTAGGTGATGCGGGACTTGACCGGGAGCCAGTGGAGGTTGAAGAGAGTGGGGGTGATGTGCTGCCAGTGCTTGGTGCGTGTGAGAACCCTGGTAACTGAGTTCTGGATGTACTGGAGCCTGTCCAGGGTTTTGCTGGGAACCCCGGACAGGAGTCCGTTGCAGTAGTCCAGGCGGGAGGTAATGAAACAATGAATGAGCTTCTCTGCAACAGAGTCGGAGAGTGATGGCTGGAGTCTGGATATGTTTCTGAGGTGGAAGAAGGCTGATTTTGATACTGACTTGATTTGGTTCTGAAATTAAAGGGTTGAATCCAAAACAATGCCAAGGTTGCGGACCTGAGGGGATGGTGAGATGATGGAACCATTGATTTTGTGGAGCAGATTTCTAACCTTCCCAAGCAGTGCCTTGTGGGCCACAACCATGAGCTCAGTTTTATTACTGTTAAGTTTGAGTAGGTTGGTGGTCATCCAGATTTTAATTTCATGGAGGCAGTTGATTAGTGACTGAGGGGGGAGATGGGCAGAGGGTGTTGTGCTGATGTACAGTTGGGTGTCGTCGGCGTAGATGTGGAAACAGAGACCATGGCTGCGGATGATATCACCAATCGGAAGGATGTATATTGTGAATAGAAGGGGACCGAGCATACTTAAGAAACATCGAGCAATACACCACTGAAACAACCAAACACTTGAATATAACTTGGTATTAGCGTGGATAACTTGTTTGTATTTACACTGAACAAAAATATAAATGCACCACTTTTGTTTTTGCTGCCATTTTTCATGAGATGAACTCAAAGATCTAAAACATTTTCTATACACACAAAATAACGATTTCTCTCAAATATTGTTCACAAATCTGGAGAAATGGTTATTTTGTGTAAATAGAAAATATTTTAGTTCTTTGAGTTCATCTCATCAAAAATGGGAGCAAAAACAAAAGTGGTGCATTTATATTTTTGTTCAGTGTACTTATTTTTTCTTCTTCCTCCATCTGTTCATCTCCTCTCACACAACCTCAGTCTCTGTGATGGAGGTGGAGTGTGTTCGAGAGGGTGTCCAGTCAGAGACACTGCGGCAGATGCTGGACTCAGGACAGGAGCAGCGGTGTTTGACGGTGGTCTTCAAGGGTCCCCGCAAAAGTCTGGATCTGCTCTGCCAGAGCGTGGAGGAGGCCCAGCACTGGGCCCGCGGCATGAGGACCCTGCAGGAGAGGGTGGAGAACATGACCCAGAAGGAGAAGCTCAACCAATATCCTTACTGTACTTCCAAATTATAGAATGGTCCACTGTATACAGTATGCAGTCAAAAGTGACAAGAATAATCATATAATCAAGTCTTATTCTTTGGAATAATTATTACATAATTCAGGTTGGAGGCTCACTTCAAACCAAACCATTCCTTTTGTCCTCCTCACTTTTTTGATTGAAGGAAATGTTTTTAGTGTCTATAGTTAGAATGAGTCTGATGGACAAACACTACATGTTGTGCTGCTGCTGCTTCCTTGACCTTGTTGGTTTGTCACCTGGATTCATGCTTACCTGAGTCGGGCCGATCACAACCACGATGATAAGATGAGCTATGAGGAAGTCCAGACACTGCTACAGATGATCAACATCGACCTGAGCGACCAGTATGCCCGCACTCTCTTCCAGGTACAAACTGCACACATACTTAAAGGTCCCATGACATGCTTTTCCGGTTATCACCCGTCCCCTTGTAACACAGAAAATACCTGTCTATGCTGCCCCAGAACGCCTCGTTGGACATTTTCTTTTCCCATTGTTTTCTTCCTGAGTATAGTGACGTAATGATACCCTGGTCCAAATGGACCAATCTGCGGAGCTCCTCACACACACACACTCACTCAGCCTTATCTTTTCTCCGCGGATCTCCACACACACTCACAGCCTGGCTGTGTAGTGTGGCTGTGAGTGTGTGTGTTTGCTCAGGCTGAGTTCCGCGGTGTCTCGCTGTCTCGCAGCAACCAGGAAACGACACCAGTAATACAGCGAACTCACACTGTCCGCTCCTCGAGCCCCAAAGGGCGGAGCAGCAAGCTCCGCAACGTCCCGCCAACACGGCACCCAGACCCCACGCAGCATTCTCATCTGTTTGTCATTTTCTGGTTGCTAACAAACGCCATTGTAACACATAAACACTGATGTCCATCTGCAGGTCACCCTTGAAAAAGATATCTTTTGATCTCAAGGGGCTTTCACCTGGATAAATAAAGGCTACAAACAAACAAACGGTGGTTGACTAATCAGAACAGAGTGGGCGAGCTGACCAATCAGAGCACAGTGGGCTCATAGGGAGGGGGGTGCAGGAGCTCCAACAAGCCGTTTAGGACAGAGAGTGAATACACATACTATACAGAGATGCTGTATGAGAAACCAATGTGATGTTGGAACATTGAACAATGTAAATCTATTCGAGTGGACCTCAACAATGGAATTGTGATCAGTAGAAATGGCCATGTCATGGGACCTTTAAAAATAATGAGCCTACATCCAGGATTTCAATCAGTAATTAAAGATATTTTGCTTATGTTCAGGTTCATATCAGTATTTAGTGTCTCTACTGTGACATGTCTCCATGCTTTAATGTTCAAAAAGCTCTTTATTGTTCTCATTCTGTCTGTGCTGCAGCTCCTCTTTTCACCCTCTGTCTGAAACCAGGGCCCAGTCTGCTCAAGCCCAACCGCTTAGTGCTTTCCTCCCCACCATCACGTGCAATGTGCCAATAGAAGCGCAATTGTTACAGTACATACATGTCACTATGTTGCGGAAGTAAACAAAGGAGTCCAATGGAGGCGTTTCATGTAAGGGGGGGGGGACAGGGATGTTAGCCTTTGCAGAACATTTACATGCACACAGACCTATAGCACGCACTACAGGAGAGGGAAAACCACACTAAGTGCTACAGGGCCCCATTAAGGGACTTTTACATGTATTTGACTTTACTGATGACAGACCTACATTACAGCGTGCAGCTTAGATGGATTAAGTGCGGCTTGAGAACACAGAGTGATCTCTGTGTTTCCTCTGTTTCATTGATAGAAGTGTGACAAGTCAGCGGACGGCCGTCTGGACCACGAGGAGATCGAGGTGTTCTGCAGGGAGTTGTTGCGGAGGCCAGAGCTGGATGCTGTGTTTATCCGATACTCTGCAAACGGCTGCGTACTCTCCACTGTGGACCTGAGGGATTTCCTGAAGGACCAGGGAGAAGACGCTTCAGTCACCCATGCCCAGAGCCTCATCCTCACCTATGAACTTAATGCGTGGGGTACGGTGCTAAGTAACAATCCCCATACCACGCTAACTGCCAAGCACTAGAAGTTAGCTACGACATGTAAAACACAAAGCGTCCAGCAGCTGTTCAGTGTTTCTCAGGAGTTGGTAAAGACTAAAACAAGAGTTAATATTGGACTTAACATGGCTATAAGTCAGGACTCCAAAAAACTTTTGCAAATAAGACGAGGCTTTCGGAGAGCGCAAACCTCCACCTAACGCTCATATCGTCGCGTGATCACAAAAGTATAGCGAAATTTGAAGACAGACACAGGAAAACATTCAGCTGCAAAAGTCTAATGAAGAAACATAATTATTTGCTTATTTAATGAGCCTTTATAGTTTTTACCATGTTTCAACTGAGATTCACAATCCATGGTACTATAACTGCTTGTTCTATACTCACTCTCTAGTTCAAGTAAATGATATGTATTTATGAAGGTTCAGAGGCCACTATACTCGATACCCAGTTTGTTCACTATATAATAATTGCCCTTTTTATTAACTAGTGTTTGTGCCTTTTTCCCAGTACAGCCCAGAAGAACCAGTTCATGACTCCTAATGGTTTCACCATGTACATGCTATCCAAGGAGAACTGTGTGTTTGACCCTGAACATGCCAGAGTTTACCAAGACATGAGTCGGCCTCTGGCTCACTACTTCATCTCCTCCTCCCACAACACCTATCTCACCAAGGACCAGCTGACCGGGGACAGCAGCACAGAGCCATACATCCGGTAAGATCACACACTGTACACACACACACACACACACACACTCTATAGTCCAGGTAAAGCTGATTAATCAGCAGTAAGGCTAGGTAATATTGCACAATACGGCATGGTTTTTGGTTATTCAATAAATAAAAGGTCCATATGAAATCAACACATGCTAAAACGTCTTTGTCTCTACTCCTGTGTGAATGAAATACAAAATAAACAGCTTTTTTCTTTTAATTAAGAATTTTAGTTCAAAATGAACAAAGCAATTTAGTGACAATATACAGAAGAACAAATCAAGCCATGACATGACAATTTGTACTTGTATGAACACACAAGTTCAGAATACTAGTTGTTCTCAGAATAGATCCATGGCTGAAGGACCAGGCCAGGCCCTGATAGGGAGGACCTTTTGAAGCTCTCTTTAGAACAGAGATATTCAAACTGGGAGAAACACATCCCCAGGAGCGCAGCAGAGTTCAGAGGGGGCACAAAGGCAGCAACATGAGATAAATGCTGCACTAAATGTTTAAATATTAAACGGATGCCTATAGGGCCTTGGTGCGTTTTGAAAGGGTTGCATGCTGATTATCTCTGGATGTTGGTGCAATCCAAACAAATTGAAATGAATATAAGGCACAGATTATTTAATATTTTCTCTTAGTGCCCTGAAACATGGCTGCCGCTGTGTGGAGCTGGACTGCTGGGATGGAGATAAAGGAGAGCCAGTCATCTACCATGGACACACTCTCACCTCCAAAGTGCCCTTTGTCGAGGTTATTCAGACCATCAATGACTATGCTTTCAAAGTGAGTACTTTATTGGAATGAATTTACTATCAAGGTACAAAATATACAGGCCTCAAGTTAATACTGTTACGGTGTGTGTGAAGCAGGTAGGACCCAAATGCAGATTAAAGTAAAAATAATTCCTTTATTTCAAGGCTATATATACACAGGCAGAACAGAACACTCACCGAGGACAAGCCAATACACAAGACAACCCGACCAAGAGAGACAGAAAACCCAGAACTTAAATACACCCAGGACTAATCACATAAACACGAGACAGGTGAGGAGGGAGGAGAAAACACATAGGTACCAGGTGAACACAATTGGGTAATCAGAGAGGGAAACCGACAGAAAGCAAACGGGCAGGAAACGGGGGTGAACACTTTACAAAATAAAATAGGAAACCCAAAGATAGAAAAGGACACGAAAAATACCAACACAGACAAATCCTAACAGTACCCCCACCTCAAGGGACGGATCCCAGACGTCCCAAAACAAAAATCCAAAAACTCAAGCAGGGTGGGTGGAGAGGGTCCGGAGGAGGGACGCATCACTAAGCCACCAGGGTGGGAGGAGGGGGTCAGGAGGACGGGACTGAACTGACCGCCCAGGGGCACGGCAGAGGACCAGGAAGGGGTCTCGGGCGGACGGCCCGGGGGCAAGGCAGAGGACCAGGAAGGGGTCTCGGGCGGACGGCCCGGGGGTAAGGCAGAGTCCAAAAAGGGGGATTCGGGCGGACGGCCCGGGGGCAAGGCAGAGGGCCAGGAAGGGGTCTCGGGCGGACGGCCCGGGGGTAAGGCGGAGTCCAAAAAGGGGGACTCGGGCGGATGGCCCGGGGGCAAGACAGAGTCCAAGGTGGGGACCATAGAGGGGCGAAGGCAGTGGCAGGAAGAGTCAGGGGCGTGGACCGCTGCACTCAGGGGGCCGGGCTCGAGGGCGAAGACCAGACAGCTCCGCAGGCCGGGCAGGAAGGCGCTGACGGGACAGTGCCGGAGGCCGGGCAGGACCCGGTGTCGGAGCTGGTGGGACAGGCCTCGGCAGGATCCCCCACGGAAGAGGACCAGGACACGGGATTGGCAGGACCCCCGGCAGGAGAGCAGTCGGCGGGGCCTCCAACAGCACAGGACAAAGGGTTGGCAGGACCCCCGGCAGGAGAGTAGGCGGCGGGACCTCCAACGGGACAGGACACAGGGTTGGCAGGACCCCCGGCAGGAGAGCAGTCGGCGGGACCCCCAACGGGACAGGACATGGAGTTGGCAGGACCCCCGGCAGAAGAGTAGTCTGTGGGACCTCCAACGGCACAGGACCTGGGGTTGGCAGGACCCCCGGCAGAAGAGTAGTCTGCGGGACCTCCAACAGCACTTCAGTAGGGACTTGAGATGGGACTAGAGAAGGGACTAGGAAAGTGACCTGAGGAGGGACTAGGGAAGGGACTACAGAGGGGACTAGAGGAGGGACCAGAGGAGGAACTAGAGAACGAAACTCGAGAGGAGACTCGAGAGGGGAACTAGAGAGGGGACTCGAGGAGGGACTAGAGGAGGGACTAAAGGAGGGACTAAAGGAGGGAACTCGAGAGGGGACTAGAGGAGAGACTAGAGGAGGGCCTAGAGGAGGGCCTCGAGGAGGGAACTCGAGAGGGGACTGGAGAGGGGACTCGAGAGGGAACTGGAGATGGGACTAGAGAAGGGACTTGGGAAGGGACTAGGGAAGGGACTAGAGGAGGGGCTCGGGAAGGGACCAGAGGAGGGACTAGAGAGGGGACTAGAGGGGTGACTAAAGGGGGGACTGGAGAAGGGACTAGGGAAGTGACTAGAGGAGGGACTTGAGAAAGGAATTGAGTAGGGACTATGGCAGCTGGGACCAGGACTGGGGCCGGAACCATGGCTGCTGGGGCCAGAACTGGGGCTGTAACCATGGTTGCTAAGGCCGGAACCATGGCTGTAAAGTCCGGTTCCGGAGCAGGGACCATGGCTGCTGGGACCGGCACTGGAGCCGGAACCATGGCTGCTGGGCAGGGAACTGGAACACGGATCCATGGCTGTGTGGGGTGGTACTGGAGCACGGTACCATGGCTATGTGGGATGGTACTGGGGCACGGAACCATGACTGAACTGGTTCTGGAACCATGGCCCTTTGGGCTCGTGCTGCCAACCTGGCCTTGCGACCCCTTCCTTTAGGAGCCGTTTGGAGGCTCCGTGGACCTCCAAAGGCCAGACGAGTACCAGCGAATGGCTCCTGGACAGTAGCAAACACTGGGTGAGAAGCAGGGGCTGACGCCAGACGGACCACACCGATGCGTGTGGTGTCAAAACAGGAGTTGGGAGACCTGGGTCTGTCAGGACTGGGAAAACAAATTGTGAGGTAATCCAAAAGCCTGGCAGGTAAGAATTTCACCAAACTTTGATTCCTCAGTGTAAGATGGACTGCTTCTGCCAGAGCAGCATCTCGCTGCTGAACCCTGACCGCTCCTATCCATTGATCAGAGCAGGTAGCCAAAGAAAAAGTTAAATCCAATCATTCCTGCTCAAAAGGATCTGCTGGGCCCATACTTGAGGTCGGGTTGTAATGTTACGGTGTGTGTGAAGCAGGTAGGACCCAAATGCAGATTAACATAAAAATAATTCCTTTATTCCAAGGCTATATATACACAGACAGAACAGAACACTCACCGAAGACAAGCCCATACACAAGACAACCCGACCAAGAGAGACAGAAAACCCAGAACTTAAATACACCCAGGACTAATCACATAAACACGAGACAGGTGAGGAGGGAGGAGAAAACACATAGGTACCAGGTGAACACAATTGGGTAATCAGAGAGTGAAACCGACAGAAAGCAAACAGGCAGGAAACGGGGGTGAACACTTTACAAAATAAAATAGGAAACCCAAAGATAGAAAAGGACACAAAAAATACCAACACAGACAAATCCTAACACATACAGAGATATCAGGTACAGATGAGCAGTGGTCGAATTTTGAGGTACTAGTACTTTGAATATTTCCATTTTCTGTTACTTTGTACTTCTACTCCACTACAATTCCGAGGTAAATATTGTACTTTTACTCCACTACTTTTATTTAATACCTTTAGTGTCTTCGCAGGTATGGATTAATGATAAAGAAAAAAGTATATATAATCAACACTTAAATAAGGCTTTGGTTACAACTTGATTAAGTTCACAAGCTACCAGCAGTAAATAAAGTAATCACAGCTGTGATAATCATATATATATATATATATATACACATCAATAATTATAGTCAAAACATAAACTATATATATATTATTCTAAAATAGACCAATCTGCACAGTAACTACTTTTACTTTTGGTATTATACTTTTACTTGAGTAACATTTTGAATACACGACTTTTACTTAAACAGAGTAAAAGTCCTGAGCATTCCTCCACTATGGTACTTTTAGTACTTCTTCATCCTCTGCAGATGAGTATTCAAATGTTCCAAAATGAGTTTAATTATGTTCATATACTTCTAAAAACAAAACAGTATAAGGGGTGTATATTAACAATTTTGCTGACTGTCCTTTAGATATTTTTCCTCCCCTGTTCTCCTAAATGGAAAATGTTCCCCCCTGATGTGTCTCACCCTCCCTCTCTCTCTCAGGCGTCCCCCTACCCCCTGATCCTCTCCCTGGAGAACCACTGCTCCGTGGATCAGCAGTCGGTGATGGCCCGACACCTGAGAACCATCCTGGGGGACAAACTGCTCACCAAGCCCCCCGATGGTTTGGACCCTCACAAGCTGCCTTCTCCAGAGGCAAGGACACGATAATCTTTATTAGCAACACTACATTATAATAAAATGAAAAGTGTCCTTGTAAGAGACAAAGAATATAAGTACATGTACTGGACACTGGAAGAAGTACTCAGATCCTTCACTTAAGTAAAAGTACAAATACTATGGTTTTAAATTCTCCATTACAAGTAAAAGTACAGAAGTATTATCAACTAAATTCACTTCAAGTATCAAAAATACAAGTACTTGTTACGCAGAATACATTTATTCACAGTATTATATTATCCTGTTTTTATACATATAATAGCATTTTAGTATTGTATTGTGTCAATGTGGACGAAATATAGATACACTGTAGATTACTATTACAGTACTGCAATATACCATATCATCATGTATGTGTTATTATGTGTACAAAGTAACTAGTAATGGTGAATGTTAAAATCAATGTAGTGGGGTGAAAAGTATTCATCTCAGAATTGTAGAGTAGAATATAAAGTAGCATTACATAGAATTACTCATGTAAAGTACAAATATGTCGAAAAAGTACAATCCTTGAGTAAATGTACTCAGTTACTTTCCATCACTGATTGCAACCAATAATGATGCAGGCCATAGCGAGTTTGTCAGATGGAGCGTAGCTGTTTAATTTAATAACCAAACTCTCTGACTCTGTCCTGGGAGCGACTGTTAGAATGAACAAACTGTTGAATCTGGAGCCCTCTGGCTCTCTGCGTCCCACTTAAACTGCATTTCAGAATCACAACGTGTAGATTAGTGCGCTCCTCATGCTCTGTGCTTCAGTAATCACACACCCTTGAGCCACTTCATGTGTGTGTCTGTCACTACAGTCCTGTGATATATCATTTGCTCTGAGGATGTTACACTGTGTCTTCTTGTTATCTAACCGCTGTCATAGAGTTACCTTGCTATTTATATACAAGTGGCTGGGAAGCTAATGACAATCTAGCAAAGAGTGTGGGCTGCCAGGCTGATTATGTAAATGTTTAGTAGGTGAGGACACAGGGAAATCCATAATAATGCAGACAGGAAACTAAGAACCAAACTGAGCGAACAATGACAACGAATTTACAGAGAATACTAGGGAAGACAGGCCTAAATACACACACGAAAAATCACCAAAACAGCAGGTGAACAAAACCAGGCACAGGCGGGAAAACACAGGAAGTAAAACATGACCAGACACAAGAAGAGAAGGCATTTCAAAATAAAACAGGAAACCCTAAGACACAAAATCAGGACAATTACAAGTTCAAAAAGTTGTCAATGTATATTGTTTGTAATGTGTTGGTTGTGTGTGCAGGATCTTAAGGGTAAAATCCTGGTGAAGGGGAAGAAGGAGCAGGTGGTGGGGGGGTGCTCATCCAGCTCCTCAGACCTCAGCTGCTCAGACGAGGAGGCCAAACCCAGCAGCAAGAAGGAGGAGAAGAAGGTACGTCTCCAACAGACCAGCACCAAGCTGCAGTGCTCTCACCATGTTATACTGATGTGATGAGTGTGTGTGTGTGTGTGTGTGTGGTGTGTGTGTGTGTGTGTGTGTGTGTGTGTGTGTGTGTGTGTGGTGTGTGTGTGTGTGTGTGTGTGTGTGTGTGTGTGTGTGTGTGTGTGTGTGTGTGTGTGTGTGTGTGTGTGTGTGTGTGTTGTGTGTGTGTGTGTGTGTTGGTGTGTGTGTGTGTGTGTGTGTGTGTGTGTGTGTGTGTGTGTGTGTGTGTGTGTGTGTGTGTGTGTCCTCTCAGCCAGCAGTGTGTAAGCTGAGTCCTGAGCTGTCCGACCTGGTGGTGTACACCTGCAGTGTTCCCTTCAGGAGCTTCGAGCAGGCCGCCAGATGCCCAGCCACCGACATGTCCTCCTTCTCTGAGAGTGAAGCGCTGCGGCACGCAAAGGACTCAGGTATCATGTGAATTCTCTTACTGAGTAGAAGGAAAGGGACGTAGTTTTCTTGCTGCCCATTTAAAGGTCCCATGTCATGCTTTTCTGGTTATTACCCGTCCCCTTGTGTGTTATGAAGGTTTTTATGCATGTAAACGGGCTGCAGAGTCAAAAACCCTCAAAGTACACCCTGTAGCGAGTAAAACTCTAACACAGAAAATACCTGTCTATGCTGCCCCCCAACGCCTCGTTGGAGATTTCTCTTTTTCCATTTGTTACTTCCCGGAACCGCATGACGTCATGCGGTTCCCCGAACCAAAATGGACCAATCCGCGGAGCTCCTCAAACACCAGGATCCCTTGGCGTCACTATTAAATGCAGTGGGGGGACCTTTAGCGTACATTTTCAACTAACAGGGAGTCCCATTGACTTGCATAGAGCTTCCTGGTTGGGATGGCGGAGAAGTGCTCTCCGCAGACCCATTCTCACAGCGTTTATAAACCTTTTTCTTACTCAATATCAAGCCACACTTATTGTTTTTACTTCGGCTGTGAGTGTTTGTGTGCTCAGGATGAGTTTCGCGCTGTCTCGCTAATTCGCCGACCCGGAAACCACACCAGTAAGCCAGCTCACTGAGCAGCGAACATCGTTTTTACACACAATTAAACCATGTAAAAAACTCATCGTTTTGGCAACTATTTACTGTACTTAAGTACCATTTAGAGATACTTGTACTTTACTTGAGTATTTTCCTTTTTTGCTACTTTGTACTTTTACCCCATTACTTTTATTTAATAGCTTTAGTTACTTTACAGATTTGGATTAATGATGTGAAATATAATCAACTCTTAAATCAGACTTTAGTTCCACCTGGAGTAAATTAAAGCTATTAGTAAAAGCTACCCTGCCGTATACAAAGCGATACAAAGTCATTAAAACTAGCTGCACCTTTACCAGCTTTGATAACACTTTAATGATCAATAATTAATTATAAAACATATCATATATATTATTCTGAAATGGACCAATCTGCACGATCACTACTTTTACTTTTGGTACTTTAACTATATTTTGATGATAATACTTTTTGTACTTTTACTTGTAACTAGGGATGGTTATCGTTAGGATTTTATCGATACCGTTACCGCTTATCGATACCGGTATTTTTCGATACTCTTATCGATACTTTTCAATAATTTGGTGCTCAAAATTATAGCCATGATTACAAGATGTGAAGATTAAACAACAGTCATTTTATTGTAATTTATTTTTATTTATTATTTAATGTAACTTTTTCAATGTCATACCAAGCAGGTATGGCATTGAAAAAGTGTGTTTGACAGTGTGTCTCTGGAAGGGGGGAAGTTATAAGGGGCAGTTCATAAATCCATGTAAACATGACCATTGGTCAGTTAAAATGAGACGCTGCGTACGCACCTCCTAAACCGGAAGCTCCATTATAACCATTATAATTACAAAGTTACAGAGACATTGGATTAATACGGTGGCCCTGCAAGTCAAAACAACATTTCGCAAAACACTACAGCATTTCACAAAACGCTACAGCATTTCAGAAAACACCACAGCATTTCACAAAACGCTAAAGCATTTCAGAAAACACCACAGCATTTCACAAAACACTTCAACATTTCAGAAAACACTACAGCATTTCAGAAAACGCTTCAACATTTCAGAAAACACAACGTCATTTCAGAAAACACTACATCATTTCAGAAAACGCTACAGCATTTCAGAAAACACTACAGCATTTCAGAAAACGCTTCAACATTTCAGAAAACACAACGTCATTTCAGAAAACACTACAGCATTTCAGAAAACACTACATCATTTCAGAAAACGCTACAGCATTTCAGAAAACGCTTCAACATTTCAGAAAACGCTACAGAATTGCAAAAAACACTACAGCATTTCAGAAAACGCTTCAACATTTCAGAAAACACAACGTCATTTCAGAAAACACTACAGCGTTTCAGAAAAGGGACATAGAGTGTGGCTGTCAATGGTGAAGTAGAAATTCTGGATGTCTTTGGTACGGAATGGGGGGCCGATGATGATGATGTCTGATTTGGCACTGTTCAGTTGGAGATAGTTTGTTTGCATCCATGCTTTTATTTCTGAGAGACAGTTGGTGAGAGTGGAGTGTGTTGTGGGGGTGATGGTTTTTGTTGAGATATAAAGTTGGATGTCATTGGCGTTGCAGTGAAATTGAAGGTTGTGGCGACGAATTATTTTGTCAAGGGGGAGCATGTAGAGGATGAAGAGGAGGGGGCCAAGCACCGAACCCTGGGGGACGCCTTGGGACAGAAGAGCAGTGGAGGAGGTGCAGTTGTTGATGTTGATAAACTGATGTCTGTCGGTGAGGTAGGATTTCAGCCAGGAGAGTGCAGTGTCGGTGATGTTGAGTGATGATTCGAGGAGGGACAGCAGGATGGTGTGGTTGATGGTGTCAAATGCTGCGGTGAGGTCGAGGAGGATGAGGATGTTCAGGTTGCCGGAGTCAGAGGAGAGGAGGAGGTCGTTTGTGATTTTCAGAAGGGCTGTTTCTGTGCTGTGTTTTGATCGGAAACCGGATTGAAAAGCTCAAAGAGGTAATTGGAGCTGAGGTGGGATTTAAGTTGTGAGGCAACGACACGTTCAAGTATTTTTGACAGAAAGGGGAGATTTGAGATGGGCCGGAAGTTGGACATGATGTTAGGTGTGAGTCCAGGTCTTTTGAGAATGGGTGTAACAGAAGCCAGTTTGAGAGAGGGGGGAACTGATCCAGATCTGAGGGAGGAGTTAATGGTGGTGGCGATGAGTTGGGAGATGGCAGGAAGGCTCTCTTTAACACATCTGGAGGGCATTGGCTCAAGTGTGCAGGTGGACTTAATTCCAGTCATGAAGTCGGACAGTTGCATGGGGGTCACAGGGGAGAAGTGGGTCAGGGGCTGTGAGGTGAAGGGGGGGGGAGCCAGGAAGGGAGGTGGGGGTGCTGATGAGGGTGTCAGATTGCTGTAAATGTTGCTGATTTTGGTTTGGAAAAACGAGAGGAAGGAGTTGCACTGTTCTGTGGTGAAGGACGAGGTGGCGTTGTCACAGGGTTTGAGAAGTTTGCTGATGGTGGAGAACAGACGCTTGGGGTTGCTGGAGCCAGACTGAATGAGTTGTGGGTAGTAATTAGACCGGGCTGCTTTGAGTGCGTTGCTGTACTGCTGGAGATAGTCTTTGTAGATTTGAAGATGGACTGTTAGTGTGGTTTTCTTGTGTTGGCGTTCAAGTTGACGTTTCCTTGATTTCATTTGGCGGAGTTCGGGGTATACCAGGGGGCGGAGTGTATGAAAGAGACATTTTTTGTTTTGTGGGGCCAGTTCATTGAGACAGAAGGAGAGGGTGCTGTTATAATAGTTCACAAGTTCAGATGGGTTTTCAGAAAGTGGGGGGGGGGGAGAAAGACATCTTGCAGGTAATGGAGGCAGTGATTGCTGAAGGTGAGATGGATTTGAGATTTCTGTAGGTGATTGTGCGTTTTTGCTTTTGGGCGGGGATGGGGACGTTGATGTCCATGATGATGGCCAGGTGATCAGAGATGTGGAGATTGAGGCTGGACAGATGATGGATGGTGAGACCAGTGGAGCAGACCAAGTCCACGGCTGTGTGTTGGGAAGTCGATGTGTTGAGAGAAGTTGCAGCAGTGAAGGGTTTCCTTAAATTCAGAGGCACATTTGCAGGTCGGGTTGTCAACATGAATGTTAAAATCACCTAAGAGGAGAACAGATGGGGATATGGCAGAAAGCTGAGTGAGAATGTCAGAGAGGTCGGAGAGAAAGGAGGGGTTTGGCTTCGGGGGACGGTAGATGATGGCTGTGACCAGGGAAGTGGGACCAGAGAGTTTGAAGATCAGGTGTTCAAATGAAGAAACATCAGGGACGGGGATTATGGTAGCTTTTATTTCCTTTCTGATAATTGCAGCTATACCACCACCCTGCCCTTGTGGGCGAGGTTTGTCAATGTATGTGAATCCTGCTGGGGTGATTTGATTTAAAGAAAAATAGTCCAGGGGTTTTGCCATGTTTCGGTCAGATACAGAAAGTCCAGGTTATTGTCTTTAATGAATTCATTCAGAATGTGGCTTTTATTGTGGATGGAGCGTGTGTTGAGCAGGGCTGCTCTGAGGTGACGTTGCATTGGGGGGGGGTTGTGTGGAAGGAGATTGGTCAGATTCACGCGTTGTTTGTTGTGATGGCGTAGTGTGCGCGTGTGACAGGACCGAATGGACGGGATGGAGTGTGGAGACGTGGAATGAAATAAAAACTTACGGCCAGAGCCTCTGTGTGGAGGATGGCGTTTGCGGAGTATTTCATTATCTGCAAGGATGTCCATGCAGTCCGGAGGCAGGCGGTTATTAAAGGAGTGGAGATCTGACAGGGAGTAGAGCGGCGGCATGATCCAGTGAAGTGGCGCTAGCACGGAGCTAGCTAATGCTGGGGACCCGGGCAGCAGAGACCAGGAGCCGGATGACCTTGGAAGAAGGAGCGGTGTGAGTCCAGATCAAATGAGAAGGATAATCCACAGCATATCAGGAGAATAATTCCGGTGGTTTCCGGAGGAGAATCGTATGAGGGGCTGACAGCCTGGTGCAGAGGCCGGGGGACCAGCCTACTAGCTTGTTAGCTAGCTTGATAGCCACCGGCTGTAGGCGGCAGGGATAGACGATGTCAGCGGGGAAGCCGGCTGATCGCAGCGGGATGGGAAGACCCACACAAGCCGCGGAGTTAGGTGGAGTTAGGGTGGAGTTGGGGTGGAGACAGAAATGTTAGCTCAGCAGACTTCAGGGAGCCGTGGAGCATCTAGGTAGCAGCCTGCTAGGTCCGATAATGCTAGCTAGCTAGCGGGCTAGGGACCGGTGAGCAGGAAAGAGCCAGCAGGTAGGAGATGACAACACAAAGTTCTGTGTCGATTCGATATTGAGATGCTGCTATTTTTGCTGATGACTGACGTTTCAAAAGTAGAGAGCCAGACAGGAGAGGTTCTGATCTGGACTAAAGTACAATATTTGGGGCGGAGGAGCGGCGAACAAACAACGCCAGCACCCTCGGCGACCCGGGAAAACCTTAGGAAAACTTAAAAAACTTTAGGGAAACACTTCTTGTTTGTGATTGGACAGAGCCAGCCAGAAAAGCACTGGTTGTTTTTGCTGCCAGTCAAGAAATGACGCTTCGTGATTGGTCAGCACCCGACAGCGCAACATGTCCCAAAACATCAGCCGTTAGCTGTTAGCACACAGAGCTCACAGCTCCTCATATCTGTTCAGAAACTGGACAAAAGTTAAACATGTACAAAACACAGACTGTCGTGGCGAATACAGTCGCTGCTTTATTTCTGTCTGTATGACGTTGTTGTGAGTTTGGACGGAGCAGCTACAGGTTCATTTAGCCTGATCGATCCGATATCCATTCAGAAAACACGCATTAAAAAAAGTTTTTCACCTGCCGTCTTGTCTGTACACTTGTCAAAGCATTAATTCATGGTTCTTACTAACCGGTATCAGTATGTTGTTACTTCGGCATCATTTTGAAACGTGTATTATAATTAAATCACGGTAAAATATGTTCATTTTGTTGTAGTTGGTATAGGCATAGTATTTGCATGGATATAAGCCCCGCCCCCTCTCCAGCGCGTCTTGTTTGAATGACAGGAGTAAACACAGCTGACAGCTGCGGTGAAACTCGAGCGATTAGAGCTATGCGAATATTCAGGGCTTATCACCATGTAAATACTATGGTAGACTACAACAAAATGAACATATTTTACCGTTAATTAATTGTAATACACATTTCAAAATGATGCCGAAGTAACAACATACTGATACCGGTTAGTAAAACCATGAATTAATGCTTTGACAGACAAGTGTGCAGACAAGACGGCAGGCGAAAAACCTTTTAAAATGCGTGTTTTTCTGAATGGAGATCGGATCGATCAGGCTAAACCAGCGTTTCTCAAAGTGGGGCGCAGAGATGTGATAGGTGGGTCGCGAATGGACGCGATCAGGGACAGGTGGGGCTTGAAAAGGACCACCTGTTCAAAGTGGGGAATGACAGAAAACGTTTGAGAACCACTGGGCTAAACTAACCTGTAGCTGCTCTGTCCAAACTCACAACAACATGATACAGACACAGATAAAACAGTGACTGTATTCGCCATAACACTGATAGTCTGTGGTTTGTACATGTTTAACTTTTGTCCAGTTTCTGAACAGAAATGAGGAGCTGTGAGCTCTGTGTGCTAACAGCTAACGGTTGATGTTTTGGGACATGTCTGGTGCTGACCAATCACGAGGCGTCATTTCTTGACTGGCAGCAAAAACAACCAATCACAGCAGTGCTTCTCTGGCAGGCTCTGTCCAATCACAAACAAGAAGTGTTCTCCCTAAAGGGATACCCTTTCCGTAAAAGTTGAAATGTTGAAGTGTTTTGTGAAATGCTGTGGTGTTTTCTGAAATGCTGTAGCGTTTTGTGAAATGCTGTAGTGTTTTGTGAAATGTTGTTTTGACTTGCACTTCCGGGCCACCGTAGATTAACCTTCTGCAGCGTTTTAATGCCCTTGAATACAACTTTTGATCACAAAACAGCAAAGGTAAGACATCATTATCATCATGGCTACGTAAAGTGAAGTTGTTTTCTTGCTCTTTCCTGGCTGCTATAGTTCAGTGAGTTTTGGTCGTACAGTGATGAGACTTATACCAATGGAATCTGTGGAATCTCAGCTTTCATGTGATATGTTGTTTGTGCAGACAAAAGAAAAGATCGCTTTTGCCAGTTATGTGCTAAAGTTAGCCCCGTTAGCCCGTTTCGCTAAGTATTGATTTAGACTTGGTGTTGGACTTCTGTTCCGTGTTGGTAAAAATTGTTGATATCGTCTGTTAGCTGAGTTTCTTCCCGTTAAGCGGGTATGCATCATTAATAGGTTGTTAAATGTTAAGATGCTGTTTCTTGCAAGATGTTGCGTCTCCCCCCGGGAGTCTCACAATAATAAGAGTGCTGTTAGGAGAGATGACGAGTGGCATTCACAGTGGCCAATCAGAGGGGTACTCAAACCGGATACGTCACACGGGATGAGGGTTCCCAACCAACCAGAATTGTTTAAATTAAGGAAGTAGCGTAATTCATATACCGATAGCAGCACCGTTTGTCCAGCGGCTTAACCGATACCGTCCAATCGGCTACCGGTACTGACTAAGTACCGGTTCTCGATACCCATCCCTACTTGTAACAGAGTACTAAATGTGCCTTTCTTTAGTTTATAATTGGACTAATTGGTGCTCTCTTGTCCTCCAGGGATGTACTTTGTGCGTCACAACAGCCACCAGCTCAGCAGGATTTACCCATCAGGCCAGCGCCTCCAGTCCTCCAACTACAACCCTCAGGAGATGTGGAACGCAGGCTGTCAAATTGGTGAGAGCTGATTTAATGTCCCAGGAGAAACAGAGTCAATAAGTCACACAATCTTAGTTCCTACTTTCCTCTCAAATGATTCAAAGCTTTATCATCCTATGCACAGTAGCTACAGTGTACTTCTTGATATTGAAATCTAAAGTCCTCGGCTCCTACAACAATGCCATACAAATATATAAACAGGGTTGGGAGGGTTCATTTAAAAATGTAATCCGTTAAAATAACTAGTGACTTGTCAGAAAAAAGTATCAAAATATATATGTTGATAAGATAAGACATGAGGTGTTTTACTTACGTGTATGTAACAATGTAACCTTATAAAAGAAGAAAACCAAGATATTTCATATTAAAAATGTTGTAACTGTTTAAGAGTTATACATTAATCCAAAGCATAAGCCGCGTTCACACTGCGGTACTTTTCCCACAAAGGTTAATGTGAACTTAGTTCATGATCGCGTTCACACCAAAAAGAGCCGGTACTAAAAGTAGTTCATGCGAACCTTTTTACCCCCTCGAAAGTCCCTGCTAGAGAGCAGGGACTTTCGAGCGGCTCTTTTTTGAGAAAAGAGCTATATTCCTGATTGGCTGGGCGAATTGCAAACCATGCCCCGTAAAACTCCCAAAAAGTTTTGTGAAGCCGCCATTTTATTATCCTCGCATTAGCATTATTAGCATTAGCATTAGCCCAGCGCAGAAACGCAGAGAGACTAACTTATGGCAACACAAAATAAAACATGGGAGCGGTGGAGATGAGGAGGTGTCGGCGTTCTGGCGATTTACTCGGAAGGCTTCAGTAGAAGCTAGTCCCCAACTCCGGGGACTTCCGGCCGGGGACTTTGGGCGGCAGTATACGCCGTGAAGTGGTTTTCGGCCTGCCAGTAAACCCAAAGCAGAAGAAGAAGAAGTGACGTCAGCGGCTTCATTTGCCTAATCCACCCCCAGGGACTTTTTCTGGTGTGAACGCGATCTGTACTTAGTTCATGCGAACTAAAGAGTTCGCATGAACTAAGTTCGCATGAACCTTTGTGGGAAAAGTACCGCAGTGTGAACGCGGCTATAGACATATTTTTGTTTAATAAATCAAGGTATTTAAAAAGAGGAATTAAAGTATCCTGAATATAAACCATAAAGAAAAACTATAATATATCGATCTATATTTAAAACATTGGATACAAACTTTTTTTTGTATTCTGATGATGTAATCCATTACTCCCAAAACCTGTATATATAAATATAAGACAATAAAGTAAAACAGTGAAAGAGACTGTTGCAGATGACCTCAGTCTGATGGTGTGCCGCTAACACATCTGTGTGTGTTCTCCAGTTGCTTTGAATTTTCAGACCCCAGGTGAGCAGATGGACCTGAATCGGGGCCGCTTCCTGCAGAACAGTCAGTGTGGGTACATGTTGAAGCCCCCCTTCATGTGCCAGCCGGACACCAAATTCAACCCGGAGAACGTTGGGGGGGGTCCAGGCCACAGACCTGTGCTGCTCACTTTCCGGGTAGGGCTGCCAAACTGTCATTGGGTTCTGGACAGATAATGATTCTGCCTAGCATAAAACCACAATTATTTTTATAAAATGTCCACAAGGCATAACAAAGGTTTTACGCTACAACTTAAAGAAGTGGATAAAAAATGACAATGTAAAGCAAAGTATAAGCATTTACAAATGAGACAATAGTTTGCACTGATATAAAACACACGATAGAAAACAATGCAATGATACAACTACTGTAATCCCCCGGCATTCATTGCCAGTAAGCCTCATACACACAAGTATTCACCGTTAATGTGATTAAATGCAATGAACTGTATACACATGATTTTTAACATGAGCCATGGAGGGAATAAGAGTGTAGTTGCATTAGTGTTTGAACTGTTGCCAGATAAGCTTTTCTTGCTCTCAGAATAATGATTCTCTAATGAAATGATGCTCTGTTTTTTATTGTTTTTCAGGTCATCTCGGCTCAACAGCTGCCTAAACCAGACTGGGACAAACCCACCTCCATCGTGGACCCTCATGTGTGGGTGGAGGTTCATGGTGTTCCCATCGACATCAACAAGAAGAAAACGCCTCATGTGGACAACAATGGTAAATGCCTACTCTATTGACCCAAGAACTTTTGACCAATTAAAGGCAGTAGCAACCTTTTTGGTAGAATAGATCATACATGTAATGCAATGCTTATGGTAATTATAGATCTTGAAAACTACAACATTGATAGTTGTTTTATGTAACAAAAACACTTTTATTTAAAGCGGACCTAACATGCTATATTTGAATAATACACTGAACAAAAATATAAATGCAACACTTTTGTTTTTGCTCCCATTTTTCATGAGATGAACTCAAAGATCTAAAATATTTTCTATTTACACAAAATAACCATTTCTCTCAAATATTGTTCACAAATCTGAAAAGATCTGTGATAGTGAGCACTTCTCCTTTGCCGAGATAATCCATCCCACCTCACAGGTGTGGCATATCAAGATGCTGATTAGACAGCATGATTATTGCACAGGTGTGCCTTAGGCTGGCCACAATAAAAGGCCACTCTAAAATGTTCAGTTTTATCACACAGCACAATGCCACAGATGTCGCAAGTTTTGAGGGAGCGTGCAATTGGCATGCTGACAGCAGGAATGTCCACCAGAGCTGTTGCCGTGAATTGAATGTTCATTTCTCGACCATAAGCCGTCTCCAAAGGCGTTTCAGAGAATTTGGCAGTACATCCAACCGGCCTCACAACCGCAGACCACGTGTAACCACACCAGCCCAGGACCTCCACATCCAGCATGTTCACCTCCAAGATCGTCTGAGACCAGCCACTCGGACAGCTGCTGCAACAATCGCTTTGCATAACCAAAGACTTTCTGCACAAACTGTCAGAAACCGTCTCAGGGAAGCTCATCTGCATGCTCGTCGTCCTCATCGGGGTCTCCACCTGACTCCGGTTCGTCGTCGTAACCGAATTGAGTGGGCAAATGCTCACATTCAATGGCGTCTGGCGCGTTGGAGAGGTGTTCTCTTCACGGATGAATCCCGGTTTTCACTGTTCAGGGCAGATGGCAGACAGCGTGTGTGGCGTCGTGTGGGTGAGCGGTTTTCTGATGTCAATGTTGTGAATCGAGTGGCCCATGGTGGTGGTGGGGTTATGGTATGGGCAGGCGTATGTTATGGACGACGAACACAGGTGCATTTTATTGATGGCATTGTGAATGCACAGAGATACCGTGACGAGATCCTGAGGCCCATTGTTGTGCCATTCATCCACGACCATCACCTCATGTTGCAGCATGATAATGCACGGCCCCATGTTGCAAGGATCTGTACACAATTCCTGGAGGCTGAAAACATCCCAGTTCTTGCATGGCCAGCATACTCACCGGACATGTCACCCATTGAGCATGTTTGGGATGCTCTGGATCGGCGTATACGACAGCGTGTTCCAGTTCCTGCCAATATCCAGCAACTTGGCACATCCATTGAAGAGGAGTGGACCAACATTCCACAGGCCACAATCAACAACCTGATCAACTCTATGCGAAGGCAATAATCATGCCGTCTAATCAGCAAAATGTAGCGACAGCAGGAAACAAACTAAGTCGCTGAGAGGCTGAGGCCGGGCCTGTTTGCTGTTGTATGACATGCTAAAAAAAGTACTCGCTGAGATCTGAGAATCCGTTTCGTAGTATGGTAGTTTAATTAAACAACTCGGTGATCAGACATATACATTGTTATAATCCAAGCAATTGTAGTCTTGCGGTCAACAAAAAAGTACAACGGCCCCGTGTCACCCTCTCTTCCACACACACTCACACCTCACACGGGTGAACAGGATTATACCCATATGACCCAAGCCAACCAATCAACAGCGATCATGGCTCCTACACACCAGCCTCTAATTATTAGGATAGTATACATAATAATTACTAACAATTCAAATGGGAGACATGTGAAAATTATAACTTAGTAATCAAGTCCATGCAGTTGCAGTTCATGTATGTGTAGTTTCCTTCTTCTTTTCTGTGTACGAGTCACAAGTCAGTCAGGCCAAAAGGTACCACCACCTTGGCTCAGTTAAAGACAATCCTTAGTGTCATTTAAGTCTGTCAGTCGGAAAGAGTCAATACTGTGGAAAAGATGTCACTGATGTTGGATGTTCTTCCGTCTCTTCCTGCCGTTTCTGCATCTTCTCCACGATATTCTCGCTTTGATCGCCCCACTCCTTCAACGAGGAGCTCAGCATGTCCTCGTTGTCTTTGATTTTGAGTCCTTCGGCCTTGTAGAGCACGTTGGTCCACTTCATCCTGTTCTCCATTTCTTTGTTTGCAGCGGGGGCTTTCTGAGCAGCCGTTGAAGGAGAGGGCTTTTGTTGGGATTTGAGATGAGGCTTCTTCTCATCTTTAAAACTTTTCTTTTTACACTTCCTCTTCGCCTCTTGCTGAAAAAACACTCTCTTTGCAAACTTCTTAAACTTGAGATCCTCTCTTGACATTCCAGCTTGTTCCTCCAATCTGCATTCAGGGAAGTCTGCGCTGAACTGCTGTTGCCAAGGTCCATCCAAATTCACAATTGAGATTCTGTTCACAGATACTTCTGGTTTGTCAAAGTCCATTGCATTCCCACTCACTCCTTCTAGTGGTCCATTCACTGTCCAGCCCAGGATTGTCCTGCTTGCATAGGGTCCATCATCCACACTGCATATGACTTCCAATGGTTCCAAGGCCTTAGCCACATTGGTTCCTATCAACAGTCCAATCCCTGCATTTATTTCAGGCAAATTAACATTTTTCAGATGAGGCCATCTCTGTAGGTCCGCTTGTCTAGGAATGTTCCCACTGCTGGCAGGCATGCACTCTTGGGTGTAGCTTTGTGGCCGTACTCATCACTCTGCTCACCCCCTCCCCATCCTCATCCCTCTCCTCCCTGCTCTCCTCCCCCTTCTGCTCCAGTTCCTATTCCCTCAACTCACCTTTCTAACCCCTACCCTGCCCCTGATCCTAAACCTAAGGTCTCGCTTCCCTCACCTAATCCTAATCTCGCCCCAGGCCCTAAACCCAACCTCACCCCAAGCCCTAAACCCAACCTCACTCTCCCTCCTGCCTCATCTCCCTCTGACCCTCACCCTCACCTCCCCCTTCCTCCTCCCCCCATTTCCTCACTCCCCACCTGGCCCAAATACAAACCACCCACTAACCCCCCTTCTAAACTGACTCCTCACCCCTCTTCCTTCCCTACGTCTCTTTCTACTTCCTCAGGCCTCTGTGCGTCGGGGGGGGGGGGAGGGCTGTGGCGGGGGGCCTGGGGGTGCTTCCTCGGCCCCTGCCTCAGCGCACTCTTGGAGGCCGGGTGCGGGTTGAGGTCCATCCGCTCCCTCGGACCGTGCTCGACCGTCTGGGGGCCGATGGGACTGGGTTCTTGACCTGGCCCTCCGTCTCTCCTTCCTCCCCTCCCTCCGTGCCACCCTCCCCACAGAGAGTAGATACCCCGTTAATACAGACACCTACCTCCCCCTCCCATCTCATTTCCATCTCTTCACCTCCCTCTCCACCCTCCATACAGATACACAGTAATGTCGCTCACCCCTGCAGTAACACTATCTCCTCTTTTTCACCTCCAGTTCTGCACAACAACCAGCAGAGGGAGCCAGAGCTGTTTGCTGTGGAGCCCCTGGAAAGCATACTGAGCCCTGAGGTGGATGTAAACATAACATCAGTGATGATCAAAGGCCCACTGAGAGTCAGTTTGACTTCAAGCCTAACATCTGAGACATCCACCTCCCACTCCACAGGGGTCTCTGCAGCGGCACCTGGCTCCCCCACACGCCCGGAACCGTACACACATCCCAGAACCTTTAAGAAACTGCAGGTATGGTCGTTGGAGTTGCTGAAGAGGACCCTTATTGTCGGGGACTCCAATCTCTCCCGCATCCCCCCCTTTACAGACCCCCACCTTCAGATAGATAGCTTTCCGGGTGCTAAATTCCATCACATAACTTCGATTCTCAGTAAACTTCCCCCATGTCACAACACCTCACAAGTTATAATATCAGTAGGACTCAATAATGGACTCTCAGACACTGCACTCTCATCTTCTATTAAATAACTGCACGCCATGTGGAAACACCATTTACATCCCCATCATAAACTTTTCCAACAGTCTGACCATCCACCAGCAGACTGCACTCACCACACTCAACGCCACCATAGCTTCCAAATACAACTTCATACCGGAAATAAACCCACTACTCTTCCATGTCACTTCACGTGACAACATCCACTGGACCCTGCAGACGGCCGAGATGTTACTCAGGTACTGGAAGCAGCATTTAAACTACTGAACGGGGTTCATAATTGCATTACAACTCCCCACCGCTCAAATATAACCAACCTCTCTGCCGTTTTCTCCCCCACGGCCGCACAGCTGGAGCTACTGGAAAAAGGTTTATCATTCATTCCAACACCCAAACTCCCCACCCGACCGGAGATCAGGGCGGACCTCCACGCCTTCCACAGGCGGATTAAGATCATGGACCACTTCCTGGGGAGCCAGGGGCGGGAGCCTGTTCTGTTCACCGGACCGTCCACCTGGGAACCACACACGGCAACATCAACACCTGAAATAACACAACTAATTAATAATAATATACTAGCACTCACACATTGGCGCCCCCTTCCACACAGCACACACAACATTAGCCAGGAACAATTACAAATTATTAAAACATTAGGTAACAGCCAACACATAGTCATCAAACCTGCAGATAAGGGGGGCCAAATAGTCATACAAGATAGGGACAACTATATATTGGAAGCACATAGGCAGTTATTTAACTGCCTATGTGCTTCCAACACTAGACAACACATACTACAGATCACTGACGCACCCACTTCAATTGGAAACACAAACACTAGTTAGGGACATTACAGCAACACTTTACACCGACAAAATCATAAACAAAACACAATACCTGGATGGTCCGGAGGAGCCCAGGCCCCGCCTCTTCTACCTGCTCCCCAAGGTCCCCTCTGTGGTTCCGGTCGGCCGCCCCATCATCAGCGACTGCGGTTCAGAATCCTACAACATAACAGAATACATCGATCATTTTATTAATCCCCTATCAAAACTCCACCCCAGTTATCTCAGAGACACTTATGATTTTGTTAACAAAATAAAAAACCTCACAGTACCCAGCCACACTCTCATTTTCTCCATAGACATAGTCTCACTGTATACCAACATTGAAACCCCACTTGGCCTCACCGCAATTCAGCACTCCTTCAATAAAAACCCAGACCCGACAGCCAAATCATTCAGTTGCTCCACCTCACACTCACCCACAATTACTTCATGTTCAACAATAACCACTACCTCCAGCTGTGTGGTTGTGCGATGGGCCGGAAATATGCGCCAGCCTACGCGGATATCTACCTGTCCCATTGGGAGGAAACGGTCTTCACTAAACTCCCCCTCAAACCCCTTCTGTACTTCCGGTACTTGGATGACATCTTTGGCCTATGGCATCACACAGAACAGGACTTCCTCACCTTCTCAGACATCCTCAACACACATCACCCTAAAATAAAACTCAAACATCAGTTAAATACACACACTGTGGAGTTCCTCGACACTGGGGTCTTTTTCCGCAGCTCCAGCGACCACAGCAAGACACTTGCCACCAGGGTTTTCTTTAAAGACACAGATCGCCACGCACTCCTCCATAAAACCAGCTATCACCCTGGGCACACGTACAGAGGTCTGATTAAGTCTCAGCTGATCCGCTTCCACAGGATATGCACCCTCGCGGAGGATGTGGAGGAGGCTACCAGAATCCTCTTTAGTGCGCTGAGACCCAGGGGCTATTCGAGGCGCTTCCTTAGAAGCATTAAGGCGGAGGTCAGCCGCACCTTCATAGAGAAATACAGAGACATCTCCGCCCGGCCGTCCGGCCCTGCCCTGGTCCCCCTCATCACAACCTACTCAGGGAGCCTGACCAGCCTTTCAGGCAAACTAAAGGCCCATTTTAACCTGTGTGATCTCTTCTCCCCCCATGGTCTCTCCCCTGCAGATGGGTGATTTTAATTCTCTTCTCTGCGGGTGTGTCAGCCTGTTGTAATCCGCCCTCCACGTATTTTAGCACTTATATTTATTTATTAATTATTTATAGATCCTCCTCATCCGGACTTTTTTTATTGGTGTGCTACATTTTTATCGCATGTTTTTAGCACTATCTTATTTATCTCATAAATATTTATGTTTTTAATATTACTTCTTACATGTTTTATAATTTTAAATGTATATATGTGTATGTTTTTATCTGATAATGATCAAAGCCACATGAGGAGGGACGTTTTTATTTGTTTATTTATATTTATTTTAAATTATTTTATTACCTGGAGGCCAGAAAACCACCTGCAGAGAGGAACTCTTCACCTACCTGCTACCCTTTTAAATAAACAGAGCCAAAAAACACCTACCCTTTGGAATCTTTTAGACTTACCCGACCTTGATTTGAGTGGTTTTTGTTTTTCAGTGACATCCAGTTCATTTTATACGATTTTACTAACCCGGTGTGCCTTTATTTTATTATTATTAGTTCATTTTAACACTCCCTTTACTTTTTTAATTAATATTACTGGGGAGATTGTTTTAATTATTTGTATTTTTATCATTGCACTTGTGTTATAACTGCACTTACACTTCTATGCATGGCTTATACTAATAGAACTTGAATCACTTTTAAATTGACCATTTTAGATCCTCCTCTCATTTAGGGTATTTTATAGATTCCATTGGGACAAGCTCCGCACACACACACGTAAATACATCGGCACACACACGCATACACACTCAAACACATACACACACACACACCACCCTCCAGATCCTGGGACGGGGAGATCTGCTTTTTAACATACTCTGCCGCCGTTCCGTGGTCCAGCTCCGTTCTGCACTTTTTAACCATTCTTTTGAAACGGTCTTGTCCTTACGGAGCTTTTATGATGCTTTTAAAAGGGTTTTTATAAGGTTTATCTTTACGGAGGTTTTTAATGTTTTTTTAAACACCTATCTACCGAGAGCCAGTGCACCACGCAGGGCTCCTCCTCCTCTCCTCTTCCCCAACCCAATCCTACCCCTCACACCAGATACTGACTGGTTTTCAGACCCCCCCAATAAAGCAAAAATGCACGTTTCAGAGTGGCCTTTTTTTTGTGGCCAGCCTAAGGCACACCTGTGCAATAATCATGCCGTCTAATCAGCATCTTGATATGCCACACCTGTGAGGTGGGATGGATTATCTCGGCAAAGGAGAAGTGCTCACTATCACAGATTTGTGAACAATATTTGAGAGAAATGGTTATTTTGTGTATTCTAAAAAATGTTTTAGATCTTTGAGTTCATCTCATGAAAAATGGGAGCAAAAACAAAAGTGTTGCGTTTATATTTTTGTTCAGTGTACATAGTAAAAATAAATACATGATATGCAGAAAGCATGAGCAGCAAACAAGCATTTACCACATGGCAGTACAATGTTGCAGCTATGATATATAAAGTGCAAGAGAAGATAAAAGAGCTACATAAAGTGCAAGGAGATAACCCTGTATAAAAGTGCATTTAGCGGTGATTACACGTCTGTTTGTTGCTCAACCATTCTTTAAGTTGTCCTTTATAACTATTGAGAGTGGGACAATCCCGTATCTCAGTTGGGAGGCTATTCCACAATGAGCTGCCTTTAATGGAGAGAAACATTTTGTCCAAATGTTGTCCGTCTACGGTGGACTTCACAGTCTCCTCTGGTTTCTGACCTAGTCCAGTGTGTTTTTTGTGGATGAATGGCCAGTCGATGTAAACATTTTTTTAAAAAAACACATACTTTTAAAAGACTTAAAAAAGTAAGTGGTCCTTCTGTGGTCGGGTCGCGAGGTAGCAGTTCCATCAGAGAGCCCCAAACGTTCCTGTCCCTGGCCACATCAACCAGCTCTGACTGGGGGATTCCAAGGCGCTCCCAGGCCAGCAAAGAAATATAATCCCTCCACTTGGTCCTAGGTTGCTGGACGTGTCTGGAAAACCTCCCTATGGAGGCGCCCAGGTAGCATCCTTACTAGGTGCCCGAACCACCTCAACTGGCTCCTTTCAACGCAAAGGAGCAGCGGTTCTACTCCGAGTACCTCCCGGATGACTGAACTTCTCACGCTATCCCTATGGGAGATGCCAACCACCCTGCGGAAGAATCCCATTATCTCGGCAAAGGAGAAGTGCTCACTATCACAGATTTTTTCAGATTTGTGAACAATATTTGAGAGAAATGGTTATTTTGTGTATATAGACAACGTTTTAGATCTTTGAGTTCATCTCATGAAAAATGGGAGCAAAAACAAAAGTGTTGCATTTATATTTTTGTTCAGTGTAAATTGTAGGGCCATACCTATATAAAACATGTTTGTGAATTTTTTTCTTCAAAATACCGAACAGATCATGTATTTTAGCCATGCCTCATTTCGCTCTATTTGCTGTATTCCAGCCCTGTTTTTGCAAGGGCTGATTCTGTGGCAAATGAGCTGTGGTATCACGCCCCCCCTGCAAAGGAGGGGGGCGTGATAAGATCCGTTGCAGCCCCGTTTTTTTAGAGATTTGGGTATGGAGGAAAAGAGAGAGGGTTGTGTTTTCTGACACTTGGTGAGTTCCCTGACACACCGGGGACACATATTCATGTATAAAAGACGTACAAAAGTGCATTTTGCATGATAGGTCCCCTTTAATTGATAGTGTAAAATAACATCCAGTTTGGAATGGAAATGGATTATTTAAATGATCGATTTCCCTCTTTATCGTCACACATGATATACAGCACTGCACACACTGTGCTATTTACCCTCTGCATTTAGCTCATCCTAGTATCAGGAGCAGAGGGCAGCTTTTATACACAGCACCTTGTGTGTAGTATGGTACATTTTTTGAACATTTCTGGAGATGTCAATAAAGGGGAACTCTAACTTGGTGTACACTGAACGAACTGAAACGCTGACTTTAATTAAATGTACTATGTCAACACATTTCGTATAACTGTATCTTGAAGTTTTTTTGTTGTGGATAGGTCTGTCAGTAAGTGTTCCGGCTTGTTTCAGGTTTTAACCCCCGCTGGGACTGCACCTTCAACTTCACCGTCCACGCTCCTGACCTGGCTCTGGTCCGCTTCCTGGTGGAGGACCATGACTACACCTCCAGCAACGACTTCCTGGGACAATACACCCTGCCTTTCTCCAGTCTGCGTACAGGTGTGTGTGGAGGAGGGGAGTTTGATGGTACCAGTGCAGTATGAGTAATCACCTGCTCTCCTGACCAGTGGTGGGATGTAACATATCCGAATGAGTGTTTTCTCATTCGGCCACTTTATACGCTTTACTCTACTACATTTTGTTGGCAAATGTTTTACTTTTTACTCCACTACATTTATTTTACAGATTAAAGTGGACCTATCATGCTATATTTGAAAAATATATTGTAGGGCCATACCTATATAAAACATAAAAAATACATTACATTACATTGCATTTAGCTGACGCTTTTATCCAAAGCCACTTACAATAAGTGCGTTCGACCAACAAAATACAAACTTGAAGAAAACAGAATCATATAAGTACATCAGGCTTCATAGAGCAAAAACATTTCAAGTGCTACTCAACTGGCTTTCGATAAGCCAGCCCTTTATTAGTATATAAGTGCTTTGTTAATAGTTCTATCGCTCGAAGTGGAGTCGAAAGAGATGAGTTTTCATACCAAAATACCAAACAGATCACCCATTGTAGCCATCCCTCATACTGCTCAAACACCTCTTTTGCAGCCCTGTTAGAGAAACGCAGATTTTGGGTCCTTAGCTTGAAAAAAAAAAAGAAGAGGAGGAGGAGGCGGAGCTAATGCCTGATCAGAATTCTACCGGAGATAAAGTTACATTCGGTTGTGATAAAACGCCATCCTGTTTAAACCACGTCAAGGATTATTTCTGAAACAGTGTGGAGCTCAAATGCTTTTTCTCTTGCAGGTTTATCACAAGGTGAGTTCTTTTTTTATTTCCTGCTTTTTAAACACATGTGCTCTTCAGTACAGGCTAGCTCTGTTAGCTTGCTAATGTAAACACAGACGTCCAAAACACGTCAGGCATTATTTCTGATAGCAACTTTCTGTGGGTCCGCCGCCGCTATGACGTCACAACGGATGGAATCTGTATCCGCTCGTTGTACACCCGTTTTTAAAAGATTTGGGTACGGAGGAAAAGAGAGAGGGTTTTATTTTCTGATGCTGTGAGTTCCCCGACGCACCGGGGACACATATTTATGTATAAAAGACATCGCAATGTGCATTTTGCATGATAGGTCCCCTTTAAGTTACTAATTAGCACATTTAGACTATAAAAACAAAATAGAAATCAACTGATACATTATTATATTTTATTATAGGTTAAGCTAACCAGAAGTATAAAAAATAAGGGCAACATTCAGAATCTGAATCAGAATGGGTTTTATTACCATGTATGTTTACACATACGAGGAATTTGCTTTGGTATAAATGGTGCATACAGAGACCGAAAGAAGAAGAAGAAGAAGAAGAAGAAGAAGAAGAAGAAGAAGAAGAAGAAGAAGAAGAAGAAGAAAAAAATGTGTAACAAATGAAAGATTAAGACAATATTTACACAAAGTATAATTATGTGGGAAACTTGCGTACATTGAAATATCATAAAATTGACAATACTATACTGAACAAAAATATAAACGCAACACTTTTGTTTTTGCTCCCATTTTTCATGAGATGAACTCAAAGATCTAAAACATTTTCTATATACACAAAATAACCATTTCTCTCAAATATTGTTCACAAATCTGAAAAAATGTGTGATAGTGAGCACTTCTCCTTTGCCGAGATAATCCATCCCACCTCACAGGTGTGGCATATCAAGATGCTGATTAGACAGCATGATTATTGCACAGGTATGCCTTAGGCTGGCCACAATAAAAGGCCACTCTGAAACGTGCAGTTTTGCTTTATTGGGGGGGTCTGGGGGGGTCCGAAAACCAGTCAGTATCTGGTGTGAGGGGTAGGATTAGGGGTAGGGGTAGGGTTAGGGTTAGGGTAATGTTGTGAATCGAGTGGCCTGTGTTCGTCGTCCATAACATACGCCTGCCCATACCATAACCCCACCACCACCATGGGCCACTCAATTCACAACATTAACATTAACATTAACATTAACATTCCCTAACCCTACCCTTCACACCAGATACTGACTGGTTTTCGGACCCCCCCAGACCCCCTCAATAAAGCAAAACTGCACGTTTCAGAGTGGCCTTTTATTGTGGCCAGCCTAAGGCACACCTGTGCAATAATCATGCTGTCTAATCAGCATCTTGATATGCCACACCTGTAAGGTGGGATGGATTATCTCAGCAAAAGAGAAGTGCTCACTATCACACATTTTTTCAGATTTGTGAACAATATTTGAGAGAAATGGTTATTTTGTGTATATAGAAAATGTTTTAGATCTTTGAGTTCATCTCATGAAAAATGGGAGCAAAAACAAAAGTGTTGCGTTTATATTTTTGTTCAGTGTATATACTACTGTAAAGTGGAGAGCTGTGCTGATCTACAAAGAGGTAGCGTGGAGAAATATTAAAAAGAACAAGAGAACCAGATATTGTTGAAGTTATGAACAAATGAATGCATCGATAATTATAATAAAATCATTAAAACAAATATCTGATGTTTATATGTGCCTTTCTGCATGACGAGTACTTTTGCTGTTGGTACTTAAAGACTTTTACTTATAGCTTTTCCACTTTTTTATTGCTAAGTAAATAAGCACTCCTTCCCTCCCTGCTCCTGACCTCCTCTCTTTTCTCTCTACAGGGTATCGTCACGTCAGGCTGCGCAAAGTGGACGGTTCCAGCCTCTCGCCCTCCTCCCTCTTCGTCCATCTGAAGGTGACCCCCTGTGAGAGCAGCCCCTCCAAAGCATCAGCCAAGGCTTCAGCCAAGAGACCCTAAACTGGTCTCTGCCATGGATGAAGCAGGAAGCCTGGACACATCTGCCAGGACCCAGACCAAAGAAACGCTGAGGTCCTGACTCTTTTACACTCATGAAAAAAGAGAATTGTGTCTCTTCAAACCCCTTTTCAATGACAACCAGACAGCAGGAGTCTAATCTGCTGCCTCCTGACCAAAGTTTGGTGCTAGATGTTGTCCGTACATACGACTCCGAGCTAACCTCAAACTTGTTAAGTCTCCTGCTTTCTGAAGGAACAACTTCTTTTGAACTTATTGTATCTTATTTAAGTATTTTTTAAATCAAAATAGTCTAGAAATGCCTGCTGTTAGTGACTCAAGAATGACTGAATTATGAAGTAATTTTTTACAAACAGTCCTTGGCTGTGACATGTAGCATGTGTTATATATTCAATGCACCTGTGGAACCCAGGTTATAATCTGCTGTCTACAGGCACTACAGTAACCTGTTCACTGTAAATCTGTATACATTCATCAAGAAGACCCTATCCTAATACAGCTGATACTGGGTTCCAATGTGAAAACGTACCCTATACTGTATGGCAAAATATTTACTGAATCAGGGTTATTTGTTTGAAGATGTTACTGTAGATCTCCATGATGAAGAACAGTTCCTGTAGTAATCCCATCCCAGTACTTTTATAATGTTGTGTTAAAGGGAATACATATTTTTAAGGGATAACGTTTTTGTGATATGTTTGATTCACAGTGACTGTATTTTAGCTCCACAATCTACATCATGTTTTTATCAGTGAATGACCAAACTATATTATTAAGTAGAATATAGAGTTGTTATATTATAGAATCTGCTCGGTTATGCAATAGCGAAATGATGATGTGCACTAGATAAATCTGCTGCCTTATGTTAGCACGTTAGATGATATATATATATATATATATATATGTAGATGCTTCATTGGGGCAAGAGTTGTATTTGTTTACTCTGTGTTTAGCACCGTGCAGGGGCGGGGGATTTCACTGTGACATGAGACTTTATTAATGTAAGAGTTTGAACAGATGTTAGATGTCAACTCATCGACTGTGGAGACAGAGTTGTATACAGTGCTGTATACAACTTAAGGAGGGGTGTTTTGTAGGATTTTGTTTTAGAACATTCATATTTTGTTTACACATGAAAACAAACAACTATGAACATTTTATATTAAGATAATCTCACAGATCATTTAATGAATTGATTGACTTTTTATCAGGACAGGGAGCTAGCCTAATTAAGACATTCTCCAAGCATGTGTGAAATGCTTGCTCTACATGGGGGAAATAATCAAAATATCTTTGTCATCATGAGAAGAATACAAAAAAATAGTTTTGTCAGATGAATCATACCTGCTGAGACATGACATTGTCTTGTGGAAATGGGCTCAAATGTGACGTTTTAGAGCCATTGCCAATTGCCAACACATTTTAAATAACATTTCTCCCTGTGTCCAACCATATTGCAATTACTCACTTGAATCAGGAGCTAACTTTTCCTAAATAAATGTGTTGTTAAGACCATTTTTAACTGTAGCAAAGAAAACACAAACTGTAACTGTACAATTCAAAGTATTGACTTTGTTGTTATTTTATTTATTGGATTTTGAAGTATTATTACTTGCTTTTGTCATGTACCAGCTGTAAATGAACCTGATGTTATTTATCGATACAGGTAATATATTCACAATGATAGAATAGAAATGTAATTCTGGAAATGTTTGAACAAAATGAAGAACCTCACAATGCCACACAGTGTTAGAGTAACTGTGGACCAGCTCTCCACCAAACTGACTTTTTTTACAGGGTAAAAATAAAAGAAGTACAAGTTATATTGCTCCTGCTTGTATTTTTCAGTCAAGTGTATACATGTGTGTGGGATTGGGTAAATGTTGTGTAGAAGGGAAGGAAGTCAATTTACCCATGTTCCATTTATATTAGTATTTTACTCTCAGATCTTTGGGACGTTTTTGATATTTCTTTTGAAAAATTCAGATGTGCATAACAGCATTGCTTACAGGTATTACACAATAAACTCATAAGATCAATACAAATGATAGAAATAAACTAATCAGAAAAAGGCATTTAAATACAAAAATAAAGTAAACAGAAAATAAGATGAAATATATATACCTACGTTTTTTATTTTCAATTATACTAAACACTTTTGTTGCACAGTTATTTTTGCATTAACTCCAGGGCTTTCATAAATTAAATAAACTCATTATAAAAACGTAGTTTTCAGATTTAGAAAACGTAGATTTGTGTATATAACATTTACATAGAATAATAATCTAGTTTAAGAAACTATAATCTTTGCGTTGCAACAGCCTCGACCAGGGGGGCCACACTCACACTCCATTTGATACATGTTGATAAAATGACAGTAAATTCAAAATGTATTGTCATATATAATTTCTACTTCTACTACACTACATCTCAGAGAAAAATATTTCATTTTTTACTGCACTACATTTGTCTGATAGCTAATTACTTTTTCAGATTATACTTTTTAATCTCTCCAGAGAAAATATTTTAGAGAAATGTATCATTTTAATGGAGGTAAAAGTGCTTTTTCTCAGATCTTCTGCAATGGTTTTTGTTTGTCCTTTGTGCATGATTTGATACATTATTTGTTCATGTATTAAAGCATGGGAACATGTAGATCACTTAGATGAAATACAAAACCGAATAAGTAATTTAACTGTTTGGATATGGAATGACTGTAAATGCTACTGAGTAACCATGATCATTTTCTGTTCTGTTCCACATGTGCTGCTGTCTCTACTGCCACTAACTCTGTTTAGACTAAACATGTGATATAATGAAATAAGATCATGTTAACTTCACAGTGACTCTGCGACCTCCATCCTATTCATTTAAACTCCTTCTCTTTAAACTGCTGTAACTGCGGTGGTTGTAAAGTTACTTGGGGGGCTGGGATGGGGCCAATAATTGAATGAGAGGAGAACATTTAATGTGGGAAAAAGGAGAAAAAGACAATCTTCAAGATTCTAAAATGTTTAGTTTAGTATAGCGCATACACAAATATAAATGACATAATTGTTCATTTAGTAACAGAGTTTGTGTCTACATTACTGGAAAAAACCAACATCTACAGCAGGGGTACTCAAATACAAATCTTAAAGGTCCAACAAATGTTTTTCAATGTTTCCTTCAGCCCTGTTTTTACTGATAAACCACTCATGATTTCAACAGGTTTTCACATGAACAATTATACAGAAGACAGCACATTATATATCGACATACATGAAGCTTCTGTATCTTCCGCATGTTGCAACTGACAAATGACATGAACAACTGAAGACACAGTATAGCCATAACATACTTTAAATAACTTTTATTTATAATAATGTATATGTAATATTGTGAGTGAAGTGTGTGCAGTGATGAGTGCAGTGATGAGTGTAAAACATGTAGTGTGGATCAGTATGGCTGTAAATAACAAAAAAAAGGGATTATTCAGTCTTCCTCCTGCTCTGTTTAAAAAAATGCCTTATAAATGGCAAATCTCAGCTTTGTCTTCTTCGACATCGACATCCTTCGCAATGAAGGCAAGAGGACCCGGAGAAATAACTCGTCCTCGTCCTCCTCCACCACCACTGGACGAGGTTGAACAGGAGCGATGGCTGACCTGTCTCACCTGTTTTCCACCCCCACTCGTTAGCTCACTCCCTTTCTCTTCTGCACCCATTAGCTTCTGCCAGTATTTAAACCCGCACCTTACACACACTCTTTTCCAGATTGTACTTTGCCTCATGCTTGTCTTTCCCGCGTTTGATACTAGATTGCCTACCCGGTTCCGACCCTGCCTGTCCTCGATCTGCCTGCTCTGCCTGTTCCCTGATCCTGCCTGTCCCTCGACTATCCTGTCTGGCCTGTTATCCGACCCTGCCTGTATCTACGCTGACCGCCTCGCTTACTCCCTGACTCTCTGCCTGTCCCTGACTCACCTTCGTCCTCCGGTGCGTTAAACTGCTCGGTTGGTATTCCTCAGATCCAGTGGAATCTCCAATAAAATGTATTACCAATTCTCCTTGGTTTCTCGAGTGCTGCATTTGGGTTCAATCAATCAATCAATCAATGTTTATTTATATAGCCCAATATCACAAATGTTACATTTGTCTCAGTGGTCTTCACAGTGTGTACAGAATATCACAGTGTGTACAGAATATCAGTATGACAATACGACACCCTCTGTCCTTAGACCCTCTGTCTAAGGACCCTCACATCGTACAAGGAAAAACTTCCGAAGAAAACCCAGTTTAAAGGGAAAAATGGGAGAAACCTCAGGGAGAGCAACAGAGGAGGGATCCCTCTCCCAGGACGGACAGACGTGCAATAGATGCCGTGTGTAAATTGAAAAGATAATACATTTGCAACATAGGTAGTCAAAATGTTTGGAAATGCATGTGTAGAAGGAAGATGAATCCACGAGGATATCCATCCAGGACCGATGATCCAGGACCACAGCCACGACTCAAGATCCAGCGCTCGCGATCCAGGACACAGGACCGCAGGATCATCCATGACTCCGGATCCCAGCGTATATAGATACCAAAAAGAAAGAAGCTGGGTTAATCGGAACATGAGAGTACACAGCTATAGACAGAGAGAAGGAAGAAGTAAGATGTCCCCCGACAAACTAAGCCTATATCAGCAAAACTAGGGGCTGAATCTAATCAGCCCTAACTATAAGCTTTATCAAAAAGGAAGGTCTTAAGCGCACTCTTAAAAACGGATAGGGTGTCTGCCGCCCGAACACAAACTGGAAGCTGATTCCACAAATGTGGAGCTTGATAAGAAAAGGCTCTGGCTCCCATTGTACTTTTAGAGATTCTAGGAACAACCAACAACCCTGCATTCTTGAAACGCAATGCCCTAGTAGGACAGTAGGGTATAATGAGTTATTTAAGGTAAGATGGCGCCTGCCCATTAAGGGCTTTGTAGGCGAGAAGAAGAATTTTAAATTATATCCTGTGTTCGATAGGGAGCCAGTGTAAGGCAGCCAGAACAGGAGTAATGTGGTCCCTTTTCCTAACTCTGGTTAGTACACGAGCCGCAGCATTTTGAATCAGCTGAAGCGACTTGACTTCTTGGCAACAAGAAACAAGGCTGTTTTGGATATTTGACAGATTTATGCTTAATTCTCTCCAAAAGTCATCTGAATGACAGTTTTGGAGAGAATCAAGCATAAATCTGTCAAATGTTAAAAACAGCCTTGTTTCACTGAAATAGCCTCAAAATCACAAACTGACATTCAGATTACTTATGGAGATAGTTAAGCATAAATGTCATCTGAATGGCAGTTTGTGATTTTGAGGTTATTTCATTGAAACATGGCTGTTTTGGACATTTGACAGATTTATGCTTAATTCTCTCCAAAAAGTCATCTGAATGGCAATTTGTGATGTTGAGGTTATTCCATTGAAACAAGGCTGTTTTGGACATTTATGTGATTTATGCTTAATTCTCTCCAAAAGTCATCTGAATGGCAATTTGTAATTTTGAGGTTATTTAATTGAAACAAGGCTGTTTTGGACATTTGACAGATTTATGCTTAATTCTCTCCAAAAGTCATCTGAATGGCAATTTGTGATTTTGAGGTTATTTCATTGAAACAAGGCTGTTTTGGATATTTGACAGATTTATGCTTAATTCTCTCCAAAAGTCATCTGAATGACAGTTTTGGAGAGAATCAAGCATAAATCTGTCAAATGTTAAAAACAGCCTTGTTTCACTGCAATAGCCTCAAAATCACAAACTGACATTCAGATTACTTATGGAGATAGTTAAGCATAAATGTCATCTGAATGGCAATTTGTGATTTTGAGGTTATTTCATTGAAACAAGGCTGTTTTGGACATTTATGTGATTTATGCTTAATTCTCTCCAAAAGTCATCTGAATGGCAATTTGTGATTTTGAGGTTATTTCATTGAAACAAGGCTGTTTTGGATATTTGACAGATTTATGCTTAATTCTCTCCAAAAGTCATCTGAATGGCAATTTGTAATTTTGAGGTTATTTAATTGAAACAAGGCTGTTTTGGACATTTGACAGATTTATGCTTAATTCTCTCCAAAAGTCATCTGAATGGCAATTTGTGATTTTGAGGTTATTTCATTGAAACAAGGCTGTTTTGGATATTTGACAGATTTATGCTTAATTCTCTCCAAAAGTCATCTGAATGACAGTTTTGGAGAGAATCAAGCATAAATCTGTCAAATGTTAAAAACAGCCTTGTTTCACTGCAATAGCCTCAAAATCACAAACTGACATTCAGATTACTTATGGAGATAGTTAAGCATAAATGTCATCTGAATGGCAATTTGTGATTTTGAGGTTATTTCATTGAAACAAGGCTGTTTTGGACATTTATGTGATTTATGCTTAATTCTCTCCAAAAGTCATCTGAATGGCAATTTGTGATTTTGAGGTTATTTCATTGAAACAAGGCTGTTTTGGATATTTGACAGATTTATGCTTAATTCTCTCCAAAAGTCATCTGAATGGCAATTTGTGATTTTGAGGTTATTTCATTGAAACAAGGCTGTTTTTGATATTTGACAGATTTATGCTTAATTCTCTCCAAAAGTCATCTGAATGGCAATTTGTGATTTTGAGGTTATTTCATTGAAACATGGCTGTTTTGGACATTTGACAGATTTATGCTTAATTCTCTCCAAAAAGTCATCTGAATGGCAATTTGTGATGTTGAGGTTATTCCATTGAAACAAGGCTGTTTTGGACATTTATGTGATTTATGCTTAATTCTCTCCAAAAGTCATCTGAATGGCAATTTGTAATTTTGAGGTTATTTAATTGAAACAAGGCTGTTTTGGACATTTGACAGATTTATGCTTAATTCTCTCCAAAAGTCATCTGAATGGCAATTTGTGATTTTGAGGTTATTTCATTGAAACAAGGCTGTTTTGGATATTTGACAGATTTATGCTTAATTCTCTCCAAAAGTCATCTGAATGACAGTTTTGGAGAGAATCAAGCATAAATCTGTCAAATGTTAAAAACAGCCTTGTTTCACTGCAATAGCCTCAAAATCACAAACTGACATTCAGATTACTTATGGAGATAGTTAAGCTTAAATGTCATCTGAATGGCAATTTGTGATTTTGAGGTTATTTCATTGAAACAAGGCTGTTTTGGACATTTATGTGATTTATGCTTAATTCTCTCCAAAAGTCATCTGAATGGCAATTTGTGATTTTGAGGTTATTTCATTGAAACAAGGCTGTTTTGGATATTTGACAGATTTATGCTTAATTCTCTCCAAAAGTCATCTGAATGGCAATTTGTGATTTTGAGGTTATTTCATTGAAACAAGGCTGTTTTGGATATTTGACAGATTTATGCTTAATTCTCTCCAAAAGTCATCTGAATGACAGTTTTGGAGAGAATCAAGCATAAATCTGTCAAATGTTAAAAACAGCCTTGTTTCACTGAAATAGCCTCAAAATCACAAACTGACATTCAGATTACTTATGGAGATAGTTAAGCATAAATGTCATCTGAATGGCAGTTTGTGATTTTGAGGTTATTTCATTGAAACAAGGCTGTTTTGGACATTTGACAGATGTATGCTTAATTCTCTCCAAAAGTTATCTGAATGACAGTTTGTGATTTTGAGGTTATTTCATTGAAACAAGGCTGTTTTGGATATTTGACAGATTTATGCTTAATTCTCTCCAAAAGTCATCTGAATGGCAATTTGTGATTTTGAGGTTATTTCATTGAAACAAGGCTGTTTTGGATATTTGACAGATTTATGCTTAATTCTCTCCAAAAGTCATCTGAATGACAGTTTTGGAGAGAATCAAGCATAAATCTGTCAAATGTTAAAAACAGCCTTGTTTCACTGAAATAGCCTCACAATCACAAACTGACATTCAGATTACTTATGGAGATAGTTAAGCATAAATGTCATCTGAATGGCAATTTGTGATTTTGAGGTTATTTCATTGAAACAAGGCTGTTTTGGACATTTGACAGATTTATGCTTAATTCTCTCCAAAAGTCATCTGAATGGCAATTTGTGATTTTGAGGTTATTTCATTGAAACAAGGCTGTTTTGGACATCTATGTGATTTATGCTTAATTCTCTCCAAAAGTCATCTGAATGGCAATTTGTGATTTTGAGGTTATTTCATTGAAACAAGGCTGTTTTGGATATTTGACAGATTTATGCTTAATTCTCTCCAAAAGTCATCTGAATGACAGTTTTGGAGAGAATCAAGCATAAATCTGTCAAATGTTAAAAACAGCCTTGTTTCACTGAAATAGCCTCAAAATCACAAACTGACATTCAGATTACTTATGGAGATAGTTAAGCATAAATGTCATCTGAATGGCAGTTTGTGATTTTGAGGTTATTTCATTGAAACAAGGCTGTTTTGGACATTTGACAGATGTATGCTTAATTCTCTCCAAAAGTCATCTGAATGACAGTTTGTGATTTTGAGGTTATTTCATTGAAACAAGGCTGTTTTGGATATTTGACAGATTTATGCTTAATTCTCTCCAAACGTCATCTGAATGGCAATTTGTGATTTTGAGGTTATTTCATTGAAACAAGGCTGTTTTGGATATTTGACAGATTTATGCTTAATTCTCTCCAAAAGTCATCTGAATGACAGTTTTGGAGAGAATCAAGCATAAATCTGTCAAATGTTAAAAACAGCCTTGTTTCACTGAAATAGCCTCACAATCACAAACTGACATTCAGATTACTTATGGAGATAGTTAAGCATAAATGTCATCTGAATGGCAATTTGTGATTTTGAGGTTATTTCATTGAAACAAGGCTGTTTTGGACATTTGACAGATTTATGCTTAATTCTCTCCAAAAGTCATCTGAATGGCAATTTGTGATTTTGAGGTTATTTCATTGAAACAAGGCTGTTTTGGACATTTGACAGATTTATGCTTAATTCTCTCCAAAAGTCATCTGAATGGCAATTTGTGATTTTGAGGTTATTTCATTGAAACAAGGCTGTTTTGGATATTTGACAGATTTATGCTTAATTCTCTCCAAAAGTCATCTGTAATGACAGTTTTGGAGAGAATCAAGCATAAATCTGTCAAATGTTAAAAACAGCCTTGTTTCACTGAAATAGCCTCAAAATCACAAACTGACATTCAGATTACTTATGGAGATAGTTAAGCATAAATGTCATCTGAATGGCAGTTTGTGATTTTGAGGTTATTTCATTGAAACAAGGCTGTTTTGGACATTTGACAGATTTATGCTTAATTCTCTCCAAAAGTCATCTGAATGGCAATTTGTGATTTTGAGGTTATTTCATTGAAACAAGGCTGTTTTGGACATTTGACAGATTTATGCTTAATTCTCTCCAAAAGTCATCTGAATGGCAATTTGTGATTTTGAGGTTATTTCATTGAAACAAGGCTGTTTTGGATATTTGACAGATTTATGCTTAATTCTCTCCAAAAGTCATCTGAATGACAGTTTTGGAGAGAATCAAGCATAAATCTGTCAAATGTTAAAAACAGCCTTGTTTCACTGAAATAGCCTCAAAATCACAAACTGACATTCAGATTACTTATGGAGATAGTTAAGCATAAATGTCATCTGAATGGCAGTTTGTGATTTTGAGGTTATTTCATTGAAACAAGGCTGTTTTGGACATTTGACAGATTTATGCTTAATTCTCTCCAAAAGTCATCTGAATGGCAATTTGTGATTGTGAGGTTATTTCATTGAAACAAGGCTGTTTTGGACATTTGACAGATTTATGCTTAATTCTCTCCAAAAGTCATCTAAATGGCAATTTGTGATTTTGAGGTTATTTCATTGAAACAAGGCTGTTTTGGACATTTGACAGATTTATGCTTAATTCTCTCCAAAAAGTCATCTGAATGGCAATTTGTGATTTTGAGGTTATTTCATTGAAACAAGGCTGTTTTGGACATTTGACAGATTTATGCTTAATTCTCTCCAAAAGTCATCTGAATGACAGTTTTGGAGAGAATCAAGCATAAATCTGTCAAATGTTAAAAACAGCCTTGTTTCACTGAAATAGCCTCAAAATCACAAACTGACATTCAGATTACTTATGGAGATAGTTAAGCATAAATGTCATCTGAATGGCAGTTTGTGATTTTGAGGTTATTTCATTGAAACAAGGCTGTTTTGGACATTATGACAGATTTATGCTTAATTCTCTCCAAAAGTCATCTGAATGGCAATTTGTGATTTTGAGGTTATTTCATTGAAACAAGGCTGTTTTGGACATTTGACAGATTTATGCTTAATTCTCTCCAAAAGTCATCTGAATGGCAATTTGTGATTTTGAGGTTATTTCATTGAAACAAGGCTGTTTTGGACATTTGACAGATTTATGCTTAATTCTCTCCAAAAGTCATCTGAATGACAGTTTTGGAGAGAATCGAGCATAAATCTGTCGACTAAAAAACACCAAATTGTCCTTGTTAATTACACAACATTGATTGGTTTGAATTGTGTACAATGCTTTTGTATTTTCCCCCTTCGATTCGGAGAAACAAATATATTTTCGGAGTTTTTGGACGGCGGAAGACACTACACTACCCAGAATCCTCAGCTATCGTTTGGGACTACACCATGTGCTTAGCTTGACAAACCCCGTGATCAGTCCTCAACCTCTGTGATTGGATGCGCGACGTTTACACAGAGAGTCCAAAAGGACTTTGAAATGGAATGAAACCCATCGACGGCACACTATTCAAAACAGGAATCAAACGTGTCCTACCCCCCTCCCCCCTTAGGTCACAGGCTCCTCCAACAGTGCTACGCAATAAAACAGATGCACAGCAAAAATAGTGAAACAGTGCAATAAGAGTACAAGTGATTGGAATATGATATATTAGATAAATAATTTCTAAGTAGCAGCCAGATGAATGTTATTTCAGGTGTTTAATAGTCTTATGGCCTGTGGGATGAAGCTGTCTCTGTGTCTGGTGGTTTTAGTCCGAATGCTGTGGTACCGCCTGCCAGACTGCAGCAGACAGAACCGTTTGTGGCTGGGGTGATGGTTGTCTTTTATAATCCTGAGGGCTTTCTTTAAGGTTAACCTGGTATTTGTAATCCACTACATTTATTTTAGTTACTTTACAGATTTGGATTAATGATGTGAAATATAAACAACCCTTAAATCAGACTTTAGTTACACCTGAATGAAATTCAGTGAAGGTGATTGTCAAGTGCCAACAATCAGGTGAGATTTTTGATAGTTGGTTGCTTGAGAAGACTAAATATTTATCTGCAGATCCGTTTAAAGCATATTCATTACTCGTTATTCTCTAATAGTTCATTAAAGACTGTATATAATTGCTATTTTGCACATCCCTTTCAAGATTTCAAGATTTTCTAAGGTTTATTGACATATCATATACACAACAGTGTAGTTATGCAATGAATGAACAACTTGGGTCACAGGTTCATCAACAGTGCATTACAAGACATCTATCAATGTGTGTATACTTCCACCATTACACTGTCGTATTCTGCACATTTCTTTAATTAAAGCCTTATTAGTTAGCACATCCTCCTATCAGGCACTAAACTGTTTTACTCTAGATATCATTTGAGTATCTTCTTGATATTTTCTATTCTATATTTATATAATTGACCTTCTACTTTCCCACTATTTTGTATGCACTCTTACTATTTGAATGTTTTCATAAAATATAACACATTCAAAAGTGCGTTACAAAAATGAAAGACATTAAGAAAAAGGCATTTTAAACAGTCATTAAAAAGCAACACAATCTTCCTGCATTGCAATTACTCTAAACGTGTAATAACGTGCTTTAACCAGTAGGTGGTTTGGGTTAAAAGCATAGGTTAAAAGGCTGTCAAGTTTACAGTGTTAACAAAATAAAATATACTGCTGTTTCCGGTTTAGTTTACGACGAATATTATTTTGTTATTGTTTTGATATTTGTAACACAAAAGCGATGGAAAAAAACCCATAGCAACCAAAAAAAGATGGTCTTAACATGACCCAGTCATCTAGTAGTTAATAAAAAACAATAATATCAAAACAAAATATTACTACTAACTTTATTGTGAAATTAAAACAGAACGGTAAAAGAATAGTTTCCGGTGTATTCTGATGCCCGATCTCTGTAGATAAATAAAGAACTAAGACAGATGTGTAATATTTAATGCAGCCAAACCATTTATTACAATGCATTCATGTGATGACTATCAAAGAGTAAAGCAAGCACTGCTGAATAAAGTATGATTTTCTCTTTTACGAAACGTTTTTTTTCATATGGAATGCAGTTGGAGGTCAAACAATCAAAGAACTTGAGGACTGATCACGGGGTTCATGGTGTAGTCCCAAACGATAGCTGAGGATTCTGGGTAGTGTAGTGTCTTCTGCCGTCCAAAAACTCCGAAAAAATATTTGTTTCTCCGAATCGAAGGGGGAAAATACAAAGCATTGCACACAATTCAAACCAATCAATGTTGTGTAATTAACAAGGACAATTTGGTGTTTTTTAGTCGATGAGTAGTGCAGATATCACTGTAAAATCAATCGACAGTAAGGAGAATAGGCTACTTACTTCCGGGTGTAAAATTCTCCGTTATCCAATGGGAATGGACGCTCGTAATACAAGACATGATCATTATCTTTTCAATAACGTTAACTAAAGGGAACAATCTATTTGACACAGCTGAAGCTCTGGCCTTCCTTAAAAACAAACTAATTTAATAAAAATTAACAGTTGCATTACACACAATGCACGTTGTAGAAATGCGTGTGTGCACCACGACAAAGGAGCCTCATTCACTTTACATTGGGGTTGTTTGCGTGGTGCCGACACGCAAATGTAACAATGTTCGTGACTCCACCACGCATTGTGGTGTTAAGGAGTCGTGGTGGAGTCATGCATTCTGGTGAGATCAGGTTGTACAAGGCATATAAACAGAGCGTTGTCATGTACAGAGCCTGAGACCCTTCCGGTCAAACATGAAAAGTAAAAGCCCTTCCGGCCAAACGTGAAATAAAAATGCGTAGATGTCACATCCTGGCTCACAAGCCTGAGACCCTTCCGGTCAAACATGAAAAGTAAAAGCCCTTCCGGCCAAACGTGAAATAAAAATGCGTGGATGTCACATCCTGGCTCACAAGCCTGAGACCCTTCCGGTCAAACATGAAAATTAAAAGCCCTTCCGGCCAAACGTGAAATAAAAATGCGTGGATGTCACATCCTGGCTCACAAGCCTGAGACCCTTCCGGTCAAACATGAAAAGTAAAAGCCCTTCCGGCCAAACGTGAAATAAAAATGCGTGGATGTCACATCCTGGCTCACAAGCCTGAGACCCTTCCGGTCAAACATGAAAATAAAAATGCGTGGATGTCGCGTCCTGGCTCACTCGAGCCGGAGACCCTTCGGTCAGAACACGTGGAACATGACTTGAATAACCATGTAACACGACAGGACCTGTAGTGTAAATGTGCCTGTGATCTTAGATTGATGATGCAATAGAATCCAGATATAAAACATGACAATGATATGTGAGCTGATATGCTAATGACACCACCACCAGTTATATGCGTGATTACCAACGTTTTTATTTAATTTAATTTTTTTTTTTTTTTTATATATAGGCATTTTGTATCTATTTATTTATTAATAAAAATAAAAAATAAAATAAGAATGTGTTTGAGCCCTAAGGGAAGATAGTTCTAAGAGCACGGGATCTGGGTGAGTAGATGAGACGCTGCTAAGCGAGTGATATTAAGGGAGTGGAGGGGTGAATGATCAGAAGAATCTCCCGCCATGTGGTTTCTGAAGCAGGGCGGGGATCTTAGGCCGGCTGCGCCTGGGACATACGGACCTCGGATGAGCATCGTTGCAGGCGTGGAAAGGGTGACTGGGAGGGCGGAAGCCAGGGAATGAGGGGAGGCTACACTGTGAGGGAATGTAGGGGCTTGGACTGGCATTAACCCCGGCGGCGCCATGGCCGGAAGCGCAGCCCTGTGAGTTGATGAAGTGGAGGCTCTGGCTGCTGCCCTTTCCATAGACTGAAGGCGAGCGTCGATTTGTTGCATGGATTTGGCCAGGGATTGCAGGGTGTTGGCCAAGCTGGTATCTATGAGCCCAGGCTGGTTTAAGGTGCTTCCGGGCTGGTCAGCGATGGTGCGAGCCTGGGAGGAAGTTGACTTTTTGGACGGATGAGCTACTGGGGGGGGGCGACTTCCTTGTCCTCTTACCCCCGCGGCCTCGGCCGCGCCGCGATCTGTCGGAGGGGCCGGCTGGAGCTGCTGGCGTGAGCTGGGGGACGGCGCCTGCTACTTGGTCTGAGAGCTCGCGAAGCTGGGAGAGAGTACCTGGGGCTGGGGAAATGCCCTTCTGCTGCAGTTGAAGAGTGAGGAGATCTTCCTCTGCTGAATGCAACCTGATCTCACCAGAATGCGTGACTCCACCACGACTCCTTAACACCACAATGCGTAGTGGAGTCACGAACTTTGTTACATTTGCGTGTCGGCACCACGCAAACAACCCCAATGTAAAGTGAATGAGGCTCCTTTGTCGTGGTGCACACACGCATTTCTACAACGTGCATTGTGTGTAATGCAACTGTTATTTTTATTAAATTAGTTAGTTTTTAAGGAAGGCCAGAGCTTCAGCTGTGTCAAATAGATTGTTCCCTTCAGTTAACGTTATTTAAAAGATAATGATCATGTCCCCTGTATTGTATTACGAGCGTCCATTCCCATTGGATAACGGAGAATTTTACACCCGGAAGTAAGTAGCCTATTCTCCTTACTGTCGATTGATTTTACAGTGATATCTGCACTACTCATCGACTAAAAAACACCAAATTGTCCTTGTTAATTACACAACATTGATTGGTTTGGATTGTGTACAATGCTTTTGTATTTTCCCCCTTCGATTCGGAGAAAAAAAAAATATTTTCGGAGTTTTTGGACGGCAGAAGACACTACACTACCCAGAATCCTCAGCTATCGTTTGGGACTACACCATGTGCTTAGCTTGACAAACCCCGTGATCAATCCTCAACCTCTGTGATTGGATGCGCGACGTTTACACAGAGCGTCCAAAAGGACTTTGAAATGGAATGAAACCCATCGACGGCACACTATTCAAAACAGGAATCGAACGTGTCCTACCCCCTCCCCCCCTTAGGTCACAGGCTCCTCCAACAGTGCTACGCAATAAAACAGATACACAGAAAAAATAGTGAAATAGTGCAATAAGAGTCTATATACAAGTGATTGGAATATGATATATTAGATAAATAATTTCTAAGTAGCAGTAGTTATTTCTAAATGCAGGTGTTTAATAGTCTTCTGGCCTGTGGGATGAAGCTGTCTCTGTGTCTGGTGGTTTTAGTCCGAATGCTGTGGTACCGCCTGCCAGACTGCAGCAGACAGAACCGTTTGTGGCTGGGGTGATGGTGGTCTTTTATAATCCTGAGGGCTTTCTTTAAGGTTAACCTGGTATTTTTAATCCACTACATTTATTTTAGTTACTTTACAGATTTGGATTAATGATGTGAAATATAAACAACCCTTAAATCAGACTTTAGTTACACCTGAATGAAATTCAGTGAAGGTGATTGTCAAGTGCCAACAATCAGGCGAGATATTTGATAGTTGGTGCTTGAGAAGAATAAATATTTATCTGCAGATCCGTTTAAAGCATATTCATTACTCGTTATTCTCTAATAGTTCATTAAAGACTGTATATAATTGCTATTTTGCACATCCCTTTCAAGATTTCAAGATTTTCTAAGGTTTATTGACATATCATATACACAACAGTGTAGTTATGCAATGAATGAACAACTTGGGTCACAGGTTCATCAACAGTGCATTACAAGACATCTATCAATGTGTGTATACTTCCACCATTACACTGTCGTATTCTGCACATTTCTTTAATTAAAGCCTTATTAGTTAGCACATCCTCCTATCAGGCACTAAACTGTTTTACTCTAGATATCATTTGAGTATCTTCTTGATATTTTCTATTCTATATTTATATAATTGACCTTCTACTTTCCCACTATTTTGTATGTACTCTTAATATTTGAATGTTTTCATAAAATATAACACATTCAAAAGTGCGTTACAAAAATGAAAGACATTAAGAAAAAGGCATTTTAAACAGTCATTAAAAAGCAACACAATCTTCCTGCATTGCAATTACTCTAAACGTATAATAACGTGCTTTAACCAGTAGGTGGTTTGGGTTAAAAGCATAGGTTCAAAGGCTGTCAAGTTTACAGTGTTAACAAAATAAAATATACTGCTGTTTCCGGTTTAGTTTACGACGAATATTATTTTGTTATTGTTTTGATATTTGTAACAGAAAAGCGATGGAAAAAACCTATAGCAACCAAAAAAAGATGGTCTTAACATGACCCAGTCGTCTAGTAGTTAATAAAAAACAATAATATCAAAACAAAATATTACTACTAACTTTATTGTGAAATTAAAACAGAACGGTAAAAGAATAGTTTCCGGTGTATTCTGATGCCCGATCTCTGTAGATAAATAAAGAACTAAGACAGATGTGTAATATTTAATGCAGCCAAACCATTTATTACAATGCATTCATGTGATGACTATCAAAGAGTAAAGCAAGCACTGCTGAATAAAGTATGATTTTCTCTTTTACGAAACGTTTTTTTTCATATGGAATGCAGTTGGAGGTCAACCAATCAAAGAACTTGAGGACTGATCACGGGGTTCATGGTGTAGTCCCAAACGATAGCTGAGGATTCTGGGTAGTGTAGTGTCTTCTGCCGTCCAAAAACTCCGAAAAAATATTTGTTTCTCCGAATCGAAGGGGGAAAATACAAAAGCATTGCACACAATTCAAACCGATCAATGTTGTGTAATTAACAAGGACAATTTGGTGTTTTTTAGTCGATGAGTAGTGCAGATATCACTGTAAAATCAATCGACAGTAAGGAGAATAGGCTACTTACTTCCGGGTGTAAAATTCTCCGTTATCCAATGGGAATGGACGCTTGTAATACAAGACATGATCATTATCTTTTAAATAACGTTAACTAAAGGGAACAATCTATTTGACACAGCTGAAGCTCTGGCCTTCCTTAAAAACAAACTAATTTAATAAAATTAACAGTTGCATTACACACAATGCACGTTGTAGAAATGCGTGTGTGCACCACGACAAAGGAGCCTCTTTCACTTTACATTGGGGTTGTTTGCGTGGTGCCGACACGCAAATGTAACAAAGTTCGTGACTCCACCACGCATTGTGGTGTTAAGGAGTCGTGGTGGAGTCACGCATTCTGGTGAGATCAGGTTGTACAAGGCATATAAACAGAGCGTTGTCATGTACAGAGCCTGAGACCCTTCCGGTCAAACATGAAAAGTAAAAGCCCTTCGGGCCAAACGTGAAATAAAAATGCGTGGATGTCACATCCTGGCTCACAAGCCTGAGACCCTTCCGGTCAAACATGAAAAGTAAAAGCCCTTCCGGCCAAACGTGAAATAAAAATGCGTGGATGTCACATCCTGGCTCACAAGCCTGAGACCCTTCCGGTCAAACATGAAAAGTAAAAGCCCTTCCGGCCAAACGTGAAATAAAAATGCGTGGATGTCACATCCTGGCTCACAAGCCTGAGACCCTTCCGGTCAAACATGAAAATAAAAATGCGTGGATGTCGCGTCCTGGCTCACTCGAGCCGGAGACCCTTCGGTCAGAACACGTGGAACATGACTTGAATAACCATGTAACACGACAGGACCTGTAGTGTAAATGTGCCTGTGATCTTAGATTGATGATTACACACGGCATCTATTGCACGTCTGTCTGTCCTGGGAGAGGGATCCCTCCTCTGTTGCTCTCCCTGAGGTTTCTCCCATTTTTCCCTTTAAACTGGGTTTTCTTTGGAAGTTTTTCCTTGTACGATGTGAGGGTCTAAGGACAGAGGGTGTCGTATTGTCATACTGATATTCTGTACACACTGTGAAGACCACTGAGACAAATGTAACATTTGTGATATTGGGCTATATAAATAAACATTGATTGATTGATGATGATGCAATAGAATCCAGATATAAAACATGACAATGATATGTGAGCTGATATGCTAATGACACCACCACCAGTTATATGCGTGATTACCAACGTTTTTATTTAATTTAATTATTATTATTTTTTTTTTATATATATAGGCATTTTGTATCTATTTATTTATTAATAAAAATAAAAAATAAAATAAGAATGTGTTTGAGCCCTAAGGGAAGATAGTTCTAAGAGCACGGGATCTGGGTGAGTAGATGAGACGCTGCTAAGCGAGTGATATTAAGGGAGTGGAGGGGTGAATGATCAGAAGAATCTCCCGCCATGTGGTTTCTGAAGCAGGGCGGGGATCTTAGGCCGGCTGCGCCTGGGACATACGGACCTCGGATGAGCATCGTTGCAGGCGTGGAAAGGGTGACTGGGAGGGCGGAAGCCAGGGAATGAGGGGAGGCTACATTGTGAGGGAATGTAGGGACTTGGACTGGCATTAACCCCGGCGGCGCCATGGCCGGAAGCGCAGTCCTGTGAGTTGATGAAGTGGAGGCTCTGGCTGCTGCCCTTTCCATAGACTGAAGGCGAGCGTCGATTTGTTGCATGGATTTGGCCAGGGATTGCAGGGTGTTGGCCAAGCTGGTATCTATGAGCCCAGGCTGGTTTAAGGTGCTTCCTGGCTGGTCAGCGATGGTGCGAGCCTGGGAGGAAGTTGACTTTTTGGACGGATGAGCTACTGGGGGGGGCGACTTCCTTGTCCTTTTACCCCCGCGGCCTCGGCCGCGCCGCGATCTGTCGGAGGGGCCGGCTGGAGCTGCTGGCGTGAGCTGGGGGACGGCGCCTGCTACTTGGTCTGAGAGCTCGCGAAGCTGGGAGAGAGTACCTGGGGCTGGGGAAATGCCCTTCTGCTGCAGTTGAAGAGTGAGGAGATCTGCCTCTGCTGAATGAGAGCTGCTGCGGGAACCCGCACTGGTGCTCGGGCGCCGGTAGCTTGAGGAGGGGGAAGCTGCCTCGGGCGGAGCGTCAGGGCTGGGATTGAGATCCTCCTGGAAGAGTTCGTCCTCGAAATCGTCCGAATTGGACATCTTTGAGGTTAGTTTTGTCGTACGCGGAGGTTTGTTTGCACTACCGTTGCGCGTTGACACCTGAAAGACAGCTGATAAAAAAGGGGAGAGCATATATAGAGGGATTAACAGGTGCGATAATTAGGCTTGTGAATGGAGGGAAGTGATAGGTTGGCTAAGGAGTGGCGCTCTCTCTCATCTAGTGAAAGGAGCGAGTATTGCCATGACGTGCAATACGGAGTGATGGGTCTTCCTGTCTGAATTTGCGCTGAGCTTCATTTTGTGATTTTGAGGTTATTTCATTGAAACAAGGCTGTTTTGGACCTTTGACAGATTTATGCTTAATTCTCTCCAAAAAGTCATCTGAATGGCAATTTGTGATTTTGAGGTTATTTCATTGAAACAAGGCTGTTTTGGACATTTGACAGATTTATGCTTAATTCTCTCCAAAAGTCATCTGAATGGCAATTTGTGATTTTGAGGTTATTTCATTGAAACAAGGCTGTTTTGGATATTTGACAGATTTATGCTTAATTCTCTCCAAAAGTCATCTGAATGACAGTTTTGGAGAGAATCAAGCATAAATCTGTCAAATGTTAAAAACAGCCTTGTTTCACTGAAATAGCCTCAAAATCACAAACTGACATTCAGATTACTTATGGAGATAGTTAAGCATAAATGTCATCTGAATGGCAGTTTGTGATTTTGAGGTTATTTCATTGAAACAAGGCTGTTTTGGACATTTGACAGATTTATGCTTAATTCTCTCCAAAAGTCATCTGAATGACAGTTTTGGAGAGAATCAAGCATAAATCTGTCAAATGTTAAAAACAGCCTTGTTTCACTGAAATAGCCTCAAAATCACAAACTGACATTCAGATTACTTATGGAGATAGTTAAGCATAAATGTCATCTGAATGGCAGTTTGTGATTTTGAGGTTATTTCATTGAAACAAGGCTGTTTTGGATATTTGACAGATTTATGCTTAATTCTCTCCAAAAGTCATCTGAATGGCAATTTGTGATTTTGAGGTTATTTCATTGAAACAAGGCTGTTTTGGATATTTGACAGATTTATGCTTAATTCTCTCCAAAAGTCATCTGATTGACAGTTTTGGAGAGAATCAAGCATAAATCTGTCAAATGTTAAAAACAGCCTTGTTTCACTGAAATAGCCTCAAAATCACAAACTGACATTCAGATTACTTATGGAGAGAATTAAGCATAAATGTCATCTGAATGGCAATTTGTGATTTTGAGGTTATTTCATTGAAACAAGGCTGTTTTGGACACTTGACAGATTTATGCTTAATTCTCTCCAAAAGTCATCTGAATGGCAATTTGTGATTTTGAGGTTATTTCATTGAAACAAGGCTGTTTTGGACATTTGACAGATTTATGCTTAATTCTCTCCAAAAGTCATCTGAATGGCAATTTGCGATTTTGAGGTTATTTCAGTGAAACAAGGCTGTTTTGGATATTTGACAGATTTATGCTTAATTCTCTCCAAAAGTCATCTGAATGACAGTTTTGGAGAGAATCAAGCATAAATCTGTCAAATGTTAAAAACAGCCTTGTTTCACTGAAATAGCCTCAAAATCACAAACTGACATTCAGATTACTTATGGAGATAATTAAGCATAAATGTCATCTGAATGGCAATTTGTGATTTTGAGGTTATTTCATTGAAACAAGGCTGTTTTGGACATTTGACAGATTTATGCTTAATTCTCTCCAAAAGTCATCTGAATGGCAATTTGTGATTTTGAGGTTATTTCATTGAAACAAGGCTGTTTTGGACATTTGACAGATTTATGCTTAATTCTCTCCAAAAGTCATCTGAATGGCAATTTGTGATTTTGAGGTTATTTCATTGAAACAAGGCTGTTTTGGACATTTGACAGATTTATGCTTAATTCTCTCCAAAAGTCATCTGAATGACAGTTTTGGAGAGAATCAAGCATAAATCTGTCAAATGTTAAAAACAGCCTTGTTTCACTGAAATAGCCTCAAAATCACAAACTGACATTCAGATTACTTATGGAGATAGTTAAGCATAAATGTCATCTGAATGGCAATTTGTGATTTTGAGGTTATTTCATTGAAACAAGGCTGTTTTGGACATTTGACAGATTTATGCTTAATTCTCTCCAAAAGTCATCTGAATGGCAATTTGTGATTTTGAGGTTAATTCATTGAAACAAGGCTGTTTTGGACATTTGACAGATTTATGCTTAATTCTCTCCAAAAGTCATCTGAATGGCAATTTGTGATTTTGAGGTTATTTCATTGAAACAAGGCTGTTTTGGACATTTGACAGATTTAGGCTTAATTCTCTCCAAAAGTCATCTGAATGGCAATTTGCGATTTTGAGGTTATTTCAGTGAAACAAGGCTGTTTTGGACATTTGACAGATTTATGCTTAATTCTCTCCAAAAGTCATCTGAATGGCAATTTGTGATTTTGAAGTTATTTCAGTGAAACTAGACTGTTTTGGACATTGACAGATTTATGCTTAATTCTCTCCAAAAGTCATCTGAATGGCAATTTGTGATTTTGAAGTTATTTCAGTGAAACAAGGCTGTTTTGGACATTGACAGATTTATGCTTAATTCTCTCCAAAAGTCATCTGAAAGAGAATCAAGCATAAATCTGTCAAATGTTAAAAACAGCCTTGTTTCACTGAAATAGCCTCAAAATCACAAACTGACATTCAGATTACTTATGGAGATAGTTAAGCATAAATGTCATCTGAATGGCAGTTTGTGATTTTGAGGCTATTTCAGTGAAACAAGGCTGTTTTGGACATTTGACAGATTTATGCTTAGTTCTCTCCAAAAGTCATCTGAATGGCAATTTGTGATTTTAAGGTTATTTCATTGAAACAAGGCTGTTTTGGACACTTGACAGATTTATGCTTAATTCTCTCCAAAAGTCATCTGAATGGCAATTTGTGATTTTGAGGTTATTTCATTGAAACAAGGCTGTTTTGGACATTTGACAGATTTATGCTTAATTCTCTCCAAAAGTCATCTGAATGACAGTTTTGGAGAGAATCAAGCATAAATCTGTCAAATGTTAAAAACAGCCTTGTTTCACTGAAATAGCCTCAAAATCACAAACTGACATTCAGATTACTTATGGAGAGAATTAAGCATAAATGTCATCTGAATGTCAGTTTGTGATTTTGAGGTTATTTCAGTGAAATAAGGCTGTTTTGGACATTTGACAGATTTATGCTTAATTCTCTCCAAAAGTCATCTAAATGGCAGTTTTGGAGAGAATCAAGCATAAATCTGTCAAATGTTAAAAACAGCCTTGTTTCACTGAAATAGCCTCAAAATCACAAACTGACATTCAGATTACTTATGGAGAGAATTAAGCATAAATGTCATCTGAATGGCAATTTGTGATTTTGAGGTTATTTCATTGAAACAAGGCTGTTTTGGACATTTGACAGATTTATGCTTAATTCTCTCCAAAAGTCATCTGAATGGCAGTTTGTGATTTTGAGGTTATTTCATTGAAACAAGGCTGTTTTGGACATTTGACAGATTTATGCTTAATTCTCTCCAAAAGTCATCTGAATGGCAGTTTTGGGGAGAATCAAGCATAAATCTGTCAAATGTTTAAAACAGCCTTGTTTCACTGAAATAGCCTCAAAATCACAAACTGACATTCAGATTACTTATGGAGAGAATTAAGCATAAATGTCATCTGAATGTCAGTTTGTGATTTTGAGGTTATTTCAGTGAAATAAGGCTGTTTTGGACATTTGACAGATTTATGCTTAATTCTCTCCAAAAGTCATCTGAATGGCAATTTGTGATTTTGAGGTTATTTCATTGAAACAAGGCTGTTTTGGACATTTGACAGATTTATGCTTAATTCTCTCCAAAAGTCATCTGAATGGCAATTTGAGATTTTGAGGTTATTTCAGTGAAACAAGGCTGTTTTGGATATTTGACAGATTTATGCTTAATGGTCAGTGTATGTTTTGGTCATTGGATTTTCTTTTCACAAATGGAAATTCAAAAACAAAAAACGACTGGATATTTGATTTTCGTTTTCAAATTGAAAAACCAAAATTGAAATACAAGGCGTTTTTCTTTATCATGGTCAAAAAGGGATTTACTAAACTTAAAAAACGGGATGATTTTCATTTTCTACTTCTCAAAACAAAAAATAAAATCAATAGAAAACAGAAACAAAAAAATTACCGTTTTTTCATATTCTGCTACAGGAAGTTACCTTACAAAATAAGAGCGCAGACGAAACTCACGGAAGTGATTTCAAAACAAAAACACACATAGGCTATGCTAAAATCACAATTCGAATCACGACAGTATCCTGTTGAAGGAACTGTGATTATTATAAACAAGGGGAATTTAGCGATCACAATGAAAACGGCCAAGACACACTTTGAGCCCAGAAAATGAATGTTATTAAGGGCTAAATATAGGCCTAATAGGCCTATTTCTAAAATGGACAACATTGTTAGGAGATTTCAACTATACAGCAATTCTGCACTGCGGTCAGCTCAGCCGCGGTGACCAGGGGCCTCATTTATAAAGGGATATACGCTCAAAAAATGGCATACGCCAGTTTCTACGCAATGTTTGCGATTTATAAAATACTAACTTGACGGGAAAATGTGCGGTCCTCCACGCAAACTCTAACCCACGCACCATAGACTGTATATATAAAGGTACGCACTAAGCACAAAAACGGGAGGGACGAGAAACTGCGACACCGTTGGCAGAAGGAAGAATGGAGATAAATATGTGGAAATAAAGTGAAACAAAATGTTACCTCTCATTTATCATATATGAAGAATTCATTTTCAAACATTGATTAAAGCCAATCTTAAAATGATTCAACAAACGCCTGTTTGCGATTCCTCAGTGCACACAAAAACATAACTTGGAGAAATAAATAAATACGGTTTATTATTTAAAACCACCTCGAATATGTTGTGTTAATGTTGAAATGTTTTCTCATGAATTATGCGGTAAGCAGGAGGACAGAATTACGTCTAAACTGACGCCGTTTTGCATTTCTATAGGTTGTAGATATGAGCATGGTTTATCATGTTTATTCGTGTGTTATGCCGTTTGCCAAGACTTGATAAGTCGCTCGTAAAACACAGGAGTATGGATGCTAAGAACACCATATGTGGTAAATTGTACAGCTAATATAACACAACACATTGGTTGTATTTCCTTTAACTGGTGTTGCTGCGGGGGGAGGGGGGGGGGGGTTGAGACGCACAGGCTGCAGTGGAGACGCTGCGCACAGCTGATCGACAGCTGGAACACAAACCACCAAATACAAAAACATAATTCAGATCCAGTCGTCATGACTCCACTCCGGAGGGATTCCCCGTTCACTTCTTACAGTTTCTCATCAAGGGGGGGTGTCTCCTGTCCCCGGTACAAACACACTGCCTGAGGAAGGCTATGTGTATTTATTTTGTCATGAACCTTTTTCGGTCCACTTATTTATTTATTTTGGTGACGATCCGACCTCCATGCTGCTACTCTGGTTCAAACTGCATCCACCAAACAATGTGATTTATCTCGACCTCCCCAAAATAACCAAAATCTGACACGGTGTGTGAGATGTCTTTTTTAGCTGTTCTGTCGTCATTTCCTGCAATCTTCTTCATGCAGTCAGTCAGAATGAATGAATGAATGGGCGTTTCTTTGACTATTTATAGGCAAATATGGGCGTTACGTGAAGCCCGCAAAAGCTGCACCGCATTTTGAGTCGATTGTGATTTATAAAGGGAAACCGGCGTAGGAAGTGCTGTACGCACTTTCCTCGCCCGTACGCAATGTTCGGTGAATCGGAAAATGTCGGAAAATGTCTGTACCTATTTTTTGGATTTCTACTACGTAAGCAACCTTCCCACGTGAATCCTACGCACATCGTTATAAATGAGGCCCCAGATGTCCCGCTTTGTGCGGTATTGCACAGCATTTTCACGACTTGTACGTACATTGAGACGATGTCCCGCATATTTAATTTAGATTGGCTAAAACGCTTTTCTAAAATCTGATGACATGAATCAGATGCGGAGAAAGTCCAGCTCAGTTCACTGACGGCCCGCCCTTTATTATTATATGTTTTAAACGGCATCATGTAAGTTGCGCTGACAGGCAACAGAGGTTCACAGTGAGACCATTGTCTCTCTAACTGTGTGTGACCCAACTCAATAACACACATCATATGGAATGCCATGTGATCTTTAATGAATATCAGAAATACGCTGTATTAAACATTCTGCTATAACACTGAATGAAATTGATACTGTTTGACTTTGTATTAGTTAGCCTACTACTTACAATACATTGAAGTAATTTACTTATAATTTACTTTTTGAGAAATCCTCTGTCAAAGTCCCCTGCTGAGAACAAAATCAAGCCACTTCTGCTAAGTTTGATGAGGGAATTATTTTTTGTTGCCATTAGTTCTTCGTGATATTGATCCTGTTGGACTCAGTACTAGTGAAACTATCCCCACAAGTAGGCTACTATGAAGTAGGCTACTTACTGTGTACTTTTCCAGTAATCCTCTGTCAATGTCCCCTCCCGACTACAAGAATACATGTTTTTCTTTTAATAAGCGTTAAAAAACATTTCTTCCTGAGACTTATATTGTTGGACAGAGTATTTTAAGAGGATGGTAGACACGATATCAGCAATACTTCCAGTCAGTACTCCGGCAGCAGCATTTTTACACCTTGGAACTTCTTTAGAGTCTGGCCTGGATAGCTGGTCACAAATATCCTTCAGCACACTGACACACTATGTCACTCTGGTTGCCCTCTTATGATGCTGGTGTCTTTTAATATATAACTATTTCTCAGCCGCTAATTCGTTCCTCGCAGATTCTTCAGTCTCATCAGCCTCATGCTTCCATCAGTCCCAGTCAACGCCTCCAGCACACGTCCAGTGTCTGACTCCATATGATATTGTCCTGCTGCTGTAAGGGTGATGCCCCATGATCACACAGTGTGTGCCAAGGACCTCATATTATGTCTGTCATTAATGTTACATCACCCATTATAACAGTTTTCTTTCCTTTTTTCTCTTCTCTTAACTGAATAGTCCTGTCTTTAAGTATAATACAATGTAAAGTCCTTTTTCTGCACCATTTTAAGGCTTCAAAACAGGCATTTCTACTGTATGTGTTTGGAGAAATGAAACAATCAATGGCCCAGAATTGTACTTTATAAACTATGAATCTTGTGGTGCTTAAAAAAATACACACTGGCTAAGCCGGCCAGGATAAATGCCGTTTTTGGAGCCCTTTTTTGCAATATTTATTAAAATGTCACTAGTTATTTAAACAAACCCCTATCTGAGGATAATACAAGCAACCATAAAACACCCTTTGAGAGCCATTGAAGCCCATGAAGAATGTATCCTTCCGCAAATCTTTTCAACTGCTGTATTAATAAAGCTGCCACGTGTTTTCAAATGTGTGCAGAACATTACAAATATTCCTCATTTGCAGTATTTTATTTTAAAAGTGTTCAGAAAGACTGAATCAAATATGCTATATTTATAGAATATCGATATTGTTCTTAACTTCAATCAAAGTCAATTTAAATAGCGACTTTCCAAGGGGTAAAAATGCTGCTGCCGGACTACTGACTGGAAGTATTGCTGATATCATGTCTACCATCCTCTTAAAATACTCTGTCCAACAATATCAGTCTCATGAAGAAATGTTTTTTTAACGCTGATTCAAAATAGTAGAGAAACCTGTATTCTTGTTCTCAGGAGGGGACATTGACAGAGGATTAGTCAAAAAGTACACAGTACGTACTTCATAGTAGGCTACTTGTGGGAGTAGTTTCACTACTAGCCTACTGAGTCCAACAGGATCGATCTCACGAAGAACTAATGGCAGAAACAATTATAACAAACTCGAGAGACGGCTGAGTTGACCGCAGTGCAGAATCGCTGTAGGCTATAGTTTAAATCTCCTAACAATGTTGTCCATTTTAGACATAGGCCCGCCTATTATATTTCCAGCCCTTAATAACATTCATTTTCTGGGCTCAATATGTGTCTTGGCTGTTTTCGTTGTGAAAACAAATGGACCGTAGATACACGGATTGACCGTCCTCATCTCTCAATTTGTGATTTTGAGGTTATTTCATTGAAACAAGGCTGTTTTGGACATTTGACAGATTTATGCTTAGTTCTCTCCAAAAGTCATCTGAATGGCAATTTGTGATTTTGAGGTTAATTCATTGAAACAAGGCTGTTTTGGACATTTGACAGATTTATGCTTAATTCTCTCCAAAAGTCATCTGAATGGCAATTTGTGATTTTGAGGTTATTTCATTGAAACAAGGCTGTTTTGGACATTTGACAGATTTATGCTTAATTCTCTCCAAAAGTCATCTGAATGGCAATTTGTGATTTTGAGGTTATTTCAGTGAAACAAGGCTGTTTTGGACATTTGACAGATTTATGCTTAATTCTCTCCAAAAGTCATCTGAATGACAGTTTTGGAGAGAATCAAGCATAAATCTGTCAAATGTTAAAAACAGCCTTGTTTCACTGAAATAGCCTCAAAATCACAAACTGACATTCAGATTACTTATGGAGATAGTTAAGCATAAATGTCATCTGAATGGCAGTTTGTGATTTTGAGGCTATTTCAGTGAAACAAGGCTGTTTTGGACATTTGACAGATTTATGCTTAATTCTCTCCAAAAGTCATCTGAATGGCATTTGTGGTTTGAGGTTATTTCATTGAACAAGGCTGTTTTGGACATTTGACAGATTTATGCTTAATTCTCTCTCCAAAAGTCATCTGAATGGCAATTTGTGATTTTGAGGTTATTTCATTGAAACAAGGCTGTTTGGACATTTGACAGATTTATGCTTAGTTCTCTCCAAAAGTCATCTGAATGGCAATTTGTGATTTGAGGTTATTTCATTGAAACAAGGCTGTTTTGGACACTTGACAGATTTATGCTTAATTCTCTCCAAAAGTCATCTGAATGGCAATTTGTGATTTTGAGGTTATTTCATTGAAACAAGGCTGTTTTGGACATTTGACAGATTTATGCTTAATTCTCTCCAAAAGTCATCTGAATGACAGTTTTTGGAGAGAATCAAGCATAAATCTGTCAAATGTTAAAAACAGCCTTGTTTCACTGAAATAGCCTCAAAATCACAAACTGACATTCAGATTACTTATGGAGATAGTTAAGCATAAATGTCATCTGAATGGCAGTTTGTGATTTTGAGGCTATTTCAGTGAAACAAGGCTGTTTTGGACATTTGACAGATTTATGCTTAATTCTCTCCAAAAGTCATCTGAATGGCAATTTGTGATTTTGAGGTTATTTCATTGAAACAAGGCTGTTTTGGACATTTGACAGATTTATGCTTAATTCTCTCCAAAAGTCATCTGAATGGCAATTTGTGATTTTGAGGTTATTTCATTGAAACAAGGCTGTTTTGGACATTTGACAGATTTATGCTTAATTCTCTCCAAAAGTCATCTGAATGACAGTTTTGGAGAGAATCAAGCATAAATCTGTCAAATGTTAAAAACAGCCTTGTTTCACTGAAATAGCCTCAAAATCACAAACTGACATTCAGATTACTTATGGAGATAGTTAAGCATAAATGTCATCTGAATGTCAGTTTGTGATTTTGAGGTTATTTCATTGAAACAAGGCTGTTTTGGACATTTGACAGATTTATGCTTAATTCTCTCCAAAAGTCATCTGAATGGCAATTTGTGATTTTGAGGTTATTTCATTGAAACAAGGCTGTTTTGGATATTTGACAGATTTATGCTTAATTCTCTCCAAAGTCATCTGAATGACAGTTTTGGAGAGAATCAAGCATAAATCTGTCAAATGTTAAAAACAGCCTTGTTTCACTGAAATAGCCTCAAAATCACAAACTGACATTCAGATTACTTATGGAGATAGTTAAGCATAAATGTCATCTGAATGGCAGTTTGTGATTTTGAGGTTATTTCATTGAAACAAGGCTGTTTTGGACATTTGACAGATTTATGCTTAATTCTCTCCAAAAGTCATCTGAATGGCAATTTGTGATTTTGAGGTTATTTCATTGAAACAAGGCTGTTTTGGACATTTGACAGATTTATGCTTAATTCTCTCCAAAAGTCATCTGAATGGCAATTTGTGATTTTGAGGTTATTTCATTGAAACAAGGCTGTTTTGGACATTTGACAGATTTATGCTTAATTCTCTCCAAAAGTCATCTGAATGGCAATTTGTGATTTTGAGGTTATTTCAGTGAAACAAGGCTGTTTTGGATATTTGACAGATTTATGCTTAATTCTCTCCAAAAGTCATCTGAATGACAGTTTTGGAGAGAATCAAGCATAAATCTGTCAAATGTTAAAAACAGCCTTGTTTCACTGAAATAGCCTCAAAATCACAAACTGACATTCAGATTACTTATGGAGATAGTTAAGCATAAATGTCATCTGAATGGCAGTTTGTGATTTTGAGGTTATTTCAGTGAAACAAGGCTGTTTTGGACATTTGACAGATTTATGCTTAATTCTCTCCAAAAGTCATCTGAATGGCAATTTGTGATTTTGAGGTTATTTCATTGAAACAAGGCTGTTTTGGACATTTGACAGATTTATGCTTAGTTCTCTCCAAAAGTCATCTGAATGGCAATTTGTGATTTTGAGGTTATTTCATTGAAACAAGGCTGTTTTGGACACTTGACAGATTTATGCTTAATTCTCTCCAAAAGTCATCTGAATGGCAATTTGTGATTTTGAGGTTATTTCAGTGAAACAAGGCTGTTTTGGACATTTGACAGATTTATGCTTAATTCTCTCCAAAAGTCATCTGAATGGCAATTTGTGATTTTGAGGTTATTTCATTGAAACAAGGCTGTTTTGGACATTTGACAGATTTATGCTTAATTCTCTCCAAAAGTCATCTGAATGACAGTTTTGGAGAGAATCAAGCATAAATCTGTCAAATGTTAAAAACAGCCTTGTTTCACTGAAATAGCCTCAAAATCACAAACTGACATTCAGATTACTTATGGAGATAGTTAAGCATAAATGTCATCTGAATGGCAGTTTGTGATTTTGAGGTTATTTCATTGAAACAAGGCTGTTTTGGACATTTGACAGATTTATGCTTAATTCTCTCCAAAAGTCATCTGAATGGCAATTTGTGATTTTGAGGTTATTTCAGTGAAACAAGGCTGTTTTGGACATTTGACAGATTTATGCTTAATTCTCTCCAAAAGTCATCTGAATGACAGTTTTGGAGAGAATCAAGCATAAATCTGTCAAATGTTAAAAACAGCCTTGTTTCACTGAAATAGCCTCAAAATCACAAACTGACATTCAGATTACTTATGGAGATAGTTAAGCATAAATGTCATCTGAATGGCAGTTTGTGATTTTGAGGTTATTTCAGTGAAACAAGGCTGTTTTGGACATTTGACAGATTTATGCTTAATTCTCTCCAAAAGTCATCTGAATGGCAATTTGTGATTTTGAGGTTATTTCATTGAAACAAGGCTGTTTTGGACATTTGACAGATTTATGCTTAATTCTCTCCAAAAGTCATCTGAATGACAGTTTTGGAGAGAATCAAGCATAAATCTGTCAAATGTTAAAAACAGCCTTGTTTCAATGAAATAACCTCAAAATCACAAATTGCCATTCAGATGACTTTTGGAGAGAATTAAGCATAAATCTGTCAAATGTCCAAAACAGCCTTGTTTCAATGAAATAACCTCAAAATCACAAATTGCCATTCAGATGACTTTTTGGAGAGAATTAAGCATAAATCTGTCAAATGTCCAAAACAGCCTTGTTTCAATGAAATAACCTCAAAATCACAAACTGCCATTCAGATGACATTTATGCTTAACTATCTCCATAAGTAATCTGAATGTCAGTTTGTGATTTTGAGGCTATTTCAGTGAAACAAGGCTGTTTTTAACATTTGACAGATTTATGCTTGATTCTCTCCAAAACTGTCATTCAGATGACTTTTGGAGAGAATTAAGCATAAATCTGTCAAATATCCAAAACAGCCTTGTTTCAATGAAATAACCTCAAAATCACAAATTGCCATTCAGATGACTTTTTGGAGAGAATTAAGCATAAATCTGTCAAATGTCCAAAACAGCCTTGTTTCAATGAAATAACCTCAAAATCACAACTGCCATTCAGATGACATTTATGCTTAACTATCTCCATAAGTAATCTGAATGTCAGTTTGTGATTTTGAGGCTATTTCAGTGAAACAAGGCTGTTTTTAACATTTGACAGATTTTATGCTTGATTCTCATCCAAAACTGTCATTCGAATGACTTTTGGAGAGAATTAAGCATAAATCTGTCAAATATCCAAAACAGCCTTGTTTCAATGAAATAACCTCAAAATCACAAACTGCAATTCAGATGACAATTTATGCTTAACTATCTCCATAAGTAATCTGAATGTCAGTTTGTGATTTTGAGGCTATTCAGTGAAAACAAGGCTGTTTTTAAAATTTGACAGATTTATGCTTGATTCTCTCCAAAACTGTCATTCAGATGACTTTGGAGAGAATTAAGCATAAATCTGTCAAATGTCCAAAACAGCCTTGTTTCAATGAAATAACCTCAAAATCACAAACTGCCATTCAGATGACATTTATGCTTAACTATCTCCATAAGTAATCTGAATGTCAGTTTGTGATTTTGAGGCTATTTCAGTGAAACAAGGCTGTTTTTAACATTTGACAGATTTATGCTTGATTCTCTCCAAAACTGTCATTCAGATGACTTTTGGAGAGAATTAAGCATAAATCTGTCAAATGTCCAAAACAGCCTTGTTTCAATGAAATAACCTCAAAATCACAAATTGCCATTCAGATGACATTTATGCTTAACTATCTCCATAAGTAATCTGAATGTCAGTTTGTGATTTTGAGGCTATTTCAGTGAAACAAGGCTGTTTTTAACATTTGACAGATTTATGCTTGATTCTCTCCAAAACTGTCATTCAGATGACTTTTGGAGAGAATTAAGCATAAATCTGTCAAATGTCCAAAACAGCCTTGTTTCAATGAAATAACCTCAAAATCACAAATTGCCATTCAGATGACTTTTGGAGAGAATTAAGCATAAATCTGTCAAATGTCCAAAACAGCCTTGTTTCAATGAAATAACCTCAAAATCACAAATTGCCATTCAGATGACTTTTGGAGAGAATTAAGCATAAATCTGTCAAATGTCCAAAACAGCCTTGTTTCAATGAAATAACCTCAAAATCACAAACTGCCATTCAGATGACATTTATGCTTAACTATCTCCATAAGTAATCTGAATGTCAGTTTGTGATTTTGAGGCTATTTCAGTGAAACAAGGCTGTTTTTAACATTTGACAGATTTATGCTTGATTCTCTCCAAAACTGTCATTCAGATGACTTTTGGAGAGAATTAAGCATAAATCTGTCAAATATCCAAAACAGCCTTGTTTCAATGAAATAACCTCAAAATCACAAACTGCCATTCAGATGACATTTATGCTTAACTATCTCCATAAGTAATCTGAATGTCAGTTTGTGATTTTGAGGCTATTTCAGTGAAACAAGGCTGTTTTTAACATTTGACAGATTTATGCTTGATTCTCTCCAAAACTGTCATTCAGATGACTTTTGGAGAGAATTAAGCATAAATCTGTCAAATGTCCAAAACAGCCTTGTTTCAATGAAATAACCTCAAAATCACAAATTGCCATTCAGATGACTTTTGGAAGAGAATTAAGCATAAATCTGTCAAATGTCCAAAACAGCCTTGTTTCAATGAAATAACCTCAAAATCACAAATTGCCATTCAGATGACTTTTGGAGAGAATTAAGCATAAATCTGTCAAATGTCCAAAACAGCCTTGTTTCAATGAAATAACCTCAAAATCACAAATTGCCATTCAATGACTTTTGGAGAGAATTAAGCATAAATCTGTCAAATGTCCAAAACAAGCCTTGTTTCAATGAAATAACCTCAAAATCACAATTGCCATTCAGATGACTTTTGGAGAGAATAAGCATAATCTGTCAAATGTCCAAAACAGCCTTGTTTCAATGAAATAACCTCAAAATCACAAATTGCCGTTCAGATGACTTTTGGAGAGAATTAAGCATAAATCTGTCAAATGTCCAAAACAGCCTTGTTTCAATGAAATAACCTCAAAATCACAAACTGCCATTCAGATGACATTTATGCTTAACTATCTCCATAAGTAATCTGAATGTCAGTTTGTGATTTTGAGGCTATTTCAGTGAAACAAGGCTGTTTTTAACATTTGACAGATTTATGCTTGATTCTCTCCAAAACTGTCATTCAGATGACTTTTGGAGAGAATTAAGCATAAATCTGTCAAATGTCCAAAACAGCCTTGTTTCAATGAAATAACCTCAAAATCACAAATTGCCATTCAGATGACTTTTGGAGAGAATTAAGCATAAATCTGTCAAATGTCCAAAACAGCCTTGTTTCAATGAAATAACCTCAAAATCACAAACTGCCATTCAGATGACATTTATGCTTAACTATCTCCATAAGTAATCTGAATGTCAGTTTGTGATTTTGAGGCTATTTCAGTGAAACAAGGCTGTTTTTAACATTTGACAGATTTATGCTTGATTCTCTCCAAAACTGTCATTCAGATGACTTTTGGAGAGAATTAAGCATAAATCTGTCAAATATCCAAAACAGCCTTGTTTCAATGAAATAACCTCAAAATCACAAATTGCCATTCAGATGACTTTTGGAGAGAATTAAGCATAAATCTGTCAAATGTCCAAAACAGCCTTGTTTCAATGAAATAACCTCAAAATCACAAACTGCCATTCAGATGACATTTATGCTTAACTATCTCCATAAGTAATCTGAATGTCAGTTTGTGATTTTGAGGCTATTTCAGTGAAACAAGGCTGTTTTTAACATTTGACAGATTTATGCTTGATTCTCTCCAAAACTGTCATTCAGATGACTTTTGGAGAGAATTAAGCATAAATCTGTCAAATATCCAAAACAGCCTTGTTTCAATGAAATAACCTCAAAATCACAAATTGCCATTCAGATGACTTTTGGAGAGAATTAAGCATAAATCTGTCAAATGTCCAAAACAGCCTTGTTTCAATGAAATAACCTCAAAATCACAAATTGCCATTCAGATGACTTTTGGAGAGAATTAAGCATAAATCTGTCAAATGTCCAAAACAGCCTTGTTTCATTGAAATAACCTCAAAATCACAAACTGCCATTCAGATGCCATTTATGCTTAACTATCTCCATAAGTAATCTGAATGTCAGTTTGTGATTTTGAGGCTATTTCAGTGAAACAAGGCTGTTTTTAACATTTGACAGATTTATGCTTGATTCTCTCCAAAACTGTCATTCAGATGACTTTTGGAGAGAATTAAGCATAAATCTGTCAAATATCCAAAACAGCCTTGTTTCAATGAAATAACCTCAAAATCACAAATTGCCATTCAGATGACTTTTGGAGAGAATTAAGCATAAATCTGTCAAATGTCCAAAACAGCCTTGTTTCAATGAAATAACCTCAAAATCACAAACTGCCATTCAGATGACATTTATGCTTAACTATCTCCATAAGTAATCTGAATGTCAGTTTGTGATTTTGAGGCTATTTCAGTGAAACAAGGCTGTTTTTAACATTTGACAGATTTATGCTTGATTCTCTCCAAAACTGTCATTCAGATGACTTTTGGAGAGAATTAAGCATAAATCTGTCAAATATCCAAAACAGCCTTGTTTCAATGAAATAACCTCAAAATCACAAATTGCCATTCAGATGACTTTTGGAGAGAATTAAGCATAAATCTGTCAAATGTCCAAAACAGCCTTGTTTCAATGAAATAACCTCAAAATCACAAATTGCCATTCAGATGACTTTTGGAGAGAATTAAGCATAAATCTGTCAAATGTCCAAAACAGCCTTGTTTCAATGAAATAACCTCAAAATCACAAATTGCCATTCAGATGACTTTTGGAGAGAATTAAGCATAAATCTGTCAAATGTCCAAAACAGCCTTGTTTCAATGAAATAACCTCAAAATCACAAATTGCCATTCAGATGACTTTTTGGAGAGAATTAAGCATAAATCTGTCAAATGTCCAAAACAGCCTTGTTTCAATGAAATAACCTCAAAATCACAAACTGCCATTCAGATGACATTTATGCTTAACTATCTCCATAAGTAATCTGAATGTCAGTTTGTGATTTTGAGGCTATTTCAGTGAAACAAGGCTGTTTTTAACATTTGACAGATTTATGCTTGATTCTCTCCAAAACTGTCATTCAGATGACTTTTGGAGAGAATTAAGCATAAATCTGTCAAATATCCAAAACAGCCTTGTTTCAATGAAATAACCTCAAAATCACAAATTGCCATTCAGATGACTTTTGGAGAGAATTAAGCATAAATCTGTCAAATGTCCAAAACAGCCTTGTTTCAATGAAATAACCTCAAAATCACAAACTGCCATTCAGATGACATTTATGCTTAACTATCTCCATAAGTAATCTGAATGTCAGTTTGTGATTTTGAGGCTATTTCAGTGAAACAAGGCTGTTTTTAACATTTGACAGATTTATGCTTGATTCTCTCCAAAACTGTCATTCAGATGACTTTTGGAGAGAATTAAGCATAAATCTGTCAAATATCCAAAACAGCCTTGTTTCAATGAAATAACCTCAAAATCACAAATTGCCATTCAGATGACTTTTGGAGAGAATTAAGCATAAATCTGTCAAATGTCCAAAACAGCCTTGTTTCAATGAAATAACCTCAAAATCACAAATTGCCATTCAGATGACTTTTTGGAGAGAATTAAGCATAAATCTGTCAAATGTCCAAAACAGCCTTGTTTCAATGAAATAACCTCAAAATCACAAACTGCCATTCAGATGACATTTATGCTTAACTATCTCCATAAGTAATCTGAATGTCAGTTTGTGATTTTGAGGCTATTTCAGTGAAACAAGGCTGTTTTTAACATTTGACAGATTTATGCTTGATTCTCTCCAAAACTGTCATTCAGATGACTTTTGGAGAGAATTAAGCATAAATCTGTCAAATATCCAAAACAGCCTTGTTTCAATGAAATAACCTCAAAATCACAAATTGCCATTCAGATGACTTTTGGAGAGAATTAAGCATAAATCTGTCAAATGTCCAAAACAGCCTTGTTTCAATGAAATAACCTCAAAATCACAAATTGCCATTCAGATGACTTTTTGGAGAGAATTAAGCATAAATCTGTCAAATGTCCAAAACAGCCTTGTTTCAATGAAATAACCTCAAAATCACAAACTGCCATTCAGATGACATTTATGCTTAACTATCTCCATAAGTAATCTGAATGTCAGTTTGTGATTTTGAGGCTATTTCAGTGAAACAAGGCTGTTTTTAACATTTGACAGATTTATGCTTGATTCTCTCCAAAACTGTCATTCAGATGACTTTTGGAGAGAATTAAGCATAAATCTGTCAAATATCCAAAACAGCCTTGTTTCAATGAAATAACCTCAAAATCACAAATTGCCATTCAGATGACTTTTGGAGAGAATTAAGCATAAATCTGTCAAATGTCCAAAACAGCCTTGTTTCAATGAAATAACCTCAAAATCACAAATTGCCATTCAGATGACTTTTGGAGAGAATTAAGCATAAATCTGTCAAATGTCCAAAACAGCCTTGTTTCAATGAAATAACCTCAAAATCACAAACTGCCATTCAGATGACATTTATGCTTAACTATCTCCATAAGTAATCTGAATGTCAGTTTGTGATTTTGAGGCTATTTCAGTGAAACAAGGCTGTTTTTAACATTTGACAGATTTATGCTTGATTCTCTCCAAAACTGTCATTCAGATGACTTTTGGAGAGAATTAAGCATAAATCTGTCAAATATCCAAAACAGCCTTGTTTCAATGAAATAACCTCAAAATCACAAATTGCCATTCAGATGACTTTTGGAGAGAATTAAGCATAAATCTGTCAAATGTCCAAAACAGCCTTGTTTCAATGAAATAACCTCAAAATCACAAATTGCCATTCAGATGACTTTTGGAGAGAATTAAGCATAAATCTGTCAAATGTCCAAAACAGCCTTGTTTCAATGAAATAACCTCAAAATCACAAACTGACATTCAGATGACATTTATGCTTAACTATCTCCATAAGTAATCTGAATGTCAGTTTGTGATTTTGAGGCTATTTCAGTGAAACAAGGCTGTTTTTAACATTTGACAGATTTATGCTTGATTCTCTCCAAAACTGTCATTCAGATGACTTTTGGAGAGAATTAAGCATAAATCTGTCAAATATCCAAAACAGCCTTGTTTCAATGAAATAACCTCAAAATCACAAATTGCCATTCAGATGACTTTTGGAGAGAATTAAGCATAAATCTGTCAAATGTCCAAAACAGCCTTGTTTCAATGAAATAACCTCAAAATCACAAATTGCCATTCAGATGACTTTTTGGAGAGAATTAAGCATAAATCTGTCAAATGTCCAAAACAGCCTTGTTTCAATGAAATAACCTCAAAATCACAAACTGCAATTCAGATGACATTTATGCTTAACTATCTCCATAAGTAATCTGAATGTCAGTTTGTGATTTTGAGGCTATTTCAGTGAAACAAGGCTGTTTTTAACATTTGACAGATTTACAGATGTAGCACTCCAGATCAGACTCAAAAGGGTGTGTCCCAGTCAAAAGCTCAGCGGATGCCAGGGGCTGGGGGTGTTGCCAAATTGCTAGAGGGCGTTGCCCAATTTCCCCATGTGTTCAATTACAGGATTTAACCATGAGATGGCGCTTCATTCACAAAATACACAATGGGTGTTGTAGAAACATCAATATTTTAGATCAAATAAAGTATATAGTTTGCTTTATGCAGTATATTTCCTGTAATATTGTACAGTAGATTGAAGTAAATCAATTTATACATTAAGATAAAATAAGATGGACCTTTATTAATCCCGTGGGGAAATTCAGTAGTTCAAACAGCAACAGGGTGAGAGTGAAAAACAGGACAGCACAGATTCACACAGATTAATAAAATCAAAAATAAGATGAGCGATAAAAAATAATAATAATAATGAGAAACTATGAAATAAGAAATGAATAAAACTAAAATGTAATTATCATATCATATATTATAATGTATTGTATTATTAAGTAATATCATACATTAACCCCATTATAGCAGATGCCACATTAAATGGATGAACACATGTATGCATCAATAATTACAACAGAGTATTTCTAAATACAAGTTGTAAAAATACTTATATGTATTTAATATTAACCCTTTGGAGTCGACCGTCACGCCGGCGTGATCAGATCACATGACCTGTTCAAGCCGGTGCCGCATAAAAACAACAGTCCGGACAACATTGCCGTGTGTTTCTGTCGAAAGTGCTGGCTTGAAACTACTGTATATCCCAGTCTTTGATTCATGCAAAAAGACCCAGTAAACACGGAGATACGGTGATATAAAGTTAATACATTTCAAAAGTATGAAATATGGAAGCACATATTTGAATATCTTCGCCATATTTGATCATTTTACGAAACGGAAAATACTGGAAACTGTAGATCCTGCTCAACAGGATGTATTTACCAGGAAGGGGTGAGGTAATCAGGTAAACGGAGTGATACGAAACGAGACGAAAAGAGACGAAGAGGGACGGCGGGAACCGAAGAGAGACGGCGGGAAATGGAGAGAGACGAAGATATACGAAGACAGGCTGCGGGAGACGAAGAGAGGCTGCGGGAGACTGCGATTGAAGTAAAGTGACAAACAAACATTGAAAATGTAAATATAGTTAGATATATTTAGAGTTTTGAAGACTCAACTATGATGAAGAGAACTCTGAACGTGAGTCAAGCTTTAAGCTTGTTTTTTGACATGGAGGAGGAGGAATCTGTGATGTTGCCCTCTGTGTCGTAGTTGACAGAAACCGCTTTGAAGCGTGGCACAGATAAAGACAGAAAAAACAGATTTTTGTACATAATGTGTATATATATATATATTTGTATTATATTTATAATAACACTTTTGCCTTATCAGAATGAAATCCCATGCTACCTCAATCAAACTTTCACATTATCATAGTCACATCCCATGTATATATTTCCAGCTTTTAAATGGTTTCGTTGTGTATGTTTGTGTTGTGAAAAATAAAATCATTTTCAAAATCTGTTTTTACATATATGTTGTGATTTTGGGTCCAAAATGTTCATATAGTAGAAGATCACCTACATCCAAACGAAATAAATATAATTAATTATGATGAATACGTTAAGTCTTGTTCATTGTTTTTCACTTTTATTAAATGTTTGATATTTCTTTCTCTGTGATCACAGGAGGGGGGAGAGCTGTGGAATGTGACTCCACGCATTCCGATGGCCAATTAGTTTTAAACAAAGGGTCCCCAACATACATATGAAACATGGGGGGGTTGGGGCTGGAGAACGGTATGGTCCTACCGTTTTCATACTTTATATATCTTAGCATATTCATACACACTGTTCATACTGCTCACAGGCTGATATCTAGTGTATTCATACCCCTCACTGTTTATTCATCATTCAATTAATTATATATTTTATTCTGTAGATTGTGAACATTACTTTTCACTTTACTGCTTGTTGCTCCTGGTTAGAAGCTAAACTGCATTTCGTTGTCTCAGTATCGGCGGTCACTCCTGATGAACCCACCAGGGCTGTTTCCTCAGAACGAGAGGAACGTTTTTACCAGGACAGCTTTTTTAAGGGACAGCATCGCCCTGAGATCTATGCTGCTAATATGTTCATGGCCATAACGCCATTTGTAACATATGGGAGAATGGTGAAAATAACCAACTGGACTGGGACCAATGGGAAAATGCCTCTTCCCCTCAATGTGAAGCAACAGATTGAGTCTTATGTTTCCAATCGGTTCCCAAATCTGAACATTGACCAGTGGCATAAGATCAGGAGCCGGGTAAACGAGAGACTGAGGAGCCCCAGAAAAACAGATCCCGAAATCGCTCGTCCTGGTTTCCGCAGCAGATAGGCCTACAGCATGTGTCTGTTACTGTATGTCAGTTATTTTAAATAAAATGGTGAAAACTGAACTTGAAAATTGTTTCCTCTTTTTATTTTCGGGATGGGGAGACGTGTGTGATTAAAAATTCATTCGCAGAAATGTGAAGTGATCTAACTAAGTTCTATTCATATTCTTGACGGGAAGAGCCGTGTAAATGGGTGGCCATATGCATTTGAAAAGCAATATAAATCACACAGTTATTATGCAATAGGCTATAAAAGCACCACCGATTACCTTTCTCCAATTCAAACTCTTGACGGGAAAAAAGGAAGGTGTAAATGGTTGGGCTATACTGTACTGTATACATACAAAGGCCATTCAATAGACGTTCAATATATAGTATTCGTTTATTAGAGTCGGCTTGACTCGGTTTGCATTCATAAAGAATGCACAAATGTGTTTAATCGTTAATGTCATAGTATTCGTTTATTAGTCCCCGAGGGGAAATGGGTAGCAGCACATCACAGAGGCATTTAAAAAGTGAAGAACATTCAAGTTAAACAATACTAAGTAAACAATTAACACAGTAAATTATGTGGATTAAATCACATTTATTTCGTTAAAAATAAACAAAATGACTCGGTTTGCATTCATAAAGAATGCACACACGTGTTTAATCGTTCATGTCAGATATGTAGGCCTACTAAGTAAATAGCCTACATTAGTTCCTGCTCAAGATTAGATTCAACTTTATTGTTATTGCACAGATTACAGGTACTGAGACAACGAAATGCAGTTTAGCTTCTAACCAGGTGCAACAAGCAGTAAAGTGAAAAGTAATGTTCACAATCTACAGAATAAAATATATAATGAATTGAATGATGAATAAACAGTGAGGGGTATGAATACACTAGATATCAGCCTGTGAGCAGTATGAACAGTGTGTTAATCGTTAATGTCAGATATGTACTAAGTAAATAGCCTACATTAATTTCATGATGGATTAAACCACATTTATTTCGTTAAAAATAAACAAAATGATTAAATGCAGGGTGAATTGCCCTAATGTGGAACATTTTTGCATTTCAGACTTCGGGAATATATTGCGCCATGAAGCCGATACAATAAATCAAAATCCAGTAACATTCTGAAATCCCCAGGATGTGTCCTAATCAAACCAAAAGAGAACATGCAGATATTAAACTCATACAAGAAATGGTAGACAAAACTGTCATTCAGATGACTTTTGGAGAGAATTAAGCATAAATCTGTCAAATATCCAAAACAGCCTTGTTTCAATGAAATAACCTCAAAATCACAAATTGCCATTCAGATGACTTTTTGGAGAGAATTAAGCATAAATCTGTCAAATGTCCAAAACAGCCTTGTTTCAATGAAATAACCTCAAAATCACAAACTGCCATTCAGATGACATTTATGCTTAACTATCTCCATAAGTAATCTGAATGTCAGTTTGTGATTTTGAGGCTATTTCAGTGAAACAAGGCTGTTTTTAACATTTGACAGATTTATGCTTGATTCTCTCCAAAACTGTCATTCAGATGACTTTTGGAGAGAATTAAGCATAAATCTGTCAAATATCCAAAACAGCCTTGTTTCAATGAAATAACCTCAAAATCACAAATTGCCATTCAGATGACTTTTGGAGAGAATTAAGCATAAATCTGTCAAATGTCCAAAACAGCCTTGTTTCAATGAAATAACCTCAAAATCACAAATTGCCATTCAGGTGACTTTTTGGAGAGAATTAAGCATAAATCTGTCAAAGGTCCAAAACAGCCTTGTTTCAATGAAATAACCTCAAAATCACAAACTGCCATTCAGATGACATTTATGCTTAACTATCTCCATAAGTAATCTGAATGTCAGTTTGTGATTTTGAGGCTATTTCAGTGAAACAAGGCTGTTTTTAACATTTGACAGATTTATGCTTGATTCTCTCCAAAACTGTCATTCAGATGACTTTTGGAGAGAATTAAGCATAAATCTGTCAAATATCCAAAACAGCCTTGTTTCAATGAAATAACCTCAAAATCACAAACTGACATTCAGATGACATTTATGCCTAACTATCTCCATTAGTGTTGTCACGATACCAACATTTTGGTTTCGATACCGATACCAAGTCAAGAATTGCGATTCCGATTCTTTTTCGATACTTTTCTTAAAAAAAGGGAAACACGGAATATCGGCTTTAAAATTAGGAATAACAGATGATTTTAGCAGTCAGATCAACTAAAGCAGCAGTTAGTAAGAACAGAAACGCCAAAGAGTCACATCTAATATAAATATATATAAAAGCATTTATTTTAATTGTGTAGCAGTGAGTTTAACATTTTGGCAGCACTGTTGAGCATTTTGAAAATGTATTTTCATGCCTCTGTGCAAGGCTTAGTCTTTCTATCTGTATAGCCACCGGTGTAAAGTAACCAAGTTCATAAACTCAAGTACTACTTGGGTACAATTTTGAGATACGTGTACTTTATTTAAGTATTTCAATATTTCTTTTGCTACTTTGTACTTCTAATCCACTACAGTTCAGAAATAATGGTGTACTTTTCCTCCACTACATGTATTTAATCCCTTTAGTTACTCTACAGATCTGGATGAATGATGTGAAATATAACCAAGTGTTGAATCAGACTTTAGTTCCACCTGGAGTAAATCCACCAGCTACCCTGCAGTCTACAAAGTCATTCAAACTAGCTGCACATTTACCAGCTTTGAGAACACTTTCATGATCAATCATTATAAAACATATCATATATATTATTCTGAAATGGACCAATTTGCACAATGACTACTTTTACTGTCGCTACTTTAATACTTTTACTTGAGGAACATTTTGAATGCAGTACTTTTACTGTAACAGAGTATTCCTACACTCTGGTGCTTCTAGTACAAGACCTGAGTACTTATACTTTTACTGTCGCTACTATAACTCTATTTTGATGATAATACTTTTGTACTTTTATTTGAGGAACATTTTGATTGCAGGATTGTTCCTACATTCTGGTACTTCTACTTTAACTCAAGTACAATACCTGGGTTCTTCTACTTTTACTCAAGTACAAGATATATACTTATACCACCTCCGTTTATAGCCTATGAAAAAAACTAATAGAAAACGAAGGCTAAAGCTAACGTTAGCAGATAGTGATGCTAGTTTGCTAGTTAAGTTTGCTCAACAATAATATTGCGACAGAAAAACTGTTCAGTGCACATCACGCTCTGCCGCTCCCACAGGGAGCTCTGCTCTGAACACCTGAACCGCCCGTTCACAGACTTCTGGCGTCTTTTTTGTCAACAAGCCGAGGCGCAGCGGCAGTTGCACTCCCACTTGCAGCCATGCTTCTCGTTTTCTCACATGCTCTGGCAGCTAGCGCGTGGCCGCGTGCACGAGAGAGGGGAGGGACTTAGAGCGTGATTGAGAGGAGCGGGACTGCAGGCAGGGCTGCCGTGCAGGAAGTGGAAGCAGAGCGCTGAACACACACGGCTCTTATTAAAACGGCGCTTTTTCACGGGAGTACTTTTCCCCGTCATTCTTAAAGTACCGATACTAATGAAACGGAGGAATCGTACCGTTTTTAACGGCAGGGTATCGCGGTACCTTTCAAGTATCGGTACACCGTGCAACACTAATCTCCATAAGTAATCTGAATGTCAGTTTGTGATTTTGAGGCTATTTCAGTGAAACAAGGCTGTTTTTAACATTTAACAGATTTATGCTTGATTCTCTCCAAAACTGTCATTCAGATGACTTTTGGAGAGAATTAAGCATAAATCTGTCAAATATCCAAAACAGCCTTGTTTCAATGAAATAACCTCAAAATCACAAATTGCCATTCAGATGACTTTTGGAGAGAATTAAGCATAAATCTGTCAAATGTCCAAAACAGCCTTGTTTCAATGAAATAACCTCAAAATCACAAATTGCCATTCAGATGACTTTTTGGAGAGAATTAACAGGGTGTCCGCGGGGTCTTAAAAAGTATTAAAAGTTGATAAATCAATTTAGCGAAAATTAAGGCTATTAAAAAGTATTAAAAAGTATTAAACGGCATTTTCCAAGGTATTAAGAAGGTCCACAGCAACGACAACATGAAACACCCTTTAATTTACTGAAACAACATGTCGGGAAACCCCCTCAAAGCGGCCCCATGCATAGCGTGCCATAAAATGCTGCTTTTATTTTAAGTTTCGTTGCCTTGCTCCGCTCTGTGGGGGGGGGGGTTTATCTGCTGGTGGACTACCTGAGAGATATACAGCAGGAGAACACGCCGTCCACCGCGGAGAATAAACAGAAGGGCGACCATGACAACCATGCTCCGGGGTCTTCTTCGCTGCTTTTGGTGTATTTTGTGGCGGCAGCAGCGCCACTTACAGGCCTGGCATATGTACTACAGCGTTTCCAGCATTTCCAGCGGTCTAGTGTGAACGGACACGTTAATGAATCGAATGCGTGTGAACGGAAGACTTTTTTGCATTTGCGTTTTTCTGTATGAGGCCCCTCGTGGGGCCGGGGTCTAAGCCAAACTATATCCGGTCACAGAGATCTGCTATTTTAAAGTAAGGTCAACACATATCTACCCTAAATATAGTCTATATTAAGAACGAGAAAAGTCTTAACATATATATTGTTTTTTGTAAACATATGACAAATGTGTGAGGGGGATGACGTCAGAGCGTCGTCCTATGTGCCGGGCTTGGCCCCGGACAGCCCCAGCCCAATTTAACCCCTGGGTGAGGGAGCTCCTATATGGCATTACCCCGCTGAAGCTCATGAAGTTTAATATTTCATATTTCAAAGTTTTGTCAATTGTTTTGTTTATTGGTCAAATACTGGTTTCTTATGGTTTCTGAGGAGTTTACTGGAATGAAAGAGCACAGAAGCAACAAAGCAGCATGCTGCATTAACCCTGACCTTCACAGAGAGGTTGAAGTTCATGTGGAGAGGAGGCTTCAGTATTCTGTCTGCACTCTGTTTAGTTGTGCTATCTTACAATCAATAGTAAATGTGAGATAAAGTGTGTCGCCAATGTAACCGGTGAGAACTCGAAGTTGCGATGAGGTCTTAAAATGTATGGAAAGGGTCTTAAAAAAGGTCTTAAAAGGTATTACATTTGACTTCAGGATTCCTGCATATACCCTGATTAAGCATAAATCTGTCAAATGTCCAAAACAGCCTTGTTTCAATTAAATAACCTCAAAATCACAAAGTGCAATTCAGATGACATGTATGCTTAACTATCTCCATAAGTAATCTGAATGTCAGTTTGTGATTTTGAGGCTATTTCAGTGAAACAAGGCTGTTTTTAACATTTGACAGATTTATGCTTGATTCTCTCCAAAACTGTCATTCAGATGACTTTTGGAGAGAATTAAGCATAAATCTGTCAAATATCCAAAACAGCCTTGTTTCAATGAAATAACCTCAAAATCACAAATTGCCATTCAGATGACTTTTGGAGAGAATTAAGCATAAATCTGTCAAATATCCAAAACAGCCTTGTTTCAATGAAATAACCTCAAAATCACAAATTGCCATTCAGATGACTTTTGGAGAGAATTAAGCATAAATCTGTCAAATGTCCAAAACAGCCTTGTTTCAATGAAATAACCTCAAAATCACAAACTGCAATTCAGATGACATTTATGCTTAACTATCTCCATAAGTAATCTGAATGTCAGTTTGTGATTTTGAGGCTATTTCAGTGAAACAAGGCTGTTTTTAACATTTGACAGATTTATGCTTGATTCTCTCCAAAACTGTCATTCAGATGACTTTTGGAGAGAATTAAGCATACATCTGTCAAATATCCAAAACAGCCTTGTTTCAATGAAATAACCTCAAAATCACAAATTGCCATTCAGATGACTTTTGGAGAGAATTAAGCATAAATCTGTCAAATGTCCAAAACAGCCTTGTTTCAATGAAATAACCTCAAAATCACAAACTGCAATTCAGATGACATTTATGCTTAACTATCTCCATAAGTAATCTGAATGTCAGTTTGTGATTTTGAGGCTATTTCAGTGAAACAAGGCTGTTTTTAACATTTGACAGATTTATGCTTGATTCTCTCCAAAACTGTCATTCAGATGACTTTTGGAGAGAATTAAGCATAAATCTGTCAAATATCCAAAACAGCCTTGTTTCAATTAAATAACCTCAAAATCACAAATTGCCATTCAGATGACTTTTGGAGAGAATTAAGCATAAATCTGTCAAATGTCCAAAACAGCCTTGTTTCAATGAAATAACCTCAAAATCACAAATTGCCATTCAGATGACTTTTTGGAGAGAATTAAGCATAAATCTGTCAAATGTCCAAAACAGCCTTGTTTCAATGAAATAACCTCAAAATCACAAACTGCAATTCAGATGACATTTATGCTTAACTATCTCCATAAGTAATCTGAATGTCAGTTTGTGATTTTGAGGCTATTTCAGTGAAACAAGGCTGTTTTTAACATTTGACAGATTTATGCTTGATTCTCTCCAAAACTGTCATTCAGATGACTTTTGGAGAGAATTAAGCATAAATCTGTCAAATGTCCAAAACAGCCTTGTTTCAATGAAATAACCTCAAAATCACAAATTGCCATTCAGATGACTTTTTGGAGAGAATTAACAGGGTGTCCGCGGGGTCTTAAAAAGTATTAAAAGTTGATAAATCAATTTAGCGAAAATTAAGGCTATTAAAAAGTATTAAAAAGTATTAAACGGCATTTTCCAAGGTATTAAGAAGGTCCACAGCAACGACAACATGAAACACCCTTTAATTTACTGAAACAACATGTCGGGAAACCCCCTCAAAGCGGCCCCATGCATAGCGTGCCATAAAATGCTGCTTTTATTTTAAGTTTCGTTGCCTTGCTCCGCTCTGTGGGGGGGGGGGTTTATCTGCTGGTGGACTACCTGAGAGATATACAGCAGGAGAACACGCCGTCCACCGCGGAGAATAAACAGAAGGGCGACCATGACAACCATGCTCCGGGGTCTTCTTCGCTGCTTTTGGTGTATTTTGTGGCGGCAGCAGCGCCACTTACAGGCCTGGCATATGTACTACAGCGTTTCCAGCATTTCCAGCGGTCTAGTGTGAACGGACACGTTAATGAATCGAATGCGTGTGAACGGAAGACTTTTTTGCATTTGCGTTTTTCTGTATGAGGCCCCTCGTGGGGCCGGGGTCTAAGCCAAACTATATCCGGTCACAGAGATCTGCTATTTTAAAGTAAGGTCAACACATATCTACCCTAAATATAGTCTATATTAAGAACGAGAAAAGTCTTAACATATATATTGTTTTTTGTAAACATATGACAAATGTGTGAGGGGGATGACGTCAGAGCGTCGTCCTATGTGCCGGGCTTGGCCCCGGACAGCCCCAGCCCAATTTAACCCCTGGGTATTTGTGAGGGAGCTCCTATATGGCATTACCCCGCTGAAGCTCATGAAGTTTAATATTTCATATTTCAAAGTTTTGTCAATTGTTTTGTTTATTGGTCAAATACTGGTTTCTTATGGTTTCTGAGGAGTTTACTGGAATGAAAGAGCACAGAAGCAACAAAGCAGCATGCTGCATTAACCCTGACCTTCACAGAGAGGTTGAAGTTCATGTGGAGAGGAGGCTTCAGTATTCTGTCTGCACTCTGTTTAGTTGTGCTATCTTACAATCAATAGTAAATGTGAGATAAAGTGTGTCGCCAATGTAACCGGTGAGAACTCGAAGTTGCGATGAGGTCTTAAAATGTATGGAAAGGGTCTTAAAAAAGGTCTTAAAAGGTATTACATTTGACTTCAGGATTCCTGCATATACCCTGATTAAGCATACATCTGTCAAATGTCCAAAACAGCCTTGTTTCAATGAAATAACCTCAAAATCACAAACTGCAATTCAGATGACATTTATGCTTAACTATCTCCATAAGTAATCTGAATGTCAGTTTGTGATTTTGAGGCTATTTCAGTGAAACAAGGCTGTTTTTAACATTTGACAGATTTATGCTTGATTCTCTCCAAAACTGTCATTCAGATGACTTTTGGAGAGAATTAAGCATAAATCTGTCAAATATCCAAAACAGCCTTGTTTCAATGAAATAACCTCAAAATCACAAATTGCCATTCAGATGACTTTTGGAGAGAATTAAGCATAAATCTGTCAAATGTCCAAAACAGCCTTGTTTCAATGAAATAACCTCAAAATCACAAATTGCCATTCAGATGACTTTTTGGAGAGAATTAAGCATAAATCTGTCAAATGTCCAAAACAGCCTTGTTTCAATGAAATAACCTCAAAATCACAAACTGCCATTCAGATGACATTTATGCTTAACTATCTCCATAAGTAATCTGAATGTCAGTTTGTGATTTTGAGGCTATTTCAGTGAAACAAGGCTGTTTTTAACATTTGACAGATTTATGCTTGATTCTCTCCAAAACTGTCATTCAGATGACTTTTGGAGAGAATTAAGCATAAATCTGTCAAATGTCCAAAACAGCCTTGTTTCAATGAAATAACCTCAAAATCACAAATTGCCATTCAGATGACTTTTGGAGAGAATTAAGCATAAATCTGTCAAATGTCCAAAACAGCCTTGTTTCAATGAAATAACCTCAAAATCACAAACTGCAATTCAGATGACATTTATGCTTAACTATCTCCATAAGTAATCTGAATGTCAGTTTGTGATTTTGAGGCTATTTCAGTGAAACAAGGCTGTTTTTAACATTTGACAGATTTATGCTTGATTCTCTCCAAAACTGTCATTCAGATGACTTTTGGAGAGAATTAAGCATAAATCTGTCAAATATCCAAAACAGCCTTGTTTCAATGAAATAACCTCAAAATCACAAATTGCCATTCAGATGACTTTTGGAGAGAATTAAGCATAAATCTGTCAAATGTCCAAAACAGCCTTGTTTCAATGAAATAACCTCAAAATCACAAATTGCCATTCAGATGACTTTTTGGAGAGAATTAAGCATAAATCTGTCAAATGTCCAAAACAGCCTTGTTTCAATGAAATAACCTCAAAATCACAAACTGCCATTCAGATGACATTTATGCTTAACTATCTCCATAAGTAATCTGAATGTCAGTTTGTGATTTTGAGGCTATTTCAGTGAAACAAGGCTGTTTTTAACATTTGACAGATTTATGCTTGATTCTCTCCAAAACTGTCATTCAGATGACTTTTGGAGAGAATTAAGCATAAATCTGTCAAATATCCAAAACAGCCTTGTTTCAATGAAATAACCTCAAAATCACAAACTGACATTCAGATGACATTTATGCTTAACTATCTCCATTAGTGTTGTCACGATAAACTGTTAAAAACTGTTCAGTGCACATCACGCTCTGCCGCTCCCACAGGGAGCTCTGCTCTGAACACCTGAACCGCCCGTTCACAGACTTCTGGCGTCTTTTTTGTCAACAAGCCGAGGCGCAGCGGCAGTTGCACTCCCACTTGCAGCCATGCTTCTCGTTTTCTCACATGCTCTGGCAGCTAGCGCGTGACCGCGTGCACGAGAGAGGGGAGGGACTTAGAGCGTGATTGAGAGGAGCGGGACTGCAGGCAGGGCTGCCGTGCAGGGAGTGGAAGCAGAGCGCTGAACACACACGGCTCTTATTAAAACGGCGCTTTTTTTCACGGGAGTACTTTTCCCCGTCATTCTTAAAGTACCGATACTAATGAAACGGAGGAATCGTACCGTTTTTAACGGCAGGGTATCGCGGTACCTTTCAAGTATCGGTACACCGTGCAACACTAATCTCCATAAGTAATCTGAATGTCAGTTTGTGATTTTGAGGCTATTTCAGTGAAACAAGGCTGTTTTTAACATTTGACAGATTTATGCTTGATTCTCTCCAAAACTGTCATTCAGATGACTTTTGGAGAGAATTAAGCATAAATCTGTCAAATATCCAAAACAGCCTTGTTTCAATGAAATAACCTCAAAATCACAAATTGCCATTCAGATGACTTTTGGAGAGAATTAAGCATAAATCTGTCAAATGTCCAAAACAGCCTTGTTTCAATGAAATAACCTCAAAATCACAAATTGCCATTCAGATGACTTTTTGGAGAGAATTAACAGGGTGTCCGCGGGGTCTTAAAAAGTATTAAAAGTTGATAAATCAATTTAGCGAAAATTAAGGCTATTAAAAAGTATTAAAAAGTATTAAACGGCATTTTCCAAGGTATTAAGAAGGTCCACAGCAACAAGGCTGTTTTTAACATTTGACAGATTTATGCTTGATTCTCTCCAAAACTGTCTTTCAGATGACTTTTGGAGAGAATTAAGCATAAATCTGTCAAATATCCAAAACAGCCTTGTTTCAATGAAATAACCTCAAAATCACAAACTGACATTCAGATGACATTTATGCTTAACTATCTCCATTAGTGTTGTCACGATACCAACATTTTGGTTTCGATACCGATACCAAGTCAAGAATTGCGATTCCGATTCTTTTTCGATACTTTTCTTAAAAAAAGGGAAACACGGAATATCGGCTTTAAAATTAGGAATAACAGATGATTTTAGCAGTCAGATCAACTAAAGCAGCAGTTAGTAAGAACAGAAACGCCAAAGAGTCACATCTAATATAAATATATATAAAAGCATTTATTTTAATTGTGTAGCAGTGAGTTTAACATTTTGGCAGCACTGTTGAGCATTTTGAAAATGTATTTCCATGCCTCTGTGCAAGGCTTAGTCTTTCTATCTGTATAGCCACTGGTGTAAAGTAACCAAGTTCATAAACTCAAGTACTACTTGGGTACAATTTTGAGATACTTGTACTTTATTTAAGTATTTCAATATTTCTTTTGCTACTTTGTACTTCTAATCCACTACAGTTCAGAAATAATGGTGTACTTTTCCTCCACTACATGTATTTAATCCCTTTAGTTACTCTACAGATCTGGATGAATGATGTGAAATATAACCAAGTGTTGAATCAGACTTTAGTTCCACCTGGAGTAAATCCACCAGCTACCCTGCAGTCTACAAAGTCATTCAAACTAGCTGCACATTTACCAGCTTTGAGAACACTTTCATGATCAATCATTATAAAACATATCATATATATTATTCTGAAATGGACCAATTTGCACAATGACTACTTTTACTGTCGCTACTTTAATACTTTTACTTGAGGAACATTTTGAATGCAGTACTTTTACTGTAACAGAGTATTCCTACACTCTGGTGCTTCTAGTACAAGACCTGAGTACTTATACTTTTACTGTCGCTACTTTAACTATATTTTGATGATAATACTTTTGTACTTTTATTTGAGGAACATTTTGATTGCAGGATTGTTCCTACATTCTGGTACTTCTACTTTAACTCAAGTACAATACCTGGGTACTTCTACTTTTACTCAAGTACAAGATATATACTTATACCACCTCCGTTTATAGCCTATGAAAAAAACTAATAGAAAACGAAGGCTAAAGCTAACGTTAGCAGATAGTGATGCTAGTTTGCTAGTTAAGTTTGCTCAACAATAATATTGCGACAGAAAAACTGTTCAGTGCACATCACGCTCTGCTGCTCCCACAGGGAGCTCTGCTCTGAACACCTGAACCGCCCGTTCACAGACTTCTGGCGTCTTTTTTGTCAACAAGCCGAGGCGCAGCGGCAGTTGCACTCCCACTTGCAGCCATGCTTCTCGTTTTCTCACATGCTCTGGCAGCTAGCGCGTGGCCGCGTGCACGAGAGAGGGGAGGGACTTAGAGCGTGATTGAGAGGAGCGGGACTGCAGGCAGGGCTGCCGTGCAGGGAGTGGAAGCAGAGCGCTGAACACACACGGCTCTTATTAAAACGGCGCTTTTTCACGGGAGTACTTTTCCCCGTCATTCTTAAAGTACCGATACTAATGAAACGGAGGAATCGTACCGTTTTTAACGGCAGGGTATCGCGGTACCTTTCAAGTATCGGTACACCGTGCAACACTAATCTCCATAAGTAATCTGAATGTCAGTTTGTGATTTTGAGGCTATTTCAGTGAAACAAGGCTGTTTTTAACATTTGACAGATTTATGCTTGATTCTCTCCAAAAACTGTCATTCAGATGACTTTTGGAGAGAATTAAGCATAAATCTGTCAAATATCCAAAACAGCCTTGTTTCAATGAAATAACCTCAAAATCACAAATTGCCATTCAGATGACTTTTGGAGAGAATTAAGCATAAATCTGTCAAATGTCCAAAACAGCCTGTTTCAATGAAATAACCTCAAAATCACAAATTGCCATTCAGATGACTTTTTGGAGAGAATTAACAGGGTGTCCGCGGGGTCTTAAAAAGTATTAAAAGTTGATAAATCAATTTAGTGAAAATTAAGGCTATTAAAAAGTATTAAAAAGTATTAAACGGCATTTTCCAAGGTATTAAGAAGGTCCACAGCAACGACAACATGAAACACCCTTTAATTTACTGAAACAACATGTCGGGAAACCCCCTCAAAGCGGCCCCATGCATAGCGTGCCATAAAATGCTGCTTTTATTTTAAGTTTCGTTGCCTTGCTCCGCTCTGTGGGGGGGGGGGTTTATCTGCTGGTGGACTACCTGAGAGATATACAGCAGGAGAACACGCCGTCCACCGCGGAGAATAAACAGAAGGGCGACCATGACAACCATGCTCCGGGGTCTTCTTCGCTGCTTTTGGTGTATTTTGTGGCGGCAGCAGCGCCACTTACAGGCCTGGCATATGTACTACAGCGTTTCCAGCATTTCCAGCGGTCTAGTGTGAACGGACACGTTAATGAATCGAATGCGTGTGAACAGAAGACTTTTTTGCATTTGCGTTTTTCTGTATGAGGCCCCTCGTGGGGCCGGGGTCTAAGCCAAACTATATCCGGTCACAGAGATCTGCTATTTTAAAGTAAGGTCAACACATATCTACCCTAAATATAGTCTATATTAAGAACGAGAAAAGTCTTAACATATATATTGTTTTTTGTAAACATATGACAAATGTGTGAGGGGGATGACGTCAGAGCGTCGTCCTATGTGCCGGGCTTGGCCCCGGACAGCCCCAGCCCAATTTAACCCCTGGGTATTTGTGAGGGAGCTCCTATATGGCATTACCCCGCTGAAGCTCATGAAGTTTAATATTTCATATTTCAAAGTTTTGTCAATTGTTTTGTTTATTGGTCAAATACTGGTTTCTTATGGTTTCTGAGGAGTTTACTGGAATGAAAGAGCACAGAAGCAACAAAGCAGCATGCTGCATTAACCCTGACCTTCACAGAGAGGTTGAAGTTCATGTGGAGAGGAGGCTTCAGTATTCTGTCTGCACTCTGTTTAGTTGTGCTATCTTACAATCAATAGTAAATGTGAGATAAAGTGTGTCGCCAATGTAACCGGTGAGAACTCGAAGTTGCGATGAGGTCTTAAAATGTATGGAAAGGGTCTTAAAAAAGGTCTTAAAAGGTATTACATTTGACTTCAGGATTCCTGCATATACCCTGATTAAGCATAAATCTGTCAAATGTCCAAAACAGCCTTGTTTCAATGAAATAACCTCAAAATCACAAACTGCCATTCAGATGACATTTATGCTTAATTCTCTCCATAAGTAATCTGAATGTCAGTTTGTGATTTTGAGGCTATTTCAGTGAAACAAGGCTGTTTTTAACATTTGACAGATTTATGCTTGATTCTCTCCAAAACTGTCATTCAGATGACTTTTGGAGAGAATTAAGCATAAATCTGTCAAATGTCCAAAACAGCCTTGTTTCAATGAAATAACCTCAAAATCACAAATTGCCATTCAGATGACTTTTGGAGAGAATTAAGCATAAATCTGTCAAATGTCCAAAACAGCCTTGTTTCAATGAATTAACCTCAAAATCACAAATTGCCATTCAGATGACTTTTGGAGAGAATTAAGCATAAATCTGTCAAATGTCCAAAACAGCCTTGTTTCACTGAAATAGCCTCAAAATCACAAACTGCCATTCAGATGACATTTATGCTTAACTATCTCCATAAGTAATCTGAATGTCAGTTTGTGATTTTGAGGCTATTTCAGTGAAACAAGGCTGTTTTTAACATTTGACAGATTTATGCTTGATTCTCTCCAAAACTGTCATTCAGATGACTTTTGGAGAGAATTAAGCATAAATCTGTCAAATGTCCAAAACAGCCTTGTTTCACTGAAATAGCCTCAAAATCACAAACTGCCATTCAGATGACATTTATGCTTAACTATCTCCATAAGTAATCTGAATGTCAGTTTGTGATTTTGAGGCTATTTCAGTGAAACAAGGCTGTTTTTAACATTTGACAGATGTATGCTTGATTCTCTCCAAAACTGTCATTCAGATGACTTTTGGAGAGAATTAAGCATAAATCTGTCAAGTGTCCAAAACAGCCTTGTTTCAATGAAATAACCTTAAAATCACAAATTGCCATTCAGATGACTTTTGGAGAGAACTAAGCATAAATCTGTCAAATGTCCAAAACAGCCTTGTTTCAATGAAATAACGTCAAAATCACAAATTGCCATTCAGATGACTTTTGGAGAGAATTAAGCATAAATCTGTCAAATGTCCAAAACAGCCTTGTTTCACTGAAATAGCCTCAAAATCACAAACTGCCATTCAGATGACATTTATGCTTAACTATCTCCATAAGTAATCTGAATGTCAGTTTGTGATTTTGAGGCTATTTCAGTGAAACAAGGCTGTTTTTAACATTTGACAGATTTATGCTTGATTCTCTCCAAAACTGTCATTCAGATGACTTTTGGAGAGAATTAAGCATAAATCTGTCAATGTCCAAAACAGCCTTGTTTCACTGAAATAACTTCAAAATCACAAATTGCCATTCAGATGACTTTTGGAGAGAATTAAGCATAAATCTGTCAAATGTCCAAAACAGCCTTGTTTCACTGAAATAACCTCAAAATCACAAACTGACATTCAGATGACATTTATGCTTAATTCTCTCCATAAGTAATCTGAATGTCAGTTTGTGATTTTGAGGCTATTTCAGTGAAACAAGGCTGTTTTTAACATTTGACAGATTTATGCTTGATTCTCTCCAAAACTGTCATTCAGATGACTTTTGGAGAGAATTAAGCATAAATCTGTCAAATGTCCAAAACAGCCTTGTTTCAATGAAATAACCTCAAAATCACAAATTGCCATTCAGATGACTTTTGGAGAGAATTAAGCATAAATCTGTCAAATGTCCAAAACAGCCTTGTTTCACTGAAATAGCCTCAAAATCACAAACTGCCATTCAGATGACATTTATGCTTAACTATCTCCATAAGTAATCTGAATGTCAGTTTGTGATTTTGAGGCTATTTCAGTGAAACAAGGCTGTTTTTAACATTTGACAGATTTATGCTTGATTCTCTCCAAAACTGTCATTCAGATGACTTTTGGAGAGAATTAAGCATAAATCTGTCAAATGTCCAAAACAGCCTTGTTTCAATGAAATAACCTCAAAATCACAAATTGCCATTCAGATGACTTTTGGAGAGAATTAAGCATAAATCTGTCAAGTGTCCAAAACAGCCTTGTTTCAATGAAATAACCTCAAAATCACAAATTGAGAGATGAGGACGGTCAATCCGTGTATCTACGGTCCATTTGTTTTCACAACGAAAACAGCCAAGACACATATTGAGCCCAGAAAATGAATGTTATTAAGGGCTGGAAATATAATAGGCGGGCCTATGTCTAAAATGGACAACATTGTTAGGAGATTTAAACTATAGCCTACAGCGATTCTGCACTGCGGTCAACTCAGCCGTCTCTCGAGTTTGTTATAATTGTTTCTGCCATTAGTTCTTCGTGAGATCGATCCTGTTGGACTCAGTAGGCTAGTAGTGAAACTACTCCCACAAGTAGCCTACTATGAAGTACGTACTGTGTACTTTTTGACTAATCCTCTGTCAATGTCCCCTCCTGAGAACAAGAATACAGGTTTCTCTACTATTTTGAATCAGCGTTAAAAAAACATTTCTTCATGAGACTGATATTGTTGGACAGAGTATTTTAAGAGGATGGTAGACATGATATCAGCAATACTTCCAGTCAGTAGTCCGGCAGCAGCATTTTTACCCCTTGGAAAGTCGCTATTTAAATTGACTTTGATTGAAGTTAAGAACAATATCGATATTCTATAAATATAGCATATTTGATTCAGTCTTTCTGAACACTTTTAAAATAAAATACTGCAAATGAGGAATATTTGTAATGTTCTGCACACATTTGAAAACACGTGGCAGCTTTATTAATACAGCAGTTGAAAAGATTTGCGGAAGGATACATTCTTCATGGGCTTCAATGGCTCTCAAAGGGTGTTTTATGGTTGCTTGTATTATCCTCAGATAGGGGTTTGTTTAAATAACTAGTGACATTTTAATAAATATTGCAAAAAAGGGCTCCAAAAACGGCATTTATCCTGGCCGGCTTAGCCAGTGTGTATTTTTTTAAGCACCACAAGATTCATAGTTTATAAAGTACAATTCTGGGCCATTGATTGTTTCATTTCTCCAAACACATACAGTAGAAATGCCTGTTTTGAAGCCTTAAAATGGTGCAGAAAAAGGACTTTACATTGTATTATACTTAAAGACAGGACTATTCAGTTAAGAGAAGAGAAAAAAGGAAAGAAAACTGTTATAATGGGTGATGTAACATTAATGACAGACATAATATGAGGTCCTTGGCACACACTGTGTGATCATGGGGCATCACCCTTACAGCAGCAGGACAATATCATATGGAGTCAGACACTGGACGTGTGCTGGAGGCGTTGACTGGGACTGATGGAAGCATGAGGCTGATGAGACTGAAGAATCTGCGAGGAACGAATTAGCGGCTGAGAAATAGTTATATATTAAAAGACACCAGCATCATAAGAGGGCAACCAGAGTGACATAGTGTGTCAGTGTGCTGAAGGATATTTGTGACCAGCTATCCAGGCCAGACTCTAAAGAAGTTCCAAGGTGTAAAAATGCTGCTGCCGGAGTACTGACTGGAAGTATTGCTGATATCGTGTCTACCATCCTCTTAAAATACTCTGTCCAACAATATAAGTCTCAGGAAGAAATGTTTTTTAACGCTTATTAAAAGAAAAACATGTATTCTTGTAGTCGGGAGGGGACATTGACAGAGGATTACTGGAAAAGTACACAGTAAGTAGCCTACTTCATAGTAGCCTACTTGTGGGGATAGTTTCACTAGTACTGAGTCCAACAGGATCAATATCACGAAGAACTAATGGCAACAAAAAATAATTCCCTCATCAAACTTAGCAGAAGTGGCTTGATTTTGTTCTCAGCAGGGGACTTTGACAGAGGATTTCTCAAAAAGTAAATTATAAGTAAATTACTTCAATGTATTGTAAGTAGTAGGCTAACTAATACAAAGTCAAACAGTATCAATTTCATTCAGTGTTATAGCAGAATGTTTAATACAGCGTATTTCTGATATTCATTAAAGATCACATGGCATTCCATATGATGTGTGTTATTGAGTTGGGTCACACACAGTTAGAGAGACAATGGTCTCACTGTGAACCTCTGTTGCCTGTCAGCGCAACTTACATGATGCCGTTTAAAACATATAATAATAAAGGGCGGGCCGTCAGTGAACTGAGCTGGACTTTCTCCGCATCTGATTCATGTCATCAGATTTTAGAAAAGCGTTTTAGCCAATCTAAATTAAATATGCGGGACATCGTCTCAATGTACGTACAAGTCGTGAAAATGCTGTGCAATACCGCACAAAGCGGGACATCTGGGGCCTCATTTATAACGATGTGCGTAGGATTCACGTGGGAAGGTTGCTTACGTAGTAGAAATCCAAAAAATAGGTACAGACATTTTCCGACATTTTCCGATTCACCGAACATTGCGTACGGGCGAGGAAAGTGCGTACAGCACTTCCTACGCCGGTTTCCCTTTATAAATCACAATCGACTCAAAATGCGGTGCAGCTTTTGCGGGCTTCACGTAACGCCCATATTTGCCTATAAATAGTCAAAGAAACGCCCATTCATTCATTCATTCTGACTGACTGCATGAAGAAGATTGCAGGAAATGACGACAGAACAGCTAAAAAAGACATCTCACACACCGTGTCAGATTTTGGTTATTTTGGGGAGGTCGAGATAAATCACATTGTTTGGTGGATGCAGTTTGAACCAGAGTAGCAGCATGGAGGTCGGATCGTCACCAAAATAAATAAATAAGTGGACCGAAAAAGGTTCATGACAAAATAAATACACATAGCCTTCCTCAGGCAGTGTGTTTGTACCGGGGACAGGAGACACCCCCCCTTGATGAGAAACTGTAAGAAGTGAACGGGGAATCCCTCCGGAGTGGAGTCATGACGACTGGATCTGAATTATGTTTTTGTATTTGGTGGTTTGTGTTCCAGCTGTCGATCAGCTGTGCGCAGCGTCTCCACTGCAGCCTGTGCGTCTCAACCCCCCCCCCCCTCCCCCCGCAGCAACACCAGTTAAAGGAAATACAACCAATGTGTTGTGTTATATTAGCTGTACAATTTACCACATATGGTGTTCTTAGCATCCATACTCCTGTGTTTTACGAGCGACTTATCAAGTCTTGGCAAACGGCATAACACACGAATAAACATGATAAACCATGCTCATATCTACAACCTATAGAAATGCAAAACGGCGTCAGTTTAGACGTAATTCTGTCCTCCTGCTTACCGCATAATTCATGAGAAAACATTTCAACATTAACACAACATATTCGAGGTGGTTTTAAATAATAAACCGTATTTATTTATTTCTCCAAGTTATGTTTTTGTGTGCACTGAGGAATCGCAAACAGGCGTTTGTTGAATCATTTTAAGATTGGCTTTAATCAATGTTTGAAAATGAATTCTTCATATATGATAAATGAGAGGTAACATTTTGTTTCACTTTATTTCCACATATTTATCTCCATTCTTCCTTCTGCCAACGGTGTCGCAGTTTCTCGTCCCTCCCGTTTTTGTGCTTAGTGCGTACCTTTATATATACAGTCTATGGTGCGTGGGTTAGAGTTTGCGTGGAGGACCGCACATTTTCCCGTCAAGTTAGTATTTTATAAATCGCAAACATTGCGTAGAAACTGGCGTATGCCATTTTTTGAGCGTATATCCCTTTATAAATGAGGCCCCTGGTCACCGCGGCTGAGCTGACCGCAGTGCAGAATTGCTGTATAGTTGAAATCTCCTAACAATGTTGTCCATTTTAGAAATAGGCCTATTAGGCCTATATTTAGCCCTTAATAACATTCATTTTCTGGGCTCAAAGTGTGTCTTGGCCGTTTTCATTGTGATCGCTAAATTCCCCTTGTTTATAATAATCACAGTTCCTTCAACAGGATACTGTCGTGATTCGAATTGTGATTTTAGCATAGCCTATGTGTGTTTTTGTTTTGAAATCACTTCCGTGAGTTTCGTCTGCGCTCTTATTTTGTAAGGTAACTTCCTGTAGCAGAATATGAAAAAACGGTAATTTTTTTGTTTCTGTTTTCTATTGATTTTATTTTTTGTTTTGAGAAGTAGAAAATGAAAATCATCCCGTTTTTTAAGTTTAGTAAATCCCTTTTTGACCATGATAAAGAAAAACGCCTTGTATTTCAATTTTGGTTTTTCAATTTGAAAACGAAAATCAAATATCCAGTCGTTTTTTGTTTTTGAATTTCCATTTGTGAAAAGAAAATCCAATGACCAAAACATACACTGACCATTAAGCATAAATCTGTCAAATATCCAAAACAGCCTTGTTTCACTGAAATAACCTCAAAATCTCAAATTGCCATTCAGATGACTTTTGGAGAGAATTAAGCATAAATCTGTCAAATGTCCAAAACAGCCTTGTTTCAATGAAATAACCTCAAAATCACAAATTGCCATTCAGATGACTTTTGGAGAGAATTAAGCATAAATCTGTCAAATGTCCAAAACAGCCTTATTTCACTGAAATAACCTCAAAATCACAAACTGACATTCAGATGACATTTATGCTTACTTCTCTCCATAAGTAATCTGAATGTCAGTTTGTGATTTTGAGGCTATTTCAGTGAAACAAGGCTGTTTTAAACATTTGACAGATTTATGCTTGATTCTCCCCAAAACTGCCATTCAGATGACTTTTGGAGAGAATTAAGCATAAATCTGTCAAATGTCCAAAACAGCCTTGTTTCAATGAAATAACCTCAAAATCACAAACTGCCATTCAGATGACTTTTGGAGAGAATTAAGCATAAATCTGTCAAATGTCCAAAACAGCCTTGTTTCAATGAAATAACCTCAAAATCACAAATTGCCATTCAGATGACATTTATGCTTAATTCTCTCCATAAGTAATCTGAATGTCAGTTTGTGATTTTGAGGCTATTTCAGTGAAACAAGGCTGTTTTTAACATTTGACAGATTTATGCTTGATTCTCTCCAAAACTGCCATTTAGATGACTTTTGGAGAGAATTAAGCATAAATCTGTCAAATGTCCAAAACAGCCTTATTTCACTGAAATAACCTCAAAATCACAAACTGACATTCAGATGACATTTATGCTTAATTCTCTCCATAAGTAATCTGAATGTCAGTTTGTGATTTTGAGGCTTTTTCAGTGAAACAAGGCTGTTTTTAACATTTGACAGATTTATGCTTGATTCTCTCCAAAACTGTCATTCAGATGACTTTTGGAGAGAATTAAGCATAAATCTGTCAAATATCCAAAACAGCCTTGTTTCACTGAAATAACCTTAAAATCGCAAATTGCCATTCAGATGACTTTTGGAGAGAATTAAGCATAAATCTGTCAAATGTCCAAAACAGCCTTGTTTCAATGAAATAACCTCAAAATCACAAATTGCCATTCAGATGACTTTTGGAGAGAATTAAGCATAAATCTGTCAAATGTCCAAAACAGCCTTGTTTCACTGAAATAGCCTCAAAATCACAAACTGCCATTCAGATGACATTTATGCTTAACTATCTCCATAAGTAATATGAATGTCAGTTTGTGATTTTGAGGCTATTTCAGTGAAACAAGGCTGTTTTTAACATTTGACAGATTTATGCTTGATTCTCCCCAAAACTGCCATTCAGATGACTTTTGGAGAGAATTAAGCATAAATCTGTCAAATGTCCAAAACAGCCTTATTTCACTGAAATAACCTCAAAATCACAAACTGACATTCAGATGACATTTATGCTTACTTCTCTCCATAAGTAATCTGAATGTCAGTTTGTGATTTTGAGGCTATTTCAGTGAAACAAGGCTGTTTTTAACATTTGACAGATTTATGCTTGATTCTCTCCAAAACTGCCATTTAGATGACTTTTGGAGAGAATTAAGCATAAATCTGTCAAATGTCCAAAACAGCCTTATTTCACTGAAATAACCTCAAAATCACAAACTGACATTCAGATGACATTTATGCTTAATTCTCTCCATAAGTAATCTGAATGTCAGTTTGTGATTTTGAGGCTTTTTCAGTGAAACAAGGCTGTTTTTAACATTTGACAGATTTATGCTTGATTCTCTCCAAAACTGTCATTCAGATGACTTTTGGAGAGAATTAAGCATAAATCTGTCAAATATCCAAAACAGCCTTGTTTCAATGAAATAACCTCAAAATCACAAATTGCCATTCAGATGACTTTTGGAGAGAATTAAGCATAAATCTGTCAAATGTCCAAAACAGCCTTGTTTCAATGAAATAACCTCAAAATCACAAATTGCCATTCAGATGACTTTTGGAGAGAATTAAGCATAAATCTGTCAAATGTCCAAAACAGCCTTGTTTCAATGAAATAACCTCAAAATCACAAATTGCCATTCAGATGACTTTTGGAGAGAATTAAGCATAAATCTGTCAAATGTCCAAAACAGCCTTATTTCACTGAAATAACCTCAAAATCACAAATTGCCATTCAGATGACATTTATGCTTAATTCTCTCCATAAGTAATCTGAATGTCAGTTTGTGATTTTGAGGCTATTTCAGTGAAACAAGGCTGTTTTTAACATTTGACAGATTTATGCTTGATTCTCTCCAAAACTGTCATTCAGATGACTTTTGGAGAGAATTAAGCATAAATCTGTCAAATATCCAAAACAGCCTTGTTTCACTGAAATAACCTCAAAATCGCAAATTGCCATTCAGATGACTTTTGGAGAGAATTAAGCATAAATCTGTCAAATGTCCAAAACAGCCTTGTTTCAATGAAATAACCTCAAAATCACAAATTGCCATTCAGATGACATTTATGCTTAACTATCTCCATAAGTAATCTGAATGTCAGTTTGTGATTTTGAGGCTATTTCAGTGAAACAAGGCTGTTTTTAACATTTGACAGATTTATGCTTGATTCTCTCCAAAACTGTCATTCAGATGACTTTTGGAGAGAATTAAGCATAAATCTGTCAAATGTCCAAAACAGCCTTGTTTCAATGAAATAACCTCAAAATCACAAACTGCCATTCAGATGACATTTATGCTTAACTATCTCCATAAGTAATCTGAATGTCAGTTTGTGATTTTGAGGCTATTTCAATGAAATAAGGCTGTTTTTAACATTTGACAGATTTATGCTTGATTCTCTCCAAAACTGTCATTCAGATGACTTTTGGAGAGAATTAAGCATAAATCTGTCAAATGTCCAAAACAGCCTTATTTCACTGAAATAACCTCAAAATCACAAACTGACATTCAGATGACATTTATGCTTAATTCTCTCCATAAGTAATCTGAATGTCAGTTTGTGATTTTGAGGCTATTTCAGTGAAACAAGGCTGTTTTTTTACATTTGACAGATTTATGCTTGATTCTCTCCAAAACTGTCATTCAGATGACTTTTGGAGAGAATTAAGCATAAATCTGTCAAATGTCCAAAACAGCCTTGTTTCAATGAAATAACCTCAAAATCACAAATTGCCATTCAGATGACATTTATGCTTAATTCTCCATAAGTAATCTGAATGTCAGTTTGTGATTTTGAGGCTATTTCAGTGAAACAAGGCTGTTTTTTTACATTTGACAGATTTATGCTTGATTCTCTCCAAAACTGTCATTCAGATGACTTTTGGAGAGAATTAAGCATAAATCTGTCAAATGTCCAAAACAGCCTTGTTTCAATGAAATAACCTCAAAATCACAAATTGCCATTCAGATGACTTTTGGAGAGAATTAAGCATAAATCTGTCAAATGTCCAAAACAGCCTTATTTCACTGAAATAACCTCAAAATCACAAATTGCCATTCAGATGACATTTATGCTTAATTCTCCATAAGTAATCTGAATGTCAGTTTGTGATTTTGAGGCTATTTCAGTGAAACAAGGCTGTTTTAAACATTTGACAGATTTATGCTTGATTCTCCCCAAAACTGCCATTCAGATGACTTTTGGAGAGAATTAAGCATAAATCTGTCAAATGTCCAAAACAGCCTTGTTTCAATGAAATAACCTCAAAATCACAAACTGCCATTCAGATGACATTTATGCTTAATTCTCTCCAAAAGTCATTTGAATGGCAGTTTGTGATTTCGTGGCTATGTCAGTGAAACAAGGCTGATTTGAACATTTGACAGATTTATGCTTAATTCTCTCCAAATGTCACCTGAATGGCAGTTTGTGACTTTGAGGCTATTTCAGTGAAACAAGGCTGATTTGAACATTTGACAGATTTATGCTTAATTCTCTCCAAATGTCACCTGAATGGCAGTTTGTGATTTTGAGGCTATTTCAGTGAAACAAGTCTGATTTTAACATTTGACAGATTTATGTTTAATTCTCTCCAAAAGTCATCTGAATGGCAGTTTGTGATTTTGAGGCTATTTCAGTGAAACAAGGCTGATTTGAACATTTGACAGATTTATGCTTAATTCTCTCAAAAAGTTACCGAAAGATAAACTTTTGTGGATAAAAGCTGAACTATAGATAATGAAGTACTCTGCTTGTGTAGATTTCGTTAAGAAGGTGATTGTTAATGGAAGTGTGTGATTTTGAGGCTATTTAAGTGAAACAATGCTTAATTCTCTCAAAAAGTTACTGAAAGATACACTTTTGTGGATAAAAGCTGAACTATAGATAATGAAGTACTCTGTTTGAGTATATTTCGTTAAGAAGGTGACTCTTAATGGCAGTTTGTGATTTTGAGGCTATTTCAGTGAAACAATGCTGTTTTGAACATTTGACAGATGTATGATTAATTCTCTCAAAATGTTACTGAAAGATATACTTTTGTGGATAAAAGCTGAACTATAGATAATGAAGTACTCTGTTTGTGTAGATTTCGTTAAGAAGGTGGCTGTTAATGGAAGTGTGTGATTTTGAGGCTATTTCAGTGAAACAAGGCTTGATTCTCTCAAAAAGTTACTGAAAGATACATTTTTGAGTATAAAAGATGAAAACTAGAAAATGAAGTACTTTGTGTCAGTAGATTTCGTTAAGAATTGGACTTTTAATGGCAGTTTGTGATTTTGAGGCTATTTCAGTGAAACAATGCTGTTTTGAACATTTGACAGATTTATGCTTAATTGTCTCAAAAATGTACCGAAAGATAAACTTTTGTGGATAAAAGCTGAACTATAGATAATGAAGTACTCTGTTTGTGTAGATTTCGTTAAGAAGGTGGCTGTTAATGGAAGTGTGTGATTTTGAGGCTATTTCAGTGAAACAATGCTGTTTTGAACATTTGACAGATGTATGATTAATTCTCTCAAAATGTTACTGAAAGATATACTTTTGTGTTTAAAAGCTGACCACTACCATGAAGTACTCTGTTTGAGTAGATTTCGTTAGAAACTGACTCTTAATGGCAGTTTGTGATTTTGAGGCTATTTCAGTGAAACAAGGCTTGATTCTCTCAAAAAGTTACTGAAAGATACATTTTTGAGTATAAAAGATGAAAACTAGAAAATGAAGTACTTTGTGTCAGTAGATTTCGTTAAGAATTGGACTATTAATGGTAGTTTGTGATTTTGAGGCTATTTCAGTGAAACAATGCTGTTTTGAACATTTGACAGATTTATGCTTAATTGTCTCAAAAATGTACCGAAAGATAAACTTTTGTGGATAAAAGCTGAACTATAGATAATGAAGTACTCTGTTTGTGTAGATTTCGTTAAGAAGGTGACTGTTAATGGAAGTGTGTGATTTTGAGACTATTTCAGTGAAACAAGGCTTAATTCACTCAAAAAGTTACTGAAAGATACACTTTTGTGGATAAAATCTGAACTATAGATAATGAAGTACTCTGTTTGAGTAGATTTCGTTAATAACTGACTCTTAATGGCAGTTTGTGATTTAAGGCTATTTCAGTGAAACAAGGCTTAATTCTCTCAAAAAGTTACTGAAAGATACATTTTTGAGTATAAAAGATGACAACTAGAAAATGAAGTACTTTGTTACAGTAGATTTCGTTAGAAACTGACTTTTAATGGCAGTTTGTGATTTAGAGGCTATTTCAGTGAAACAAGGCTTAATTCTCTCAAAAAGTTACTGAAAGTTACATTTTTGAGTACTAGAAAATTAAGTACTTTGTGTTAGTAGATTTCGTTAAAAATCTGACTTTTAATGGCAGTTTGTGATTTTGAGGCTATTTCAGTGAAACAATGCTGTTTTGAACATTTGAAAGATTTATGCTTAATTCTCTCAAAAAGTTACCGAAAGATAAACTTTTGTGGATAAAAGCTGAACTGTAGATAATGAAGTATTCTGTTTGTGTAGATTTCGTTAAGAAGGTGACTCTTAATGGAAGTGTGTGATTTTGAGGCTATTTCAGTGAAACAAGGCTTAATTCTCTCAAAAAGTTACTGAAAGATACTTGTTTTTAGTTTAAAAGCTGAAAACTAGAAAATGAAGTACTTTGTGTCAGTAGATTTCGTTAGAAACTGACTCTTAATGGCAGTTTGTGATGTTGAGGCTATTTCAGTGAAATAAGGCTTATTTCTCTCAAAATAGTTACTGAAAGACACATTTTTGAGTATAAAAGCTGAAAACTAGAAAATGAAGTACTTTGTGTCAGTAGATTTCTTTAAGAATCTGACTCTTAATGGCAGTTTGTGATTTTGAGGCTATTTCAGTGAAACAATGCTGTTTTGAACCTTTGACAGATTTATGCTTAATTTTCTCAAAGAGTTACCGAAATATATACTTTTGTGGATAAAAGCTGAACTATAGATAATGAAGTACTCTGTTTGAGTAGATTTCGTTAAAAAGGTGACTGTCAATGGAAGTGTGTGATTGTGAGGCTATTTCAGTGAAACAAGGCGTAATTCTCTCAAAAAGTTACTGAAAGATACACTTTTGTGGATAAAAGCTGAACTATAGATAATGAAGTACTCTGTTTGAGTAGATTTCGTTAAGAAGGTGACTCTTAATGGCAGTTTGTGATTTTGAGGCTATTTCAGTGAAACAAGGCTTAATTCTCTCAAAAAGTTACTGAAAGATACACTTTTGTGGATAAAAGCTGAACAATAGATAATGAAGTACTCTGTTTGAGTAGATTTCGTTAATAAACTGACTCTTAATGGCAGTTTGTGATTTAAGGCTATTTCAGTGAAACAAGGCTTAATTCTCTCAAAAAGTTACTGAAAGATACAATTTTGTGGATAAAAGCTGAACTATAGATAATGAAGTACTCTGTCAACTTTGTATTATGGTAGCAGAGCACATAGAGCTCAAAGGGAGCAAAACACTGGGTTTAAATGGGCCGAAAACTGCAGACAGAAGCTGCGCTAGCATGGTTCGTGGCTCTCGCCTTTGGCTTCTTTGGCATTGAGTCCAAAAAAGACCCCTGCTGCTGTGCTGCACTTTGTGCCCCCGATTGGAACCTATGTCTATTTCAAGCCTTATCTGTCTTTAAGGGTTAAATGTGGTTGATCGGCTGCTTTGGCCGGCTCAGAGGCAGGAACCGCCACGCCGTGTCCTGTGTCGTTGCAAGACTGCCCTGCCTCTGACCCGTCCAACTAATACTTACCTGGCAGGGGAGAAACCATGATCACCAAGGTGGTTCACCCAGGGCGAGGCTCGGCCATTGCACCACGGCTATGCTGACCGCTGCGAATTCCCCAAATGTGGGAATCTCGACTGCATAATTTGTGGTAGTGGGGGACTGCGTTCGCGCTCTCCCCTGATTATAGTGTTGAAGAAAAGGTCAAAGACAACCTGGCTACAGCTTGCATGTGTGGCGGCTTCTTTGCTCCAGGAGAGACTTTCTGGTGCCAATGTTCTCCCCAGAGTGTGTCTTTCCTTTGGGCTCGAAATATCTCTGTCCCTTGCCTCACTCTACCTGCCACGCTCCAGAGCCAAGGAAGTTCAATTTGTCACCTTTGGCATTGAGTCCAAAAAAGATCAGCTGCTGATGTGGTGCAGTTTCTGCCCTCAATTGAAACTATCTGTTTTGGTTTTAAGATGCGTCTTTGTTTGTTTTTCCACAAGGCAGGAGATGGGTGCACAATTCCCGGAAGCGCTGCAATACCGGGTCGATGCGTGGAGTGAACGGGGCAAGCCCCTCTTTCAGCTCCCAGTGCTAAAAATCCATTTAATATATAGTCCAATATTACATGCCACACTCCAGAGCCAAGGAAGTTCAATTTGTCACCTTTGGCATTAGCCGCGTTCACACCGCAGGACTTTCCCTGGTACTTTAGTTCTTTAGTTCCGTTAGTACCAATAATGTCGCGTTCACACCGCCGGAACTACTCAGTGCCGGGAACTCTTTTGGAACTCTTTTGGTACTTTTTAGTCCCTGCTAGAGAGGTGGTACGAACCTGGTGACAAAAGAGTGCCAATTTCTATTCTATTTCTATTGGCTGGGCGAATTGCAAACCACGCCCCGTTAGACTCTGAATTTGTTTTGTTAGGCAGCCATTTTTTCCCTCGCTACAAAACCACATCCACACCTGAGCGAGTATGTTGTTTGTACTTGAAAGCAGTTATGACAACACGTACAGCACCGGAGCGGTGGAATGATGAGGAAGTGTCGGCGCTTCTGTCAATTTACTCAGATGCAGGGATGCAGCAGCTTCTACAACAAGCAGTTCCCAACTCTAAATGTTTTGAGCGATGTTCGCAAAAGCTACTTGAAATGACCATCGACTCGGGCAAAAGTACGTTCACACACACTGTAGCTTCACAATCACGTTTACTTCCTTCATGGTACAATTATGAATTATGAAACACCGTGGAAAACGTGTTTGCCTAGGCAGGCGTTTACACTTTTCGCGCCCATTTTATGCTCACAAAACTGTAAACATCCGGGCTAGGTCACATGACTTCCGGTAAGAAAACGTAACGTGTGTCTCTCTCTTGTGTGTGTGTGTCTTTGTGTGTGTCTGTGAGTGTGTGTGTCTGTGCCTAACCCTATCAGTCGGAATAGCCCTAACAGCCTGACCGTGTCCCTTCTGCCTGTAAAACTACATGGTGATTAAATAATGTTTCCTCTTAGGAAAGCGCGCACAGGAGTCAGGACACACATGATGAGAACTTCTTTGCCACCATCGAGACTATGGAGGACAGGCGTGCCATGGCCAGCAAGGCGATGCACGAGGACCAGATGATGCTTTTACACAAGGCCCAGGAAACAGAGGACAGGGTGATTGCGATGATGGAGCACCAGGATGAACGGGACGCAGTCTTGGCACAGCAAATGGAGCAACAAAAGGCTTTTCAGCAGGGGTTTCTGGGAGTGCTTTCAGAGCTAGTGAAGTCAAACAGGCCTTCCTCCCTGTAGTATTGTTTTAAATATTGACACACAGCGGTGTTTCCTGGACATGGAAACATTCAGGGCTTAGCCCACAGTTCAACTCTTACGGTGCTATTTTTATATATTTGTTATAAGTGTATTTTTTTTGGGTACATTTGATTGAAGTTGATTTTCTATTGTTATTATATATATATATTGCCACTGTTTTTTAATACTGACACCTAACTTGCACTAAGGTGTGTCTGTTACATTGTTTTGAACTTCATCTTGGTGAAGTTGATGCTGAATTCACTATTTAGTAGATAATTATGTGACACTTTAACTTTGCACTATGGTCTGTCTGCTGAGCCTACCTATTGTATTTGCCAGTGTTATGTTTTGATACTGACACTTATTGATCTGCTGCTGATAAATAAAAGATAACCTCCATGGCGATTTAACAGATAATGTATCTTGCTTATTTCTCCTCTGACACTATCTTTACAGTGACCTGTGTTGTAGCATCCTATAAATCACATGTAAGTGATTATTCTGATACCATCATGTTTCATCGGTTATAAACTGGCGAAGCACAATGTGGCTTTGAAATAGATAATTTCATTGTATTTCAAAACGGCGTCCATCAACACAAGCACTATTTATTTATTGAAAGAGAAATGGTTAAGTTTGTAATTACCAGTGTTGTGAGTTCAATATTTTAATTAATTATAGTTAGGGAAAACAGCCTATATAAGGAGGTACAGTGCCGATTCATCAGTGTCTGATTTATTAAAACAACAACATGAGAAACACTTAAATGCTACATTTCAAATGTTTACAATCCATCACTAAATGCATGGCAAACCAATGTTAACATCATGCAATAACACAGAGACGACATTAGCTGCATTGAACTGATCTTTTTAATAAGTTGTACGATGTAGTGAAACATGGGCTTGAGCTTCACTGAGGATCTTTGTTATTCTGAAAGGGAGGCAAACTGCAGTTATTACACTTTGCGTTTTGAAATATGTGTAACTCTGTTCATATAAAACCCACACTGCTCAAACTTCCTTACTTTTCCTAAAATTGGTAAATTTATGTATTTATTTTGGGGTGTGGGGAATGAGGAGAAACAAATATGAGCATGTTTACCTATTACCGGACGTCCACACAGCAGCGTTAAAAAAATCTTAGAGGTGGGCGTATCTGAAGCTTGGGGATTTGTTGTGAGCAACGCGACCAATCACATGAATCTCCCGCCCCCGACATACAAAGTAATAGCAATGTTAAAACGAAATAAACTGGATATAAAATCCCCAAACAGACGAAAACCTACCAGTTTCACCCACTGTCTCTGCCCCCTCCCTCCATGCCTGGTTCCTCCGGTTTGTATCCCGGTAAGTAAATAGGGACTGGTCAAAATGAACCGGGTGATTTGCTACCGCAATAACTAACTTCTCCTCCATTTTCAGGAATATAGAAAATGAACTGCGGTCTGGCTTTCCCAGCTGACACGCGGTTTGATTGGCTGATGCTTCCACCTCAGCTTCAAAAGTTGAACATTGCTCAACTTTTGAATCCTGAGATGCCTGGAAATCTCCGCTTTGCTTCCCACAATGCAGTTCGGTGAAAAGTGAGGCAAAGTGACGTCACCCCATTCAAAGTGAATGGGCAGAAGATTGTTTAACGCTGCTGTGTGGACGGGCCGTAACCGCCAGACGGGATTTTGACCCCTCATATAAACATATGCATAATGCTGCGCTATACTTTGCGGCCACACCCTGTTGCCGAGCAACGCTGAGGTGTCCTTTGATAAGCAGGCAGTCATATAATTAACTAGAACTAGCTGGATCTGATGGATATAAACAAACGCGAGTGAAGTCTAATCTGACAGGAGAGAGAGATCAGCTGCTGCTGACGGAGACACACGCAGCTCTACATGATCACCTGCAGCGGTGAGCGGAGCAAAACACACTAAGAGTTAGAACATCACACTTAGCTATTTGATCTACTCTAACTAGCTAAACTAGTTATAAATATGTTTATTATTTAATGCTGGGTCGCTTAGTACAAGTTCAGCGAGCTGCCTGAGCCTGATACTGACGGGCTGTCAGGAGAGGGAGAGGAAAAGAGAGCACCCCGTTTATTTCCCCCATTTTATTATCCAGAGTTTCTGTAAACCTTTGAATAAAGTAGTTAATCTACAATTAGCAGTTTGTTTAAATGCATTACTTGTGTTTTTTTTCATTAACATAAAATCAATCTCATGTACCCCCTGCAGTACTCCAACGTACCCCTAGGGGTCCGCGTACCCCCATTTGAGAACCACTGAGATCGAGCACACTGTTGAGATGTCCAATCTGCTTGTTTTACACACTTTGACCAACAGGGGGTTTGTGTTTAGATGAAGCCCATGATGAAGCCTCATGAGATGAAGCCTCGTGAGATGAAGCCTCATGAGATGAATCCTTTTGCGAACCAATTGGCTGGAAAGCTTCATAAGACTTCATCTCGCCATCACTACTCATAACAATTCACAAAAACACAGGCCTCACACAGAGACAGAGACACCATGCTGCACAAATGCAGCCCAGAGGAGAAACACCCAGAGACTGCAGCCTTCCTCAGGTCCTTTATGGAGGCCTTGATTGGGCATTGGGCGGATGAATTCATCCAGGAAATCCTCTCAAAAACCGGGTTTCCGATTTCGTGCAGATGGTAGCTTGCATGCATTTTTTTGACGGAGGAGAGGAGGTATCGATTCCCCTCTCCGTTGGAAAATGCAACGGGGGAGTGGAAAAGTGTCCGGGGCTTCCGCCCGAAGCGCCCAAGACTTGAGCTTTTCTAAGCCCCTCCTCCGTTGGTACACTTTAAAACTTCATTTTTGATTATTTTAAGATATAATTGACCGTTTTCTTTACTTTTTTCGGCTTTCCACGGGTGGGGGCGCATGGCAGGCCGCCTATGAGCTCCAACATTCGGCCTGGAACCTCCGGGAATTGTGGTCTAAGCTCCATAAACTGACAAATTCACCCATAAATGTCACTTTAATAGCCCAAAAATATATAATACAAATACATTTAAATAGTATAAGGTACAATTGTGCTCCGAATTACCCGGAATTTGATTTTTTGATAGCCCCATGGTAGTAAATACAAATCGTTTTCATGGAAAAAAGTGTTAAAACGCCTGATTAATATGTTTGTAATGCTGGCAGCAGGTTCACTGCTGTAAGCAGGGTCTCACACTCACAGGCACAAAGGCAGAGATCCAGGTTGAGGCACATGGCTTTCTTACACAGGAATAAGTGTTTGAAAGCTGGGTAAAAGTGCTGTGAATACAGGGAGAGAGCAGCCAGAGAGAAGCTGCCTGTGAGAGCCACAGAGCGCACCCAGAGGACAAGCTGTTTCACAGCACTATGTAACCCAGGAAAGCAGCTTGAATCGTGGGTATGTCAGTGTTAAAAGTGAGAGGAACGCAGCAAAAATGGACAAAATCCGTTAATGTACGGTCGAGTTGGGGGGGGAACGGCTGGATAAAGGCCATCGGGGGGCACCCAGGACCGGGCAGTGCCCCCGGTAGAAGGAACCGGGTGAAACAGACCAAAACAGAAAGGGAAAAAAAAAGAACAAGACAAAAGGGGTGAAAATGTAAAAAGGTATCCGAAAATAGTGCATCATAATGTGGGTAGAGTCCCCTGACAACTCCCCTCACATTCCTCCAGAGTCAGAAAAAGTCTGAGTTGACTTTTTGGAGAACAAGAGGAAAGGGGTGAAAATGGAGAAATTGTATCCCAAAATAGTGTCTCATAATTCCCTGACAACTCCCCTTGCATTCCTCCAGAGACCAGTTAAAAAACTTAAAGTTTGGTAAGAACCATGATTGGGGGTCTCCAGGCAACAAATGTATCCGAGCCAGAGTGCACATGTAGCGGATGAATTCATCCAGGAAATCACACAGTTGTTTTTTTTCTAAGTGCTCTCAAAAGCTGGGTTTCCGATTTCGTGCGGATGGTAGCTTGAAAAACATGAATTCATTTTTTTTGACGGAGGAGGGGAGGTCTCGATTCCCCTCTCCGTTGTAAAATGCAACGGGGGAGTGGAAAAGTGTCCGGGGCTTCCGCCCGAAGCGCCGAAGACTTGAGCTTTTCTGAGCCCCTCCTCCGTTGGCACACTTTAAAACTTCATTTTTGATTATTTTAAGATATAATTGACCGGTTTCTTTACTTTTTTCGGCTTTCCACGGGTGGGGGGCGCATGGCAGGCCGCCTATGAGCTCCAAAATTCGGCCTGGAACCTCCGGGAATTGTGGGCTAAGCTCCATAAACTGACAAAGTCACCTAGAAATGTCACTTTAATAGCCCACAAATATATAATACAAATACATTTAAATAGTATAAGGTACAATTGTGCTCCTAATTACCCGGAATTTGATTTTTATAGCCCCATGGTAGTGAATAAAAGTCATTTTCATGGAAAATGATTAATATGTTTGTAATGCTGGCAGCAGGTTCACTGCTGTAAGCAGGGTCTCACACTCACAGGCACACAGGCAGAGATCCAGGGTGAGGCACATGGCTTTCTTACCCAGGAATAAGTGTTTGAAAGCTGGGTAAAAGTGCTGTGAATACAGGGAGAGAGCAGCCAGAGAGAAGCTGCCTGTGAGAGCCACAAAGCGCACCCAGAGGACAGGCTGCTTCACAGCACTATGTAACCCAGGAAAGAAGCTTGAAACCTGTCACTTTCATCCACATTTGACTCATGAAATGTACAGGAATCTGTCCATTTAATCCACATTTGACTCATGAAATGTACAGCAGAGTCACTGCTGTAAGCAGGGTCCCACAGGCACACAGGCAGAGATCCAGGGTGATGCACATGGGTCAGAAAAAGTCTAAGTTAACTTTTGGAAGAACCAGAGAAAAGGGTGAAAATGGATATATTGTATCCCAAAATAGTGTCTCTTAAGGCCGATATCGTCCCCTGATAACTCCCGTTACATTCCTGCAGAGTCAGAAAAAGTCTAAGTTACCTTTTGGAAGAACCAGAGAAAAGGGGTGAAAATGGATAAATTGTATCCCAAAATAGTGTCTCTTAAGGCGGGTAAAGGTTATGTGAATATGGGGTGACGTATATGGACACTTGAGCACCAGCAAGACCCCCACCTCCATAACCTTGTGCACCAGGCGAACCTGTGTACCCACACTTAAGCACTCCCGCACGGACTAAACCAAGAGGGAACACCGGTCAGAAGTTCGGGCCCCTGGTAACACTGAATAACAAAAATGCCCTAACCCTCCAGCAGACCCCCCCATGCGGTTCCCTCATCCCTCGGAAGAGGCGGAGAGGTGGGTGTTTTTCATCTGCTGGCGGACTGCCGGGGAGAACGCGCTGCTCGGGAGCCAGGCTCAGAGTGAGTGGCAGTGGGTGCCCGCGCACCTGCCTTTTACAGCGGGAGCACGAGCTGGTCTCGGGGAGGGAGAGAAGAGAGGAGCGGAGGCTGCCGAAACAGCCAGGGCCCTCCCTTCAAACACACCCCTCAATTTTGACAAGACAAACAGCAAGAAGAGTCCCCTTTCGACTCCCCTTGCATTCCTCCAGAGACCAGTTTTGACTTAAAGTTAAGAACCAGGCTGGGGGGGTCTCCAGGCATCAGAGAACCGGAGAAAAGGGGTGAAAATGGAGAAATTGTATCCCAAAATAGTGTCTCTTAATGCAGGTACAGTCCCCTGACAACTACCCTTACATTCATCCAGAGTCAGGAAAAGTCTAAGTTAACTTTTGGAAGAACTAGAGAAAAGGGTGCAAATGGATAAAATGTATCCGAAAATAGTGTCTCTTAAGGCGGGTAGAGTCCCCTGACAACTCCCGTTACATTCCCCCAGAGTCAGAAAAAGTCTAAGTTAACTTTTGGAAGAACCAGAGGAAGGGGTGAAAATGGATAAAATGTATCCGAAAATAGTGTCTCATTATTCCGTGCCAACTCCCCTTGAATTCATCCAGAGACCAGTTCAAAAACTTAAAGTTTGGTAAGAACCATGATTGGGGTCCTCCAGGCAACAATTGTATCCGATCCAAAGTGCTCATGTAGCGGATGTATTCCTCCATGATTTCTCCATGATGGAAAATACCCCGTTTTTTTCTAAGTGCTCTCAAAAACCGGGTTTCCGATTTCGTGCAGATGGTAGCTTGGAAAAGATGAATGAATTTTTTCGACGGAGGAAGGGAGGTCTCGATTCCCCTCTCCATTGTAACATGCAATGGGGGGGGTGCAAATGTCTCCGGGGCTTCCGAAAATCATGCATACTTCAATAACCACCGTGAGACCCCGGACCACCGTGAGACCCCGGACCCCCGGACTTAAGCGCTCCCCAACGGACAAAACCCAGATGTTCACACCCTCCAGAACCTCATGCCCCTGGTGACACATAAAGGTGGTGGATTTTGCGGTGCTTTACTGTCCGCCCACCAGCATCCATATTCGGCCTTATTCACAGCAGCACCACCCACCCTCCTGTGGAGGATGTTCTCATGGCCCTGGTAACACTTAAAGGAGGTGGATTGTGTGGTGCTGTACTGTCCGCACACCAGCATCAATATTCGGCCTTATTCACAGCAGCACCACCCACCCTCCTGTGGAGGATGTTCTCATGGCCCTGGTAACACTTAAAGGTAATGGCTTTTGTGGTGCTTTACTGTCCGCACACCAGCATCAATATTCGGCCTTATTCACAGCACCACCTGCCCTGCTGGAGGTTCACACTTTAACTTTTTTTTTTACCCTCCTCTGCCTTACACATCCTCCCACACTTGAGCACTCCTCACTCGGACTAAACCCCTTTATGCACACCCAGACTGCACCCAGAGAACAGGCTGCTTCACAGCACTTTGCAAGCCAGGAAAAGTGATTAAATCCTGGGTATACATGTTTTAAATAGTCTGATACCTCCAGGGCGCATCACCACATTTTACAAGCCAGGGAAGGTGCCTGAATCCTGGGTAAACATTGTTTAATTGTTTAAGTGTTTTTAAATGTGTGAAAACAGTGTTTTGTCACTTTCAAAACTCTCCCGTCATTGCCCGGAGAAAGTAGGTCGATGTTGTATTCAATCTGACCGTTAATATTACAGTGAGACGAAGTACGTACAATGACCGGAGGGATCCTGTGTTAATTTTGTCCCAATACCGGAGCATTCCCTAACCCCTTGTTTGTTAAAGTGTGTCTAGATATTTGTTATTATTTGTATAAGATACCTTTGGCTTAACATTTACACGAAACCTTACCTTTGTTAAATTCACCGGGTAAGGAGTGAGTGCCACCCCCTGTATTTAGTAGAGTGTACTAGTGCACTAGTTTAGTTGAGCATGTTATTATCGATTATTTTGCTTTGGCACCACTCATAGTTCCCTTTCCCCTTGTATTGTTTTGGTTTTCCAAACATTCTTGCACATTCGTTTTTATTCGGTTGTCGTTTATCATAATAGTATTTATACTGTATTTAAGGTTTTGTGTATTACAAATATACAATGCACAGTGCATGTTGCTTCAGTATGAAGGAAAAGCATTATAGCCATCTCACATCTTTATAATTAAATGGATTGACAGGACATGGTTTTGTTGACCTCTATGAACCACGGCTATTGTTTAAGGGATGTTCAGATACAACCAGGGGTTAAATTGGGCCGGGACTGTCCGGGGCTCAGCCCCGGCACATAGGACGATGCTCTGACGTCATCACCCTTGCTAATTTGTCATTTGTTTAAGCCATATGTTGAAACATCTCTCGTTATTAATATAGACTTTATTTAGGGTCGATGTGTGTTGACTTTACTTTAAATTAGCAGATCTCTGTGACAGGATATCGTTTTTCCGCTTAGTGAATGTGTGTCTCTGCTCCGATCAGGAGCTGCAGCACCGCGGCTCCTTCGTGCAGAGGTGTGTGTGTGTGTGTGTGTGTGTGTGTGTGTGTGTGTGTGTGTGTGTGTGTGTGTGTGTGTGTGTGTGTGTGTGTGTGTGTGTGTGCAGAGAGTCTGCAGCGGTACCGCCAAACCCCCGACCCGTCTTGTAACACGGAGCACGTTTCCTACACCATCAGCGCCGGTTCTAACCAATTTGCTGCCCTAGGCGAGCCTTTAGCTGGCGCACCCCCCCCTCTGCCAGAAAATCATTCAGTAGAAAAGATAAAAGTATCCAAGCAATACACAATAGAATTTATAAAGAATAAATGAAACATCTCTACAAAATACCAATACACGACAACAACAGAAACGTATTGACATGTTGGTTGTATACATCAAAAAGGCTTGAAATGTATTCAGTATTGTATGAAGATGTTTTAATTGGGGTGTGGATGTCACATCCTCTAGTCTAGAGGGGTCTGGGGGTATGCCCCCCTGGGAAGAAATGTTTGAAAATGTAAAGTAAAATGCTTCAATCTGGTGCACTTTAAGCACACATGACTAGAGACTAGATCTTAGGGGGTACAACTCTAAACACCCATATGAAAAAGATCAGTTTACATTTTAATAACCAAATATGTGAACATAACCAATAACCTACCATAGCCAATAGCAAATACAAGTAGCATATTTTATGTGTTGTTCATTCATATCTTATTTTACCTAGTTAACATTTATTTCTGCATATTTTTTTATCTCTCAAGTTTTAAACAATATTTTTGGTTTACTGTCCTATAGTATACATTGAAATGATTTCAAACCTGTTTATCCCAATAATTATAAAGGAGTGCCTTGGAAATATTTGTTTAAATAAATTGCATTTATCTCTCTCGCTCGATCCCACGCCCACTTTGGCTGTGAGCTGCGGATGCCTGATAAGCCAACACTCCCCACTTTCATCACTTACAGCGCCTATCGTACAGGGCAAATGAAAAGTGTAACATGTTCGTATGCGCCTCATACCCATTGTGCAATTTCAATTTGTGTTATTTATCTTTTTTTTCAAGATTTAAATGAAGCTCAGCACAAGTTCTTTCAGGAAGACTGGGTGTATATTAGGGGTGTAACAGTTCACAGAAGTCACGGTTCAGTTCATACCTCGGTTTGGGGGTCACGGTTCAGTACGGTTTCGGTACAACAAGGAAAGAAAAGTCACAAATGCATAATTTTTTTTTGCTGGTATTTATTTTTAACAGTCGTGCAAGTTTTGGTATGAAAATAAGGAACTTTAACATTTGGAATCATTAACTGTATTACTCAGTTAAAAACAACCCACAAACAGTAACACACACACACACACACACACACACACACACACACACACACACACACACACACACACACACACACACACACACACACACACACACACACACACACACACACACACACACACACACACACACACACACACACACACACACACACACACACACACACACACACAGATGGCCATATTATTTATATTGGCTGATGTCAAACTAAAAGGTTACAAACTATAAGCTGTACAACTAAAAAGAATGTCTTGAAAGTATTAAAATAAATAATAAGAAATTGTTTCAATCACAATCAATAAAAGGCAATCCAGAACTGTATAACATCTGCTGATGTCAACATATAAAATAAATACAATGATAAATATAAAACAAAATAAAATCTGTACCTTTAGGAGCAATGTCTAACATGTGTAATCAACTTGTGAGTGTGTGAGGCCATTATGCCTAAATAAAGGTACTCAAGCTTTACTCTATTTTCAAGTTGTTCTTCAAAAAGATGAGTTTGTGAACGTTGTGAGTAGTGAGGGCAGATCTGTTGGCGGTAACTATGTCACCTGCCGTCGAGAAAACCCTCTCGCTGGGGACTGAGACTGACTCGGATGTGATTGAGCATGTTTGACGTGTTACCACTAGCATACGCTGTCGAACAACGCCGACACACCGTCCTCGTCCGATCCACCACTCGCACCCCATCATTATTGTATTCCACAGGGAACCCGAAATGTTCCCACACACCTGATTTAAAAGAAGCAGGTGGGTGTCAGGTTCCTTTTCATTTGTGGGGTTAGCTCCGCCCCCTTCCTGCACTACACCCTCTCCACTCTCCATTGGCGGGGGATCCACAGTTTCCTCCCCTTGCCCCTCCTCACCTGGTCCTCTTTTTCCAGTAACAGGATTTGGAGGGGGATTCGAAGTGTCTGTCTCCACCTCTCCAATCAACATTTCACCTGTTTCCTCTCGTCTGCCATTTTGTCTATCTACTCTTACAGCTTTAAGCTTGTTGGCAAAAGACTGAGGGCAATCTCGGAAGAGGTGGTTGGATTCTCCACAAAGGTTACACTTCCTGCCATTTGTACACTCCTCAAAGATATGCCCAATCTGTCTACATTTCCGACAAACCATCTGCTGACATGCTTCCGCTAGGTGCCCATGCTCTCCACACTTGCAGCAGAGTTTGGGCTGTCCCTGATAGTGGATATATCCCCTGTTGTTCCCCAGAACTATCATTGATGGCAGTTGTTTGAGGTGTGCGGCCGATGTTCCAGGCTGGCCTGTCCCGGGTCCCTCTCCGGTCCAGCCGCCGGGGCCAGAGGACAAGGCGCGCGACCAACGCACCAACGAGGCCTGCCACGAATCTGCAATAAATCAAACACAAAACAACAACTCAATGATGCAAAACAAATACAGAACAATGTCCTCCCAGATGTAGACAAAAAACCAGAGCCACAACAGACAAAAGTTTTCCATCCAAGGGGAGGTGATCGCTGTCTAAGCAAAAAGGCCGAGAAGCGATGACCCTTAAAGTTTGCTGCGGGAGACGGACTCATTGCGCAGTCGCCGCAGGTCTTGGTGCGGCTCTTTTGACCTGGCGTAACAGAGGCGCTGGGTAACTTGGAACGCCAAGGTGCTAATGACTGCTCTTGTCTTTCACAAACTCAGAATGCTCAGGCAAATGGCCAAGCCTACCAAAAATAGGTTGAACTCGTAGGTCTTCCTCTCCACGGAAGTCTTTAGTAAAAGGCGAAAGACTTATACGCTTTGAAGAGAAACCAGAGTAATTGTGGAGGCCGTCCTCGAGAACAGACACCACCATAGTTGTCCCAGTCCAAGCCCTCGCGGTGACCCTCACTTGGATTTTCCACATCCCAGGCCACACCCTTTCCCCCAGCTGCGCTAGCATGGTTCGTGGCTCTCACCTGTGGCTTCTTTGGCATTGAGTCCAAAAAAGACCCCTGCTGCTGTGCTGCACTTTGTGCCCCCGATTGGAACCTATCTCTTTAGTAATACGCTGGAGTTGTGTGGCATGTTATACGTGCTGACTCCGCGGCATTAGAAAACACTGGTTTGATGCTAAACATCAAATCCATTTAAGGGAGGAACACTAGAATGTCTTTACGGATATAGATCTTATAATGAAATATAGAAGCGTGGTCGCTTGAAAAACAGTCTTTGTTGGCTGAACTTTTCGCCTCAACTGCCGTATGGTGGCTTGGCTTTATAATACAGCATTGGTGGTCCGATTCCCGGCCAATGCAATTGACAGTTCTTTGTTGTCTGAAAATAAAGTATAATGCCTACACCACTTGGACTCTGCTACATCAAACACACAGGTCTTTGGAGTGTACAAGTAAAGAGGGATGTTCTCCGTGCCGACTCCCATTGATTTGAGAACTCAGTGAGATGCTCGACATCAAATCACTGTAAGGGATGACCGGTGGACTGTATCCCTTCTTAAATGACTTAGAGCATATAGCATATCTGTTGAACAATCCACCTTGTTGACCTCGCCAGCGTAGTGGTAGTTACGATGTCTTGTGAATGTGATAGAATCTTTGTAAGCCAAGAGGAAAACTAGGTTCCCATTCTCCGCAAATGCAACATAGCTTCACTGTTGTTTGGAATCTGTACTAGCACACAATTAGAGAGTTTTACTATTGGGTGACTATAGGCATTGAGTCCAAAAAAGACCCCTGCTGCTGTGCTGCAGTTTGTGGCCCCGATTGGACAAAAACACAAAATACTGTATAAAACAAGAGAAGCAACCTCACTTTTACTTAGGAATCGGGATTTATGTTGGAAAAATCATTACAAATTGGAAATGAGGAACGCTTCACCAATTTGCGTATTATATGTGCTATCGAAATAACACAAAATTGCCCTGCATCTGGGGGGTATTCCCAGGTCTCTGAGCAAGGTCAACTTTGTATTATGGTAGCAGAACACATAGAGCTCAAAGGGAGCTAAACACTGGGTTTAAATGGGCCCAAAACTGCAGACAGAAGCTGCGCTAGCATGGTTCGTGGCTCTCGCCTTTGGCTTCTTTGGCATTGAGTCCAAAAAAAACCCTGCTGCTGTGCTGCACTTTGTGCCCCCGATTGGAACCTATGTCTATTTTAAGCCTTATCTGTCTTTAAGGGTTAAATGTGGTTGATGGGCTGCTTTGGCCGGCTCAGAGGCAGGAACCGCCACGCCGTGTCCTTTGTCATTGCAAGACTGCCCTGCCTCTGACTCGTCCAACTCATACTTACCTGGCAGGGGAGATACCATGATCACCAAGGTGGTTCACCCAGGGCGAGGCTCGGCCATTGCACCCCGGCTATGCTGACCGCTGCGAATGGCGATCGGCCTTACTGGAGTGCAATTGCGAGGGACGCCATTGGACCGAATCTTTAGGAAAAGAAAAATGAAATTTGATGGGAGGGGACACTTTGAGATCATTTACATATTGACAGAATGCCAATGAGGATATTGGCTCCCTCGTGTGGTCTATTTTTACCAAATGTATTAATTACATTACATTACATTGCATTTAGCTGACGCTTTTATCCAAAGCGACTTACAATAAGTACATTCGACCAGGAAGACACAACCTTGAGGAAAACAGAATCATATAAGAACATCAGGATTCAAAGAGCCAATCGTTTCAAGTGCTGCTCAACTGGCTAAGCCAGTCCTTTATTAGTATATAAGTGCTCTGTTAGCAGTTCTTTGTTAGTCATTCTATCGCTCGAAGTGGAGTCGAAAGAGATGAGTTTTCAGTCTGCGCCGGAAGGTGTGTAAGCTTTCTGCGGTCCTGATTTCAATGGGGAGCTCATTCCACCATTTTGGAGCCAGGATAGCAAACCCACGTGTTTTTGCTGATGGGAACTTGGGTCCCCCTCGCAGCGAGGGTGCAGCGAGTCGTTTGGTTGATGCAGAGCGTAGTGCACGTGCTGGGGTGTACGGTTTAACCATGTCCTGGATGTAGGAAGGGCCAGATCCATTCGCAGCATGGTACGCAAGTACCAGTGTCTTGAAGTGGATTCTAGCAGTTACCGGAAGCCAGTGGAGGGAGCGGAGGAGCGGCGTGGTGTGGGAACATTTTGGAAGGTTGAAGACCAGACGAGCCGCTGCATTCTGGATGAGCTGCAGAGGTCGGATGGAACATGCAGGTAGACCAGCCAGGAGGGAGTTGCAGTAGTCTAGGCGTGAGGTGACGAGAGCCTGGACCAGAACCTGCGTCGATTTCTGGGTCAGCTGTGGGCGTATCTTCCTGATGTTGAAAAGCGTGTATCTGCAGCAACGGGTTGTAGCAGCGATGTTTGCAGTAAACGACAGGTTGTTATCTAGGATAACACCCAGATTCCTTGCAGTCTGAGTCGGGGAAACAACAGAGGGGCCGATGTTGATAGTTAGGTCAAGAGTGGGACAACCTTTTCCCGGAAGGAAAAGCACTTCAGTTTTGTCAAGGTTGAGCTTGAGATGATGAGCGGACATCCACTGAGAGATGTCAGCTAAACAAGCAGAGATGCGTGCGACGACCTGGGTCTCTGAGCGGGGAAAGGACAGAATTAATTGGGTGTCGTCAGCGTAGCAGTGGTATGAAAAACCATGCGGGCTAATGACAGATCCGAGCGAGTTTGTGTACAGGGAGAAGAGGAGGGGACCAAGAACAGAGCCCTGAGGGACCCCTGTAGTTAATTGACAAGGGTCAGACTCAGACCCTCTCCAAGTAACCCTGTAGGTGCGGTCTTTGAGGTATGAGGTGAGGAGGGAAAGTGCAGAGCCTGAAACTCCAAGTTCTTGGAGAGTGCGAAGGAGGATCTGATGATTCACCGTGTCGAATGCAGCAGACAGGTCCAACAGGATGAGGACAGAGGAGAGGGAAGCTGCTTTAGCAGTGTGCAGTTCCTCAGTGACAGCAATGAGAGCAGTTTCTGTGGAATGACCTGCCTTGAAACCAGACTGGTGCGGATCCAGAAGGTTGTTCTGATGGAGATAACAGGAGAGTTGTTTAAAGACAGCGCGTTCAAGTGTTTTAGACAGGAACGGGAGGAGAGAGACAGGCCTGTAGTTTATAACATCAGACGGGTCGAGAGTGGGTTTCTTCAGGAGAGGGTTTACTCTCGCCTCCTTGAGACTGTTTGGAAAGTGACCAGAAGTTAGAGAAGTGTTGATGAAATGGGTGAGAAACGGTAGAATATCAGGAGCGATAGTCTGAAGGAGGTTTGAAGGGATAGGGTCCAGAGGACAGGTGGTAGGGCGGGCAGAGGTAATGAGGGTAAGAACCTCACTTGGAGAGAGAGGGGAAAAGGAGGTTAGTGTGCCGGTTGAAGGTGGCTCAGGTGATCCGGCGGTGAGTAGGGGTGAGTCAGAAAAAGAAGAGCGAATGTCGTAAACCTTTTTTTCAAAGTGGTTAACAAAGTCGCTTGACAGAAGGGAGGAGGGGGAAGGGGCTTTGGGGGGGTCCAAGAGGGTGGAGAAGATGGAAAATAGTTTTTTAGGATTGGAATAGGAAGATTGGATCTTATCTTGAAAGAAAGTGCTTTTTGTCTGAGAGGTGGAAGCAGAGAAAGAGGAGAGGAGAGCCTGATAGGTTAGGAGGTCGTCACGGTGTTTGGATTTCCACCATTTCCGCTCTGCTGCCCTAAGGACGGTTCTATTAGCACGCAGTGCGTCATTTAGCCAGGGAGCAGGAGGGGACTGACGAGCCTGCCGAGATGTGAGAGGACAGAGAGAGTCCAGAGAGGATGAGAGAGTAGAGAGGAGAGTTTCTGCAGCAGAGTTTGGAGGCAGGAGTTGGAACGAGTCAGAGGAAGGGAGGGCTGAGAGCACCGAGGAGGCAAAGGTAGAGGGGGCGAGGGAACGAAGGTTACGGGGGACAAGTGCAGGATGAGAAGAGAATAGTTTGTTATGTTTGGAAAGGGGTAAAGAGAATGAAATGAAGAAGTGATCGGAGGTGTGGAGCGGGTTTACAGAGAGGTTAGAAGTAGAGCAGTTCCTTGAGAATATGAGATCGAGGACATTGCCAGCTTTATGAGTCGGTGGGGAAGGAGACAGTGAGAAAGCAAAGGTGGTTAACAGAGATGTTAGTTCGTCTATCTTCCCCGTCTGGAGGTTGAAGTCTCCGAGAAGTACAGTGGGAGGGCCAGTTTCAGGGATGTGTGAGAGGAGATGATCTAATTCATCCAAGAAGTCCCCCAAGGCTCCTGGTGGACGGTAGAGAACAACAATGGTCAGTTGTATAGGATGGGTCACAGTGACGGCATGGAATTCAAAGGTGGAAGGAGTGAAGTTAGGTAGCTTGAAGAGGGAAAAGCTCCATTTGGGAGAGAGCAGGAGACCAGTGCCACCTCCTCTGCCAGTGGGTCTGGGTGTATGGGAGAAGGAATATGCTGTGGAGAGAGCTGCTGGGGTGGATGTGTTGGATGGAGTAATCCACGTCTCAGTGAGAGCAAGGAAATCCAGAGACTGCAGGGAGGCGTAGCCAGAGATGAAGTCAGCCTTAGGAACAGCTGACTGGCAGTTCCACAGGCCGCCTGAAACTAGGTGCTGGATCTCAGTGGAGCACGTGGGATAGACGAGATTAATAACAGAGCACTTTGCATTTAATTGATAGCATTACTGTTTTCTGTCATTAATTGTATTATTATTCATGTATATCATTGTTGTGATTTATTCCCATTACTGTTTATTCCCATTACTGTAGTTTTCAATCAGATGTGAGAATTGTTTCTTCTCCTAATGACATTTATTTACATGTCACTTCTATCTTTCTAAAGGCACAGACTTATTTTGTGTTATATGTATATTTGTACACATAATTCATGATATTTATTCATTAATGTACTTATTGTTTCCATTGAAATAAAGCTTATTTCATTGAAATGTGTCTTTTCTTCAGTGAGATATCTTTATGGATTTCCTTATGACTTGAGTCTGATTAAAGTGGTTTAACATTTCTGAGTCTGACTCAAGCAACTTAAGTATTTGCTTTTGGGCAAAGTCATCTGAACATTGTGTAGCTTACTGTGCAAGTAATGTGGCACTCTACCTTTGTCCCTATATTTAGATGAACAAATCCCCATTATTGCATTTAATAATTCATATTGTTACTGTAGCACTGACCACTTTATTGTATAAAGTGCATTCAATTGAAAACACCATAGTGCTACAGTTACATGATGTACAATTATAAACACAATTATTTATTTACATATAATACATTTCTCTATGATATCATAAATTAGAATGTAACAATTGCACTGATGGCCCTGTGTGTTTTTTGTCACCAATATTATATTCTAGTTGGCACTGCGTCCACAGCTATGGTCATGGCATGATAAGTACTGCTCTGTATTCCTAAAGTTTGACCTTTCTGGCAACATATTTAATTGATTCAGTATAAATGATGGCAACAGCATAAACTAAGGTAAACACAGGTTAAAAAGTTCAAGTGAATACAAATCAGATGCATGAAACACATTGACTTTAGTAGATCCCAGGATTTATTTGTCATCAGCAGGTATGAAACAAATGTTAGGCTATCAATGACATCTTGTAAACTAACATTTGTTGTTATACAAGTCAACAACAACAACAACAACAACAACAACAACAACAACAACAACAACAACGAGATCTCACTCCACTGCAGAAGAAGAAGAGGAATGATCCAGCTATTGAACCCAGTTGGATTCTTTAGGACTTTTTCTGAGCAACCATTCACCTTCATTGATTCAGTATAAAGGATGGCAACAGCAACAACATACACTAAGGTAAACACAGGTAAAAAAGCTCAAGTGGATACAAATATAGATGTACCATTATGTACAGGGAGGCTGTGGCGCAGTGCATTGGTGTTGGGGTCAGGGGAGCACAGGTTCAAACCCCACTGCCGTCAGCATGTCATTGTGTCCCTGGGCAAGACACTTCATCCCACAGTATTGAGTATGTAAGTTGCTTTGGATAAAAGCGTCTAACAAGTAACATGTAATGTACATAAAAGTATTTACACTTTTTACATTAATGACGTTCATATGAATGAAAACTATTTACAATATACATGAAATATAAAAGTCGACATGAAAGATAAACTTCAGCCCAAATTGCTCCTGTGGGTATTGCCCACAGTATTGAGTATGTAAGTCGCTTTGGATAAAAGCGTCTAACAAGTAACATGTAATGTACATAAAAGTATTTACATTAATGACGTATATATAAATGAAAAGTATTTACAATATACATAATAAATATAAAACTCAACATGAAAAATAAAAATTATAACACAGCAAGTTTAAAAACATTTAAATGACTATTTACAATATTTACATAGCAACAGGTCATTGCTCCAAAGCGTCAACAACAGCTGTAAAATGGTTGTAACTGTTGTAGACTGTGTTCTTCTCCAGCCCCTTTGAAAACGACATCATCTTCACAGGGCAGAAGACCTTGCGCCTGTACTTGTTATGCCCCTGGGTGGGTTGGCCACAGCACGTGCACGACGGCAGCTTTTGAACCCGGGACACTTTGGCTCCTACTCCCGAGGGCTCGTCTGTCGCCTTGCGCTTGTATAGCGTCGACCTCGCCCAGGGCATTGTCATTGTCGGGGGGACGGACGCACCCAGACCAGCCTGTGTGGCAGGCATTGAGGAGGGGCCAGCAACGGCTGGGGTAGGCTGACTGGCAGGCGGCAGGATGGGGCCAGGGAAAAGGGAGGGCACGGGTGGTCTGGTGATGGTACTGGTGGCAGGCAGTATGGGACGTCCAGCCGGCACGATGGGCCTTGTGGAGGGGCCAGCAATCACCCAGGTTGCTGCGGATGGAGAGGGGGAGGGCAAAGGTGTGGGGGCTGGGGTCGGTCTTACCGACCGTTGCCGTGGCAGTGGCACAGGTGGCGGCAGTGATGTTTGAGGCAGGATCATGTCCCTCCTTCCCTTCAACATTTTTGTCCCTGCCGTACTGGGTGTCGGCACATACTGCATCAGGGGGTAGTCTGGTGGAGGGAGGACTGCTGGCTGGTGTGGGGCTGGAGGCAAGTCGGCAGAGGAAACCGAAGTGGTCTTGGACAGCATCGCCGGCTGATCTGTCGCACGCAGGTTGAGGAGGCGCTCTTGAGCCCGGATGAAGTCCCGCACCGTCTTGACGTTGATCTTCGGCAGAGGAAAGCCAGCTTTGCAGAGGATCGGGTCGTCCACCAAAACCCGGTGCTGGATCCTCTCGTACGCCTTTAAGACGGTGGTCTTCTCGGGGCTCGTGCGCGAACCCTGCGGCGACCTCAGCCACAGCAGTTTGACCAGCGTGTACATTAGCCTATTGTTCTGAGCGCTAATGTCTTGCTGTGCCGATGCATAGCGTATGCCCATCTTCACACGCTGTATGACAGCAGCATCAACGAGGTTGTGGCGCTTAGTGCGGCAGTACAGGGTGTTGCCCCAATGCGTCCTGTACAACTGGTTGAACTGCTGCTGCCGTTTGTCGTGGTCCTCCACTTTGGTCCAGGCAGCCAGGATCGCGTTCCTCTGCTCGGTGACAAGGGACAGCTTGTCCTCGACGAGCCCAATGTCCACCAGCAGTGAGCAGAACCTCTCCAACTGTGGGTGGCCGGGAAGAGGGTTTTGACTGCAGGCATCCTCCTGTTAAATAAATGACATAGAAAATGTGGTAACTTGAAATGGGTACATTGCCCATCAATCAGTGCATTTTAATTTCATTCGAGAAGACACCAAGTAACTTACAAAAGCGGGCGGGTTGACACTGGAGGTTTCGTCTGTGACGAGTGTGATGTGGGGCAGGATGGCATCCAGCACATGGTCTCCCTCACAATGTGACTCCCCGGCTGAACTACCTCCTCATCTGGACCGGGGCCATCGTGGATGATGTCCTCCAGTGAAAAGGACCCAGATTCACCAGTGCTCTGGCTGAAAAGGTACTCCAACCCCAGCAGCTCGTGGGAATCCACCTCAGCGGGGGCCCGGAAATTCTCCTCCACAGTCTCTCCGAACAGCTGCTGACAGCGGGCGTTGAGGCGGTGGATGAGAGGTGCCGAGTAGGTCCTGTGATGCCGTCCCTTGCCACCAAACACGGCATCGGAGCTCCTGTCGCAGTTCCATCGTGCGATGCCACTAATCAGGTAAACCTGATACGGCCGTGCCCCACAATGGGGACCTGAGAAGAGGAGCACAGAGTCACGGAAAGCTTTTATTGTTGTGTAAATGTTAGTGTTTTATTGTTTACACCAAATCCATCATTAACAAAAAAGGAAAGAGATGGACAGGCAACGTGTGACATCTACACACGTCTAAATTGTTTAAAAAAGCTTTGACATTTTGGTTATTACTGAGCTTGGGAAATGCTTATATTCAACCTGGAATAACACGTAGCACAATTTTGAAGCGTACCATATTTGTATGCATAGGCCAATTGAAATGATTAATGTTCTCCTATTTCACATGTTCTATTTCAAGAAGATTCATTTGCTTTTAATTCCAACTGCTTTCCCGTTCATACGCTTTTTGAAATTGTGCTTTTTATTATTAGACGTGTATATTGTGTACTACCTGGGATCATGTGAGGCAGAGACTTGTGGAATCCCTCCAGGCTGTTGCTTCCACGCAGACTTTTGTAGTAGGGCAGGTCCACACCGTTGATAGTTGTGGTGCGGGCCACCCTATACATAATCATGCCTGGTGGATCCTGGATGCACTCCAGGTGTCTCTGCTGCCCTACCCACATCTCATCAATGGCTGCTGTAAAGGCACATATACATATAGTTTGTTATTCTCACTTTATATGCTACATCATCTGTATTGAAGCTGCAATAATGTTTTTGTACGAGATCTTGTATATACCAGGTGTTTTAAAGAGGCTCACTCCACTCTGGTCCTGCCCAGCCGGGCCCTTCAGCTCCTCGATGGCCAGGTGGATGAGCCGGAACGTTTGCTGCGCTCCGAGCATGACCCTCCGCACGTGGTGTTGCAGCTGATCCCTGGTGACGTACAGGCGGACGACATCCTGTTCCGACATGGACCTGAATGTGTCCGGGTCCTTGGCTCTGACGGCCTCGATCAGCAGCTCCAGATCGGTGCGGTTGTAGGCCAACACTGCCCCGGCCAGAGCGGACTTGAACATGGCGTACTTGCTGTGCGCGTCTGTTCGGATGGCTGCATCAAACCGGTGGATCCAGTGAAAGATGTCCAGACGCACAACCATACCACCGTCGAACCACTCCTGGAACATTGTCTCCACGGCGGTAGGGCCCTTAGCACGACAACACCCACGGTCAATGTACAGGATCTTAGGGACCGGTTGATTGGCCAGCCGGAACCTGTCCATGACTCCACGGCACATGGGTAGCAGCTTCTGTGCGGACTCCTCACAAGTCAGCACAAAAGAAACAATCTGGGAGTACTCGTTGCCGATGCTGGTAAACCACTCGGCCGAGCCACGTCCCTGCCCAGACAGCTTCTTCACCACCTGAAATGTATTTAAAATAATTGAATTATTATTATTATTTAAAGGAAGCACAATGTGGTAACTTGTGATAGATTGTAATTATATGTAACAGCATCATTTGTGTGATAATTGTATACGATTTGCATCATAGAGTAAAGAATTATGTTTTGATTGACATACTTTCTTGGTGGAATCCATCTTCATCACCGTGCCAAAAGTGGAGAGGATCTGGCTCCGGTAATCCTGCACATTGTTCGCCTCTGCCAGCAGGAAGGCATGGCGCAAGAGCCGCGCTGTGGGGAGCTGTTTTTGGGCAGGTGGAGCCTGGAAGGTCTGCCTCATTGCAGAGACGATCCCTCCGGGTGCAGCTATGCTCATTAGGAGGGTGGTGTACAGGTCCTTGCGATGGAGGTACTCCTCAACATGGTTCTCCTGTACCTGCCACCACACCTTCTCCATCGTGTTCCCTTCGGTCCTGTCCCTCAGAAGGCGCACGACATTCCTGTCTACGCCACGCCTGTAAGTAGAGTCACAATTGATATTGTAAGGTTGATTTGAGTGACATTTTTTTTAAATGCACACATTATAGCATGTTAATGTATAGTTTGGTATAGAATGTGAAATACACACATGGCGGTAAGATGGCTTGGTGAGCCTCGCTGAGCTGGGATAGGATGGCGTTATCCCACACAAACCACCGGCCCACTGACACACCCTCTTTGCTCCTGGCTGCCTTGGTACAGGGTCCACAGGAGAGGACCTCTGTGATGACTGTGTACCAGCCGGACACATCGCAGATGAGACGTACCTATAAACTACACATGGAAATCAAAATGAAGGCCAGCATAAAACTTTCAGTGACCATTTCATACATATAAACACATGTTCAACTGTATAGTAATGTCAGAGAATGTAGACCTTGGAGTGGTAGCCAGACTTGGAGAGGTGCACATTTCTGCCACTGCCGACACAGTTTTCTCCCCGCGGACACTTCAGCGAGTACCTCCACACGCCGACAGGGCGCCACACAAAGACCCGGCTCCGAAAGAACAGTTGTGGAGTAGGAAGACCACCCCCGACAAAGCCAGGAGGTTCTGGGGGATAAAACCACATACGGTCAGATTTCATCACCCGTCGCCTCTTGATCTGACCTTTGATGTCCTTGTAGGTCTGTATGGGGGTAAACAGCCCTCTCTCTGTGTCCTCTTTGAGCCAGGATATGTCGGCAGATGGGATGCCACCAGGGTTCTCCCACAAATGCACCCAGCCCTCTAGATCGACCTGTAACACGCATAACATAGAATACATTAGAGACTTATAGGGTAAGAAGTTATGGTATAACATTATTTAATTAAGCAATTTTCCACTAGTACAACTTACTTCTGCATCACTTGAGTGAGATGCCGTCAGATTGTCTGAGTCAGCAGGGGCTGCAGGCTGCACAGGAGTGACTTCCGGGGTTTTTGGATGATGGCTAGCAGAGGTTTTGTGCCTTGATGTTTGCTTCTTTGCCTTCACAGCAGCAGCAGCAGGCTGGACAGCAGGAGCAGTAGCAGCAGCAGCAGGCTGGACAGCAGGAGCAGGCTGGACAGCAGGAGCAGTAGCAGGCCGGGTGGCGGCAGTAGTAACAGCAGGCCGGGAGGCAGAAGCAGGCCGGGAGGCAGAAGCAGGCCGGGAGGCAGCAGCAGGCCGGGAGGCAGAAGCAGGCCGGGAGGCAGCAGCAGGCCGGGAGGCAGAAGCAGGCTGGACAGCAGAAGCAGGCCGGGAGGCAGCAGCAGGCCGGGAGGCAGAAGCAGGCTGGGAGGCAGAAGCAGGCTGGACAGCAGAAGCAGGCCGGGAGGCAGCAGCAGGCCGGGAGGCAGAAACAGGCTGGGAGGCAGAAGCAGGCTGGGAGGCAGAAGCAGGCTGGACAGCAGGAGAAGGCTGGGAGGCAGCAGCAGGCCGGGAGGCAGCAGCAGGCCGGGAGGCAGCAGCAGGCCGGGAGGCAGCAGCTTCGGGCCCGACAGCAGAGCCTCCAGGTCGATAAGCAGTTTATCTGGGCCTTCTCTTGAACATATCTAAAAATGTACCAAACAAAGCACATTTGAATTAGGATTATTGTTTTTTTACATGTTTTCTTTCATATATTAACTGTGTCTCACTTGCCTTCTTCCACAGCCTGGCTCGCAGCTACCAGGTCAGCATCATCCCCTGGCCACGAGGATGAGTCCTGCATTCTCGTCTGAGGTTAGTGAAGACAAAAGAAAACAAAATAAAACAACACATTTAGCAGAGGAGTGCTTCAAATATCAGTCGTTTGAACAGTTGTTATCGATATGACAGTATGATGTTACCATGATTTTCAACTCTTCCTGTGTGATAACACATGATATAATCAATGAAACACTTACTTGTTCCTTGTCCATTATGTATTTCCGGAACCTCTTTAACTGCACGCTGGTAATGTGGGTCACTGGGGTGTTCAACCACCTCTTTACAGAACGATATGCCTTCTGTATCCTTTCCCTCTGGACATCACTGAATTTCTCAGGGCTGTCCTTTTGGGATTGGTACTGGGCATACACTTCCCACACCTCCAGAAAGGTGCTGCTCTCAAATCCCTGTTGGCCATAGATGCACCTGTCCACATTGGCCTCGAGGAGACAGGAGACTTGTGGGAAGCTCTCTGCATATTGTGTGAGGAAGTCTTTTACCCACCGGTTCCCCACATCTCCCTTCCGGTGTGGGTCTTCCACTTCAGCTTTGTGCTTATCAAGCAGACTGCAATAATAAACATCCAGTTAGTGTCATCATCATAATAGCACTGCAATTGTGATGAGGAGAAAAGGAACTGTGTAAAGATGACTACTAAACTTGTATAATAGCCATGGTTTAACACAATACATATTCATTATAATCGTGACAACAAAATGGTATTCAAATACTTAGCAAACAATTGCATTAAATATAATATACTTACAACTTTATGTAGCCCACGTCATTTTCCACTAGCCAGTGAAACGGTGCGTTCAAATACTTGCCAAATGGCAAGACCAGCATTCCCAGGCACTGCTGGTGTGAGGGCTTATGGGTCCCTTTGGCTCGAAGGAGCTTCTCTGCTTTGGCCATGGCAGTGGCCTCACTGAGCAGCTCCACCGGAGGTGTGGGAAAAGCCTTTCCCTTATCCCTATAGCAACGGGCCTCTTTCGATGGCACCACAACAGCCTGCTGTCGATCCCTTGGAGCTTGGGGATTGAGGATGCGGAGAAGTGGTGTCGCCATCTCTGGTTCTCACTGTAATGCCTGACAGCATAGACAAAAACAACATACAGAACTTGTATACCGAAACATGTTTTTATGAGGTAATTGATACCCTAACATCGGTTATACCAGATAGATAGATACTTTATTACGATCCCAAATTGGGACATTCTTATGTTAGCACTGTGTTCAGGCATTAAAATGGTGGAATAAAGTATTGACACAATTACATTTGAATAAAAGAAACAGCACATAATATAGGCTATAAACGTGCAGTATAAAACACATCAACAGTAGAGAAGACATGTCACAAATAATACACGTTTATACTTGTACTTTATATTATTATTATTATTATGTAAAGTATAGGTATCAATGTGTGGACATGACTAATGTCAAGTTAATATCATTAAAACTATCAAAGCGATAACGTGACACGGACTGTACTATCAATTGTACAGTAATGTAACGGTAAACACAAGCAGTAATGAGCTGGTTAACCCGAGATTAGATAATGACAAAGTGAGCCTCGAACTGTAGCGGGTAACGTTATAGCATATCAAGCTAGAGTTTAACGGAGGTTGCATTGAGCGCTGCTAACCTTTAACTAGCGTCAATGGTAACAGGACACGGTTCCTATCACTTTTAACAGTAATGACATGGTATACTTTACACAAGATAACACGGATCATGTGTGCCTTAAACTGTAGCGGGTAACGTTATAGCATATCAAATGTGATAGATATTTATTTGATAGATATTTCACTGAAGGACGCTGTCCCCAAACTAGCGGCTCGCAGTAACATGGCCGTGGCCCGTCGGGTCATTGATGGCCGTGGCCCGTCGGGTCATTGCCAAGTATATATACAGTAATGAAAAACACAAGATAACAGACATTTTGCCACAGAATGTGTCGTGGAAACTTTAGTATACTTTACATAAAAAGAAAAGTATGAAACGTACCTGTCAACCCAAGTCTTCACTAGCAGCGATGCAGCAAACGAGCAAAGTGGTGGGGTGGGGCGGGGACGTGAAAACTCAGTGTAACTCAGTGTCTAGACACTAAATATAATATAAATATAATATATAACTTGAAATCGATCGATGCTATTTAAACTTTCTCGTAACTCGTAACTCTTAACTCGGGATTTGAATATCATATCATGAGGGGAACCCGCCCACTCAAAACACTTTATCGACTGTAGACTTCCAATCACATGCGAGTACAGTGACTGTAGACAGTCAAGCATTCTGATTTGCCAAAAGTCTACAGTCAGAGTCCCGCCTCCTAACTCCATTGGACAGTACGACCGTGGACTTCCAATCGGATGGAAATGACTGTAGACTTTTGTCAAATCAGAAGGCGTAACTGTCTACAGTGACTGTGGACTTTGCACTCCCGTAGACCCGAGCTCTGCGAATTCCCCAAATGTTGGAATCTCGACTGCATCATTTGTGGTAGTGGGGCACTGCGTTCGCGCTCTCCCCTGATTATAGTGTTGAAGAAAAGGTCAAAGACAACCTGGCTACAGCTTGCATGTGTGGCGGCTTCTTTGCTCCAGGAGAGACTTTCTGGTGCCAATGTCCTCCCCAGAGCGTGTCCTTCCTTTGGGCTCGAAATATCTCTGTCCCTTACAGTGAGCCTCACTCTGCGTGCCACGCTCCAGAGCCAAGGAAGTTCAATTTGTCACCTTTAGCATCTTTGGCATTGAGTCCAAAAAAGAACCGCTGCTGATGTGCTGCAGTTTCTGCCCTCAATTGAAACCATCTGTTTTGGTTTCAAGATGCGCCTTTGTTTGTTTTTCCACAAGGCAGGAGATGGGTGCACCGTTCCCGGAGGCGCTGCAATACCGGGTCGATGCGTGGAGTGAACGGGGCAAGCCCCTCTTTCAGCTCCCAGTGCTAAAAATCCATTTAATATATAGTCCCCGTTTTGGGCACGTATCAGATATTAAACTGATAAGAACAGATACTTTACTTGATCTTAGCCAAAAGGCCGAGAAGCGATGACCCTACACGTTTTCCCCCAGCTGCGCTAGCATGGTTCGTGGCTCTCACCTGTGGCTTCTTTGGCATTGAGTCCAAAAAAGACCCCTGCTGCTGTGCTGCACTTTGTGCCCCCGATTGGAACCTATCTCTTTAGTAATACGCTGGAGTTGTGTGGCATGTTATACGTGCTGACTCCACGGCATTAGAAAACACTAGTTTGATGCTAAACATCAAATCCATTTAAGGGAGGAACACTAGAATGTCTTTACGGATATTCACCTCCTGATGTCTCCTTCTCTTGGTCCTGAATGGGCTCTTGTATTGGCTGCTGAGACACATTATTTGTTGGTTCTTGGTTGGTTTCTGAGCAGGAAGCCTGACTGATTTCTGGTTCCTCATTTGCGTGTTCCTCCTCTCTGGCTTCAGGGGTTTCAAAAAGTGAAAGTTTCACCCGGTTGGAGTAAGCATGCGGGCAGTCTTTGAAGCGGTGGTTTTCGGAGGAGCAGAGGTTGCACTTGACAGGGGTTGGGCAATTTGCTGATGAGTGGTCTGTTGCTTTTTAGATCCTGCAGATATTCCGGCTACAGTCTGCTGCAAGGTGGTCTAGACTGCCACACTTCCTGCATTCTTTTGGCTGCCCATGGTAGAAGACAGAACCCCTGAAGGCTCCCAACTGTATGGTGTTGGGAATGTGTCTCAGCACCCCATCCTGTTGTTGGAGACGGACCTGGAAACGTCTCGACCCGGTTTTTATTCCATCAATGTCCATCACCTCTATTGCATTTTGTACTTCACAGTATCTTGTCATCCAAGTCCAGACATCCTGGTTCCTGATTTTTCTGAAAATATCATCACATAAACAGTTTTCAGGTCCCTTTTGGCAAGTGGTGTCATGCTGATCTTATCAAAGACTGACGCTGACGTTTTCTTCTTTTCGAATCTCTCCAGGCAGTTTTGGAAGTGTTGGCTGGTTGTAAAGATGACCTCAAATATATTTTTCCCCGGGTAAGCAAAGATGTATTCCAGATGGTCTGATGAAAAATCAAGCTCTTTCTGCAGGATGTGTCGGCTGAACTGCAAGCGGTCCATCTGTAGATCTTCCAGAAGGTCAAAACGAACAGCGTTCCGGCGATTGGTCTGGTTTGACGCCATGGTGAACCCACTGGTCTTGGGTTACCACGGATACTTTATTGCGCCCCTTACACCGCACGACAGCAACAAAGCCAAAGGAGAACCACCACCTTGGTGATCATGGTATCTCCCCTGCCAGGTAAGTATGAGTTGAACGGGTCATCAATCAATCAATCAATCAATCAATCAATCAATCAATCAATCAATCAATCAATCAATCAATCAATGTTTATTTATATAGCCCAATATCACAAATGTTACATTTGTCTCAGTGGTCTTCACAGTTTATACAGAATATCAGTATGACAATACGACACCCTCTGTCCTTAGACCCTCACATCGTACAAGGCAAGGCAAGGCAAGGCAAGGCAAGGCAAGGCAAGGCAAGGCAAGGCAAGGCAAGGCAAGTTTATTTATAGAGCACTTTTCAACGCAAGGCAATTGAAAGTGCTTTACAAAAAAAAAAAAAATGAAAGACATTAAGCATTAAAAAAGAAAAGCTAATCAAATAAACATTAAGAAAAAAAATACATGGATAAAAGTTACAGTGCAGTCTAAAATATAAATAGTTCAATTAAACATTACAAGAAAAAGTACATGGATAAAAGTTACAGTGCAGTTTAAGATATGAATAGTTCAAATAAAAGCAGCGACAAAAAGAAAAGTCTTCAGCCTGGATTTAAAGGTAGTCAGAGTTGCAGCGGACCTGCAGGTTTCTGGGAGTTTGTTCCAGATATTTGGAGCATAATAACTGAACGCTGCTTTACCATGTTTAGTTCTGACTCTGGGGACAGAAAGCTGACCAGTCCCTGAAGACCTGAGAGATCTGGATGGTTCATAGTTTAGCAAGAGGTCAGTAATGTATTTTGGGCCTAAACCATTCAGTGCTTTATAATCCAGCAGCAGTATTTTGAAATCTATTCTTTGACACACAGGAAGCCAGTGTAAAGACTTCAGAACAGGAGTGATGTGATCCACTTTCTTAGTGTTAGTGAGGACTCGAGCAGCGGCGTTCTGAATCAGCTGCAGCTTTCTAATAGATTTTTTAGTAAGACCTGTGAAGACACCATTGCAGTAGTCGAGTCTACTGAAGATAAAGGCATGGACAAGTTTTTCCAAATCCTGCTGTGACATTAGTCTTTTAATCCTAGATATGTTCTTTAGGTGATAGTAGGCTGATTTAGTAACTGTTTTAATGTGACTGTTGAAACTCAGGTCAGAGTCCATGACTACACCTAGATTTCTGGCTTTATCTGTTGGTTTGAACATTGCAGACTGAAGCTCAGCGCTAACTTTTAAACGTTCTGCCTTGGCTCCAAAAACCATTACCTCAGTTTTATCTTTGTTTAATTGGAGAAAGTTCTGACACATCCAGTCATTGATTTGTTCAATGCACTTACTCAGTGTTTGAATTGGAGCATAGTCTCCTGGTAAAATTGTTACGTAAATGTGTGTGTCATCTGCATAGCTATGGTAACTTATTTTGTTGTTCTTCATTATCTGAGCCAGTGGTAGCATGTTGTCAAGGAGAGACTCTGAGGCATGAACTCAATTGCACGACTCAGATAGTGTTTTCAAAAATAAAGACTTTACTGGAATTTAGCACAGTAATCAAAACAAGGAAAACAAATATACTCTTTCGAGGAAAACTAGCAAGTGATCAATGAGGTAGATCCGTGGGAAGTCCGTGAGGTAATCAGGAACGTGGGTCATAGTAAGACAACGAACTGACAATGAACAGGAGGAAGCTACCACAATATATACACAGGTAAAGGGGACACAGGTGGAAACAATCAGGGCGGGGAAACAATCAAGGACGCAGGAGACAGAAAGGGGCGGGGAGCGTGGAGGCCTGAAATGAGAGGGATGATTAATTAAGGGAATAAACATAAAGCACAGGGCAAAGGGACATGACAAAACTAACATAAAGAATAAACTTTCACTATTAGTTTCCTAGACATGACAGTACCCCCCCTTCTAGGGACGGCTCCTGACGGCCCAGGCTCCTCTGAGTTGAGGCGGTCAAAATCCTCAATGAGGCTTTTATCTATGACGAAGCGGGAAGGAATCCATATCCGCTCCTCAGGACCATAACCCTTCCAGTCAACCAGTAGCTGTCGCCCTCTACCCCTTTTCCGACTAGCCAATATCTTCTTGACGGTGTAAACCGGACCTCCATCAATCATCCGGGGGGGCGGGGGGGGTTTGGCGGTGGGAACGATAGCGCTCTCCTTCAAGGGTTTTAGTTTCCCTACATGGAAGGTGGGATGTACCTTCATGGACCTGGGAAGCCGTAGTCTCACTGAAACCGGGTTGATGACCTTGGTGACGGGAAAAGGACCCACAAACCGGGGAGCCAACTGTCAAGGAGAGACTCTGAGGCATGAACTCAATTGCACGACTCAGATAGTGTTTTCAAAAATAAAGACTTTACTGGAATTTAGCACAGTAATCAAAACAAGGAAAACAAATATACTCTTTCGAGGAAAACTAGCAAGTGATCAATGAGGTAGATCCGTGGGAAGTCCGTGAGGTAATCAGGAACGTGGGTCATAGTAAGACAACGAACTGACAATGAACAGGAGGAAGCTACCACAATATATACACAGGTAAAGGGGACACAGGTGGAAACAATCAGGGCGGGGAAACAATCAAGGACGCAGGAGACAGAAAGGGGCGGGGAGCGTGGAGGCCTGAAATGAGAGGGATGATTAATTAAGGGAATAAACATAAAGCACAGGGCAAAGGGACATGACAAAACTAACATAAAGAATAAACTTTCACTATTAGTTTCCTAGACATGACACATGTAGATGTTAAAGAGAAGAGGCCCCAAGATGGAGCCTTGAGGAATCCCACATGTCATATTTGTCAACTCAGATGTGTATTTACCGATAGAAACAAAGTTGTTTCTGTCCTTTAAGTAGGATTTAAACCAATTTAGAACTGTTTCCGAAAGTCCCACCCAGTTTTCCAGTCGGTCCAGTAATATGCTGTGGTCAACAGTGTCAAACGCAGCACTGAGATCTAATAATACTAACACTGAAGTTCTGCCACTGTCTGTGTTTAAGTGGATGTCGTTAAATACCTTAACAAGAGCAGTCTCAGTGCTGTGGTTTGGACGAAAGCCTGACTGGAACACATCGAAACAACCATTTAAATGCAAGAAATTACTCAACTGTTGAAAAACAACTTTTTCAATGATCTTACCTAGAAATGGCAGGTTTGATATGGGCCTGTAATTGTTCATTACTGAAGCATCTAGATTATTCTTTTTTAAGAGCGGTTTAATGACTCCAGTTTTCAGGGCCTGTGGAAAAATACCTGAGTGAAGAGATTTGTTTACTATATGAAGTAGTTCTGAGGCCATGCAAGGCAAAACATCTTTGAAAAATCCTGTTGGAATAATATCAAGGCAGCAGTTGTATAATGTCCTCCAGGTTTTTATCATTAATCTGATGGAATTGTGTCATGATGTCTGAATTGATGTTAAGTGGACACAGAGACAACACATTTGCTGTTCCTGATGCAGAGGCACTGACTGCTTGTCTGATTTTCTGAATTTTGTCAGTGAAAAAGGAGGCAAAATCATTGCACGCCCTGGTGGATAGAAATTCAGAGGCTACTGACACTGGGGGGTTAGTTAGTCTGTCGACGGTAGCAAACAAGGCACGTGCGTTGTTTTTGTTTTTGGTAATGATGTCAGAGAAGAATGATTGTCGTGCATTTTTCAATTCCAAATTATAAAGGCCAAGTCTCTCTTTATAAATTTCAAAGTGAACCTGGAGATTTGTTTTTCGCCACCTGCGTTCAGCTTTTCGACATTCTCTTTTTTCTGTTTTAACGGTCATGGCCTTTCTCCATGGAGATATTTTCTTCCCAGTCACTTCCTTTACCTTAATTGGAGCAATGGCATCTATAACATTTTTAATTTTTGAATTAAAATTATCTACTAGCTCATTTACTGAGGTGTTAGCAGGGGCAAGTGTGGAAGAAAAAATCTGAGTAAACATTTCCCTAGTATTTTCAGTTAAACATCGCTTTGTGGTTACCTCTTTTTGAACACTGGTGTGAACAGAAATAGAGCTCTCAAAAAAAACACAGGAATGGTCAGAGAGTGCAACATCAGTCACCACAACCTTAGAGATATTCAGACCCTTTGAGATAATTAAGTCCAGAGTGTGCCCCTTATTGTGCGTGGGCTCCGTCACATGCTGAGTCAGTCCATAGCTATCAAGAACACAAAACAGTTATTTAGCCCCTCTGTCCTGGGGGTTGTCAACATGGATGTTAAAATCACCAACAATGACTAGACGGTCAAAGTCAATACACACTATAGACAGCAGTTCAGTAAGGTCATCAAAAAAGCTTGCACAGTATTTGGGTGGCCTATAGATATTTAGGAACAGAGCTCGAGAGGAGCATTTCAGCTGAACGGCCACATATTCAAAAGAATCAAAGTTTCCATACGATGTCTTCCTGCATTGAAGGGAATCATTGAACAGAATAGCAACTCCACCCCCTTTCTTATGCATTCTTTCCTGACTCATAAAACTAAAGTTGGGAGGGGTTGATTCGATAAGAACAGCTCCACTGTTATTTTGCTCAATCCAAGTTTCTGTTAAAAACATAAAATCAAGATTGTGCTCAGTGATAAAATCATTGATTAAAAATGTTTTTCCTGCCAAAGACCTGACATTTAATAAAGCTAGTTTAAGTTCGTTAAACACACTATCAGTCATGTTTTTTGTAACAAGCTGTGGCTGACATGGAATCACTGCTAAATTAGATAAACTCACACAAACGTTTGAGTGCTTCCTGTATCTAAGATCATTCACCGCTCTTAATCTATTACCTATCAACACAGATATCGGCAAAGCTACTGGCAGGCAGGGCCCGGGCATGTCCTGGAAAGAGTTGAGAGTGCCATACGCCCTTGAGCCTGGACCCAGCAGATATCAGTTTGCAGATTGTTTTGGTTTGGATGATTGTGGTAGGCATGGTGATGAAGGAATCGGTGCCAGCCCTCTGTATCTCCTTCTTGTGTTCCACGATCTCCAGGAGGGTGGGCGAGGGCGAAAGGGTGAACGGAGTATCCTCAAAGGCGTTGACAGGGGGGGGGGGTGACGGGCGGTGGGGACTCCTCCGTGTGTTTCATAGGTCTCCCATAATCAGAACATTCCTCAGGCGGGTGCAGTGATACTTCTTCAGGGTTTTCTGCGCGATGTGTTGTGTCTATCTCCTGTTTTGATTCCTCTTGCCGCTTGTCCTTGGCAGAGGGAACAGATTGATGACGCAGGCAGTTGAATATGTTAGAGATAAACAATTTCACTCCTGACTTGTTCAGGCAAACTCCATTTGCCTTGAAAAGATGTCTGCGGTCCCAGAAAAAGTTAAAATTGTCAATAAAATGCACAGAATGGTCAGTACAGACAGTTGAAAGCCAGGTGTTCAGTGCAAACAATCTGCTGAATCTCTCCACTCCTCTTCTGACTGGCGGTAGAGGGCCACTGATGAACACCTCTGCATTTAGAGAGCTGGCAGTTTCCAACAGACATTTAAAGTATTTGTTCAGCACTTCTGACTCTTGTTTCACAACATCAATTGTTCCAATATGTAGTACCACATTCTTCACAGTCGGATGTTCAGCCCCAATATGCAGGATCTTCTCAGCCAAGTCAGAGACTGTATCCTTGGGAAAACAGACTACTTTGGTGTTGTTCTTACTACACAGACCTTTTACATCTCTTACAGCAGAGTCACCCACAATCAGAGTTTCAGGCCCAGTCGTTAGCTTTCCCTCTAGCCTTTTACTTTTGGAGTAGCTATTGGTCCTTACCCTACTGTGTGAAGAGGACGGGTTATCCAGGTCATCAGAAAGAGATCTCCGGCTCTCGGTCAGTGGAGCGTATCTGTTCTGGATTGGCACACTTGGTGGTTTAGGAGGATTTTTTGTAATTCTCCCTTTAGCAGCTGTCCACTGCTGTTTAGGGGTTGAAGAGGCGCTCCTCTTGGGTGATAACAATGCAGGCCAGCCGGTCGCATCACATATTTCAGAGTGTTGGGCTCTGCCCGTTATCCTTCCTCCCAAATCCCATGAAAATGATTTACTCTTAGGCTTTGCACCCAGAGAGTTCCAGGGAGGACCACCACTTGTAGATTTATGACCCGGTACACAGCCCTCCTGTTCCTTGGAATCCTTGTAGCTGCTAACTAGCTGTGAGTTAGCATACCCTTTTCCATTATTTTGCAACACTGGTAAAGTGGTGTCATTCCCACAACATAGTCCATTCACTTCCACGTTAACTTCCAGCCGTTGCATTTTCATTTCCAGCACGGCCGTCTTCTGTAGAAGTTTGTGGAAGTCATCTGTAGAGAACGGAGGCATTTTTCTACCAACTAGCTTAAGCTAAATAGCATGCAGTAGCCTACCAGGCTTTAGCTGTTGCTAGGCCACGCTACTGTAAGACTGGGGTCGCAGTAAAAATGTTGAAATATGGCTGAAAACCTCCGTCTATTTACGAAGATGAACTGTCCCAGTGATAGGTTAATGTCCAGGAGCCGCTGCTCGAAGTTTTCAGAGAATAAGAATAGGAAAATCAGCATAAAAAGTAAGCAGAGGCAGGAGCAAGCAGAAAAGTGACTGTACTGTAAGAAAGATAAGGAAAAACTTCCAAAGAAAACCCAGTTTAAAGGAAAAAATGGGAGAAACCTCAGGGAGAGCAACAGAGGAGGGATCCCTCTCCCAGGACGGACGGACTTGCAATAGATGCCGGGTGTAAATTGAAAAGATAATACATTTGCAACATAGGTAGTCCAAATGTTTGGAAATGCATGTGTGTATAATAGGAAGATGAATCCACGAGGATATCCATCCAGGATCACAGCCACGACTCAAGATCCAGCGCTCGCGATCCAGGACACAGGACCGCAGGATCATCCATGACTCCGGATCCCAGCATATATAGACACCAAAAGAAAGACATTTGGGGAAGCTGGGTTAATCGGAACATGAGAGTACACAGGTATAGACAGAGAGAAGGAAGAAGTAAGATGTCCCCCGACAAACTAAGCCTATATCAGCAAAACTAGGGGCTGAGTCTAATCAGCCCTAACTATAAGCTTTATCAAAAAGGAAGGTCTTAAGCGCACTCTTAAAAACGGATAGGGTGTCTGCCGCCCGAATACAAACTGGAAGCTGATTCCACAAATGTGGAGCTTGATAAGAAAAGGCTCTGGCTCCCATTGTACTTTTAGAGATTCTAGGAACAACCAACAACCCTGCATTCTTGGAACGCAATGCCCTAGTAGGACAGTAGGGTATAATGAGTTCTTTAAGGTAAGATGGCGCCTGCCCATTAAGGGCTTTGTAGGCGAGAAGAAGAATTTTAAATTCTATCCTGTGTTCTATAGGGAGCCAGTGTAAGGCAGCCAGAACAGGAGTAATGTGGTCCCTTTTCCTAACTCTGGTTAGTACACGAGCCGCAGCATTTTGAATCAGCTGAAGCGACTTGACTGACTTCTTGGTACTCCCTGATAATAAAGAGTTACAATAATCCAGCCTAGAAGTAACAAATGCATGGACTAGTTTCTCTGCATCGTTTTGAGGCAAGATATGCCTGATTTTTGCAATGTTACGTAGATGGAAGTAGGCGGTCCTTGAAATTGATTGTATGTGGGCATTAAAGGATAAATCCTGATCAAATATAACACCAAGATTCCTTATAGTCTCACTGGAGGCCAAATGAATGCCATCCATAGTTAGTATATCTTTAGATATTTTGTTTCGTAGATTCTTCGGGCCAAGTACAGAGACAGGGCAGTCTTGCAATGACAAAAGACACGGCGTGGCGGTTCCTGCCTCTGAGCCGACCAAAGCAGCCCATCAACAACATTTAACCCTAAGCCGTAAAGACAGATAAAGCTTGAAATAGACATAGTTTCCAATCGGGGGCACAAAGTGCAGCACAGCAGCAGGGGTCTTTTTTGCACTCAATGCCAAAGAAGCCACAGGTGAGAGCCACAAACCATGCTGGCGCAGCTGGGGGAAAGGGTGTGGCCTGGGATGTGGAAAAGCCAAGTGAGGGTCACCGCGAGGGCCACCGCGAGGGCTTGGACTGGGACAACTATGGTGGTGTCTGTTCTCGAGGACGGCCTCCACAATTACTCTGGTTTCTCTTCAAAGCGTATAAGTCTTTCGCCTTTTACTAAAGACTTCCGTGGAGAGGAACACCTACGAGTTCAACCTATTTTTGGTAGGCTTGGCCATTTGGCTGGGCATTCTGAGTTTGTGAAAGACAAGAGCAGTCATTAGCACCTGGGCGATCCAAGTCACCCAGCGCCTCTGTTACGCCAGGTCAAAAGAGCCGCACCAAGACCTGCGGCGACTGCGCAACAAGTCCGTCTCCAGCAGCAAACTTTAAGGGTCATCGCTTCTCTGCCTTTTGGCTAAGATCAAGTGTAGTATCTGTTCTTATCAGTGAGGCATCTGCTCTGGGAGTGCAGCGCTGCCGTAGACCAGTGGGCAAAAGCCGGCTCCTTAAAATTCCCGTGCTTGCCGGCAAGGGAGGACCTCACAGCACAGCTCATACTATATGGGGTGAGCCAGAAACAGGACTGTTCCAGGGACTTTTCCAAGCAGTGGCTCACCCTAGCTGCCATTAAAGATGCCATATGGACCTCCAGAAACTTGCTGGTAAGAAGGCACATGCAGATCCCCCCCGTGGCTGTGATCCAGATCGCTGCGGCAACAATAAAATCAGCGACGTGGCACGCCCAGGACACAACCACAAAGAAAAATCGCCTCTGTGCTCATTCGGATGAAGGAGCCGGAGCCACACGGGAAAGGTGAAAGCAGCGCAGGCCTGACTCTCCGGTGGGTCTCCTCTGAGCCCCGTGACAAAGATCCGAGAGAAACAACCTGTTAAATGGGAGTGGGATGAGTTAATCTTGATAGGGACTCACTGCGCTCCTGGACAACAATTTACCCAATTTACCCAATACCCTTTTTTAAAAAAAAAAGGAAAAAAAAGAAGATTTTAAATGAAAACTGTTTGCATATAAAATGTTTTAATGAAATGCGATGTTTTTTTTATGAAAATGGGTCTGATCTTAAAGTGTACATGTATTTATTATATGAAAACTCAAAATACACTTATGTGACAAAAACAATTATTTAAATATGAAAAGTACATGAATTAAGTGACAATAAAACTTTTCCCAAAAGAAAAAAAAAAAAGAAAACAAATCTGTTCTTATCAGTTTAATATCTGATACGTCCCCTATACGCGGACGGTAAAGCACCGCAAAATCCACCCCCCTTTAAGATACCAGGGGCATGAGGTTCTCTAGTGTATGAACATCTGGGTTTAGTCCGTGGGGGAGTGCTTAAGTCCGGGGGCCCGGGGTCTCATGGTGTGCGATGTTATGGAAGTGCGCATGTTAGGGAGAGATGCTGGAGCTGCTTAGTCCGTCGTTTGGGGCTCTGTGAGGGGCTACAAATGGGTGATTTTCCCGGTCTATTTCATGATTTTCGAAATTCTCGAAAAAACGGCAAAGTGCCAACGGAGGAGGGGCTCAAAAAAGCGCAAGTCTTCGGCGCTTCGGGCGGAAGCCCCAGACACTTTTTTATTACCCTGTTGCACTTTACAATGGAGAGGGGAATCGAGACCTCCATTCCTCCGTAAAAAAAAAATTCATTCATCTTTTCCAAGCTACCATCTGCACAAAATCGGAAACCCGGTTTTTGAGAGCACTTAGAAAAAAAACGGCTGTTTCACATCATGGAGGAATGTGTCCGCTACATGAGTGCTTTGGCTCGGATACAATTGTTGCCTGGAGGACCCCAATCATGGTTCTTATCAAACTTTAAGTTTTTGAACTGGTCTCTGGAGGAATTTAAGGGGAGTTGTCAGGGAATTATGAGACACTATTTTGGGATACAATTTTTCCATTTTCACCCCTTTCCTCTGGTTCTCCCAAAAGATAACTTAGAGTTGTTCTGACCCTGGAGGAATGTAAGGAGAGTTGTCAGGGGACTCTATCCGCCTTAAGAGACACTATTTTGGGATACAATTTCTCCATTTTCACCTCTTTCCTCTGGTTCTCCCAACATATAACAGAGTATTTCCTGACTCTGGAGGAATGTAAGGAGAGGTGTCAGGGGACTCTATCCGCTTTAAGAGACACTATTTTGGGATACAATTTCTCCATGTTCACCCCTTTTCTCTGGTTCTCCCAACATATAATATTGGTATTAGTATTTTCCTGATTTCTCACTGATCGAATGAAAAACGTGACCCGCCATCGGAGGGCCTCCGCCTGCCCGGCCTCGTTTCCGGTGCTCTGGCGGTCGGTTCCTCCGAAATGCGGGTTCGGCTCAGATGGCCCAGAAGGGTGTGCTGCGAGGGGGAATTGACGGAAGCGCACCACCAGGAGTGGAGCCTGCGGCTTAATTTGACTCAATACGGGCAACCTCACCCAGCCCGGAAACGGAAAGGATTGACAGACCATTTTCTAGCTGATACTGCTTCTAATAATACTTTATGATGTGCTGACAGCCAGTCCACCACACAATAAACAAAAACGGCTGTCTGATACCCTGGATGAAAGTACTCTCTCTAAGTGCACTATGTCTCGGATATATCTGATGCCTGGAGACCCCCCCAGCCTGGTTCTTAACTTTAAGTCCAAACTGGTCTCTGGAGGAATGCACAGGGAGTCGAAAGGGGACTCTTCTTGCTGTTTGTCTTGTCAAAATTGAGGGGTGTGTTTGAGGGGAGGGCCCTGGCTGTTTCTTTCAGTAACTTTTTGAGAGAATTAATTATAAATCTGTCAAATGTTCATAACAGCCTTGTTTCACTGAAATAGCCTCAAAATCAAAAACTGCCATTAAGAGTCAGATTCTTAACGAAATCTACTGACACAAAGTACTTCATTATCTACTTTTCAGCTTTGAAACACAAAAGTGTATCTTTCAGTAACTTTTTGAGAGAATTAAGCATAAATCTGTGAAATGTTGAAAACGGGATTGTTTCACTGAAATAGCGTCAAAATCACAAACTGCCATTAAGAGTCAGATAGATTCTTAACGATATATACTGACACAAAGTACTTCATTTTCTAGTTTTCATCTTTTATACTCAAAAATCTATCTTTCAGTAATTTTCTGAGAGAATTAAGCATAAATCTGTCAAATGTTCAAAACAGCCTTGTTTCACTGAAATAGCCTCAAAATCAGAAACTGCCATTAAGAGTCAGATGCTTCAAGAAATCAACTAAAACAAAGTACTTCATTATCTACTTTTCAGCTTTTATACACAAAAGTGTATCTCTCAGTAACTTTCTGAGAGAATCTGTGAAATGTTGAAAACAGCCTTGTTTCACTGAAATAGCCTCAAAATGACAAACTGCCATTAAGAGTTCGATTCTTCTCACAAGTATTTGTATCGGGCCATCAATCTTAAAACATACAAACTGTTGACATAAGGTCACCCGATTTTACATTTTTTTTTACAACAAACATGGTATGGTAACCATCCCCCCACCCCCCGACAAAACAAAACCGAAAAGAGTCACAATACGATATAAAAGAGGAGCAAAAATAAGTAAATACAAGAGGATATCATAAAAGCACAGAAATACAAAGAAACACTGTGTTGCACAATGCACATTGGGCTGCATGACCATTCACACGCCAAAGGAAACAATCACTTATCATTGCATTATAACCGTCCAGTCTCAAAATAGTAGCTACGGCATACATTAATGAGTAATAGAATTATCTAATCCCCTAAAGAAGGAATATAATTAACAAAAGAGAGAATAGGATCCCAGGTTTTGCTACATTTATCAGAGCATCCCCTTATACTATACTTAATCTTCTCTAAGTATAAGAAATACATTAAGTCCTTCAACCACAACTGAGAAGATGGAGGTTTCTGGTCCTTCCACTGCAGTAAAATACGTCTGCGGGCTACAAGTGAAGCAAAAGCAATAACATTGCTCTCCTTGTTAGTGAAATTCCTCAGGGACACCAAAAATAGAAATTGAAGTGCTAGGAACCACCGGCTTATTGAAGGCCTTCGAGAGTGTATCATAAAAAGAGGACCAGAATGAACCCAGCTTTGGACAGGAGAAAAACATCTGTGTGTGGTTGGCCGGAGAGAGAGAGCATCTATCACACATCTCACTTGTGTCAAACAGTTTGCTAAGTCCAACTTTGGTCAGATGTGATCTGTGTAGGACCTTAAACTGTATCAGTGTCAGTCTGGCGCAAGATGAAGTAGAGTTGACTCTGTCTAGGGCCCCCTGCCACCATTCTTCTGAAAAGGTAACCCCAAGCTCCTTCTCCCAGATGTTCCTAGTCGCTAAGGGATTGCAGGTCTCCCTTGAAAAAGAGATCTATGATCTCAATGGGACCAATCTGGTTAAATAAAGGTTTGAAATGAAATGAAAGGAGATGATAATGCTGATAAGATTAACTTCCCCACGGCTGAAATGACTCCACGTACTACATGGGTCAATAGAATTGTATCAACGAGAGAATTAGGTGGTTGATGAGGAAAATTGGGGAAGTTACAACGAGCAAAGTCTCGGATTTGAAAATATCTAAATAACTGAGAGTTTGGAAGGTCACATTTAGTCTTGAGAATATCAAAGGAGACAAAAATGTTATCAAAAAAAAGTTGTTTGAAATAAACCAACCCTTTCTCCTTCCACAAAGAGAAAACTGGGTCAAGAGATGAAGGAAGAAAAATATGATTATTACAAATCGGCATTAGCAGGGAAAGGGAAACCATTTTAAAGTGGCGTCTAAATTGCCTCCAAATCTTTACAGTAGATTGTACAATTGGGTTGGATACGCATTTAGCAGGATATGATTTTAGGGGGGCACAAATTAACGCACCTCTACGCACAGCGTCGGCTCTGGAACCTTACCTCTGGATAGGGGTTGGACTCTATTCTTCTCCGGAGTTGCTCAAGGTGTGAGGCGCCGGGCGGGTGTGGGGATACTCACAAGTCCCCGGTTAGGTGCTTCGTTGTTGGAGTTTACCCCAGTGGACGAGAGGGTCGCCTCCCTACGCCTGCGGGTTATGGGGGGGAAAACTCTGACTGTTGTGTGTGCTTATGCACCCAACAGAAGTTCAGAGTATTCGGCCTTCTTGGAGACCCTGGAAAGAGTCCTGTATGGGGCTCCTGAAGGGGACTCCTTAGTCTTGCTGGGAGACTTCAACGCACATGTGGGCAATGATGGAGACACTTGGAGGGGCGTGATTGGGAGGAACGGCCCCCCTGATCTGAACCGGAGTGGTGGTTTGTTACTGGACTTCTGTGCTAGTCATGGATTGGCCATAACAAACACCATGTTCGAACATAAGGATGCTCATAAGTGTACGTGGTACCAGAGCACCCTAGGCAGAAGGTCCATGATCGATTTCGTTATCGTATCATCGGACCTGAGGCCGTATGTTTTGGACGCTCGGGTAAAGAGAGGGGCGGAGTTGTCAACTGATCACCATCTGGTGGTGAGTTGGGTCGAGTGGCGGGGGAAGCCTCTGGATAGACCTGGTAAGCCCAAACGTGTAGTTCGGGTGAACTGGGAACGTCTGGAGGAGGCCCAAGTTCAGGAGGCCTTCAACTCGCACCTCCGGCGGAGCTTTTCGGGCATTCCTGTGGAGGTTGGGGACATAGAACCAGAGTGGTCGGTGTTCAAAGCCTCTATTGCCGAAGCCGCGGCGGGGAGCTGTGGTCTCAAGGTCCTAGGTGCCTCAAGGGGCGGTAACCCTCGAACCTCCTGGTGGACACCGGTGGTCAGGGAAGCCGTCCGACTGAAGAAGGAGGCCTTCAGGGATTTGTTATGCCGGGGGACTCCCGAGGCAGTTGCAAGGTACCGACAGGCCCGAAGGGCAGCAGCCTCATCCATGGCCGAGGCAAAGCAGCGGGTGTGGGAGAAGTTCGGAGAAGACATGGAGAAGGACTTTCGGGCGGCACCAAAGTTGTTCTGGAAAACTGTCCGACACCTCAGGAGGGGGAAGCAGGGAACCATCCAAGCTGTGTACAGTAAGGATGGGACGTTGTTGACCTCAACTGATGGAGTGTTGGGGCGTTGGAAGGAACACTTTGAGGAACTCCTGAACCCGACAACTCCGCCCTCTATGTTAGAGGCAGAGCTGGAGTATGACGGGGGATCAACGCCAATCTCCCGGGGGGAGGTCACTGAGGTCGTCAAACAACTCCACAGTGGCAAAGCCCCGGGGGTGGATGAGATCCGCCCGGAAATGCTGAAGGCTCTGGGTGTTGAGGGACTGTCATGGTTGACACGTCTCATCAACGTTGCGTGGAAGTCGGAAACGGTACCGAAGGAGTGGCAGACCGGGGTGGTGGTCCCCCTTTTCAAAAAGGGGGATCAGAGGGTGTGTGCCAATTACAGAGGCATCACACTACTCAGCCTCCCCGGGAAAGTTTACTCCAAGGTACTCGAAAGGAGGGTCAGGCCGATTGTCGAACCTCAGATTGAGGAGGAACAATGCGGATTCCGTCCTGGTCGTGGAACGACGGATCAGCTTTTCACTCTCGCAAGGATCCTGGAGGGGGCCTGGGAGTACGCTTATCCGGTCTACATGTGTTTTGTAGACTTGGAGAAGGCGTATGACCGGGTTCCCAGGGAGTTACTGTGGGAGGTGCTGCGGGAGTATGGGGTGAAGGGGTCTCTACTCAGGGCCATCCAATCTCTGTACTCCCAAAGCGAGAGCTGTGTCCGGGTCCTCGGCAGTAAGTCGGACCCATTTCCGGTGAGGGTTGGCCTCCGCCAGGGCTGCGCTTTGTCACCAATCCTGTTTGTAATATACATGGATCGGATTTCGAGAGGTAGTCGTGGGGGGGGGGGGGGGTCTGCAGTTCGGTGGACTAAGGATTGCACCACTGCTTTTTGCAGATGATGTGGTTCTGATGGCTTCATCGGTCTGCGACCTTCAGCACTCACTGGATCAGTTCGCAACCGAGTGTGAAGCGGCTGGGATGAGGATCAGCACCTCCAAATCTGAGGCCATGGTTCTCAGCAGGAAACCGATGGACTGTCCACTCCAAGTAGGGAATGAGTCCTTACCCCAAGTGAAGGAGTTCAAGTATCTCGGGGTCTTGTTCTCGAGTGAGGGATCAATGGAGCGTGAGATGGGCCGGAGAATCGGAGCAGCGGGAGCGGTATTGCAGTTGCTTTACCGCACCGTTGTGACGAAAAGGGAGCTGAGCCGGAAGGCAAAGCTCTCTGTCTACCGGGCCATTTTCGTTCCTACCCTCACCTATGGTCATGAAGGATGGGTCATGACCGAAAGAACGAGATCGCAGATACAAGCGGCCGAGATGGGTTTCCTCCGCCGGGTGGCTGGTGTCTCCCTTAGAGATAAGGTGAGAAGTTCGGTCATCAGGGAGGGACTTGGAGTTGAGCCGCTCCTCCTTCGCGTCGAAAGAAGCCAGTTGAGGTGGTTCGGGCACCTAGTTAGGATGCCACCTGGGCGCCTCCCTAGGGAGGTGTTCCAGGCACGTCCAGCTGGGAAGAGACCAAGGGGTAGACCTAGGACCAGGTGGAGGGATTATATCTCTTCGCTGGCCTGGGAGCGCCTTGGGATCCCCCAGTCAGAGCTGGTTGATGTCGCCAGGGAAAATAAAGTTTGGGGCTCTCTGCTGGAACTGCTACCCCTGCGACCCGACCACAGATAAGCGGGAGAAGATGGATGGATAGATGGACAAATTAACGACGATAAAGAGATAGAGCCACAAGACCGCGCTTCCATCTGGCACCAGTCTGTAATGGGGGAGTTGTGCCAAGTGTGAATCTTTTGAATATTGGCCGCCCAATAGTATGCCAGAAGGTTAGGTCGAGCAAGGACACCATCTTCTTTAGCCCTTTGTAGGACAGAATATTTTACCCTTGGGGTCTTTCCTGCCCAAATAAAAGATGAAATAGTCTTGTATAAGTCCTTAAAAAAAGATTTGGGGATGAATAATGGTAAACATTCAAAAAGGAATGAGAATCTGGGAAGCACATTCATTTTGATTGAATTGATTCTACCTACAATCGACAGAGGGAGAGAGTTCCAGCGCTGTAGGTCAGATTTCACCAACTTCAAAACGTTATGCTTATGAAGCGAGGGGAGACTATGCGAAATGTGCATTGTGCAACACAGTATTTTTTATTTACTTATTTTTGCTCCTCTTTTATATTGTATTGTGACTCTTTTCGGTTTTGTTTTGTAGGGGGGTGGGGAGATGGTTACTATGCCATGTTTGTTGTAAAAAAAATGTAAAATCGGGTGATCTTATGTCAACAGTTTGTATGTTTTAAGATTGATGGCCCAATAAAAATACTTGTGAGAAGAATCGAACTCTTAATGGCAGTTTGTCATTTTGAGGCTATTTCAGTGAAACAAGGCTGTTTTCAACATTTCACAGATTTATGCTTAATTCTCTCAGAAAGTTACCGAGAGATACACTTTTGTGTATAAAAGCTGAAAAGTAGATAATGAAGTACTTTGTTTTAGTTGATTTCTTGAAGCATCTGACTCTTAATGGCAGTTTCTGATTTTGAGGCTATTTCAGTGAAACAATGCTGTTTTGAACATTTGACAGATGTATGCTTAATTCTCTCAAAATGTTACTGAAAGATATACTTTTGTGTTTAAAAGCTGACCACTACCATGAAGTACTCTGTTTGAGTAGATTTCGTTAGAAACTGACTCTTAATGGCAGTTTGTGATTTTGAGGCTATTTCAGTGAAACAAGGCTTGATTCTCTCAAAAAGTTACTGAAAGATACATTTTTGAGTATAAAAGATGAATACTACAAAATGTAGTACTTTGTGTCAGTAGATTTCGTTAAGAATGGGACTCTTAATGGCAGTTTGTGATTTTGAGGCTATTTCAGTGAAACAAGGCAGTTTTGAACATTTGACATATTTATGTTTAATTCTCTCAAAAAGTTACTGAAAGATAAACTTTTGTGGATAAAAGCTGAACTATAGATAATGAAGTACTCTGTTTGTGTATATTTCGTTAAGAAGGTGACTCGTAATGGAAGTTTGTGATTTTGAGGCTATTTCAGTGAAACAAGGCTTAATTCTCTCAAAAAGTTACTGAAAGATACACTTTTGTGGATAAAAGCTGAACTATAGATAATGTTAGTACTCTGTTTGAGTATATTTCGTCAAGAAGGTGACTCTTAGTGGCAGTTTGTGATTTTGAGGCTATTTCAGTGAAACAAGGCTTGATTCTCTCAAAAAGTTACTGAAAGATACATTTTTGAGTATAAAAGCTGAACTATAGATAATGAAGTACTCTGTTTGAGTAGATTTCGTTAGAAACTGACTCTTAATGGCAGTTTGTGATTGAGAGGCTATTTCAGTGAAACAAGGCTGTTTTGAACATTTGACATATTTATGCTTAATTCTCTCAAAAAGTTACCGAAAGATAAACTTTTGTGGATAAAAGCTGAACTATAGATAATGAAGTACTCTGTTTGTGTAGATTTCGTTAAGAAGGTGACTGTTAATGGAAGTGTGTGATTTTGAGGCTATTTCAGTGAAACAAGGCTTAATTCTCTCAAAAAGTTACTGAAAGATACACCTTTGTGGATAAAAGCTGAACTATAGATAATGAAGTACTCTGTTTGAGTAGATTTCGTTAAGAAGGTGACTCTTAATGGCAGTTTGTGATTTTGAGGCTATTTCAGTGAAACAAGGATTAATTCTCTCAAAAAGTTACTGAAAGATACACTTTTGTGGATAAAAGCTGAACTATAGATAATGAAGTACTCTGTTTGAGTAGATTTCGTTAAGAAGGTAACTCTTAATGGCAGTTTGTGATTTTTAGGCTATTTCAATGAAACAATGCTGTTTTGAACATTTGACAGATTTATGCTTAATTCTCTCAAAATGTTACTGAAAGATACATTTTTTAGTATAAAAGATGAAAACTAGAAAATGAAGTACTTTGTTACAGTAGATGTCATTAAGAAACTGACTCTTAATGGCAGTTTGTGATTTTGAGGATATTTCATTGAAACAAGGCTTAATTCTCTCAAAAAGTTACTGAAAGATACATTTTTGAGTATAAAAGATGAATACTACAAAATGTAGTACTTTGTGTCAGTAGATTTCGTTAAGAATGGGACTCTTAATGGCAGTTTGTGATTTTGAGGCTATTTCAGTGAAACAAGGCAGTTTTGAACATTTTACATATTTATGCTTAATTCTCTCAAAAAGTTAATGAAAGATACACTTTTGTGTTTAAAAACTGACCACTACCAGTCAGGGTTTCCGTTAGCCGGTAATTACCGGTTTTTAGCTGGTAACATTTATAAAAAACCGGTAAATTCAAAACCTGACGGTCAAAATGTCTGGTAATAATTAGGGATGCTCCGATCGATCGGCCGCCGGTCATTATCGGCCGATATTCACTCTTAATAGTTTGATCGGTGCTCTCTATAAAGGCCGATCAGGAGAGCTGGATCTGATCGATATGGACATAAACGCGAGTGAAGTGTAACCGGAGCGAGAGAGAGATCAGATCAGCTGCTGAGTCTGACCGAGACACGCAGCTCTGCAGGATCACCTGAAGCCCCGCCCTCTGTTTAGCGAGCTGCAGGAGAAATTGACGTGCTGTCAGGAGAGAGAGAGGGAGGGAGAGGATCCGTTTCTCCCGTGTTGATTCAAAGTTGATGTAAACTTCTGAATAATGTACGTTATCTACTACAAGTAGTTTGTTTGAATGTAATAATTATGTTGTTTGTTGTTTGTGGAATCATTTATTGAAAAATGAATCTGAATTTTTCGATCTGTTACGATTATAAACTGAAGCAATATAAAAATGAGCCCGTGAACTGAGTTTTAAACTGAAGCATATCTGCTCATAGTACGGTAATTACCTGCTAACGGAAACTCTGCTACACAACTATTATTATTATTGAAATATGACCGGTAAGTTTCAAATTAGTCCGGTAAAATAAATTCTGCCCGGACATTTGACCGGCGACAAAAAATCCTAGCGGAAACCCTGCTACCAGTATAAATCTACTCTGAGTAGATTTCGTTAGAAACTGACTCTTAATGGCAGTTTGTGATTTTGAGGCTATTTCAATGAAACAAGGCTTAATTATCTCAAAAAGTTACGGAAGATACATTTTTTAGTATAAAAGATGAAAACTACAAAATGTAGTACTTTGTGTTAGTAGATTTCGTTAAGAATCTGACTTGTAATGGCAGTTTGTGATGTTGAGGCTATTTCAGTGAAACAAGGCTTAATTCTCTCAAAAAGTTACTGAAAGATACATTTTTTACTATAAAAGATGAAAACTAGAAAATGAAGTACTTTGTTTACTACGACATCTACTGAGATGTCGTTAAGAATCTGACTCTTAATGGCAATTTGTGATTTTGAGGCTATTTCAGTGAAACAATGCTGTTTTGAACATTTGACAGATTTATGCTTAATTCTCTCAAAAAGTTACCGAAAGATACACTTTTGTGGATAAAAGCTGAATTATAGATAATGAAGTACTCTGTTTGTGTAGATTTCGTTAAGAAGGTGACTCGTAATGGAAGTTTGTGATTTTGAGGCTATTTCAGTGAAACAAGGCTTAATTCTCTCAAAAAGTTACTGAAAGATACCCTTTTGTGGATAAAAGCTGAACTATATATAATGAAGTACTCTGTTTGAGTAGATTTTGTTAGAAACTGACTCTTAATGGCAGTTTGTGATTGAGAGGCTATTTCAGTGAAACAAGGCTGTTTTGAACATTTGACAGATTTATGCTTAATTCTCTCAAAAAGTTACCGAAAGATAAACTTTTGTGGATAAAAGCTGAACTATAGATAATGAAGTACTCTGTTTGTGTAGATTTCGTTAAGAAGGTGACTCGTAATGGAAGTTTGTGATTTTGAGGCTATTTCAGTGAAACAAGGCTTAATTCTCTCAAAAAGTTACTGAAAGATACACTTTTGTGGATAAAAGCTGAACTATAGACAATGTTAGTACTCTGTTTGAGTAGATTTCGTTAAGAAGGTGACTCTTAATGGCAGTTTGTGATTTTGAGGCTATTTCAGTGAAACAAGGCTTAATTCTCTCAAAAAGTTACTGAAAGATACACTTTTGTGGATAAAAGCTGAACTATAGATAATGAAGTACTCTGTTTGAGTAGATTTTGTTAGAAACTGACTCTTAATGGCAGTTTGTGATTGAGAGGCTATTTCAGTGAAACAAGGCTATTTTGAACATTTGACATATTTATGCTTAATTCTCTCAAAACGTTACTGAAAGATACACTTTTGTGGATGAAAGCTGAACTATAGACAATGAAGTACTCTGTTTGAGTATATTTCGTCAAGAAGGTGACTCTTAGTGGCAGTTTGTGATTTTGAGGCTATTTCAGTGAAACAAGGCTTAATTCTCTCAAAAAGTTACTGAAAGATACACTTTTGTGGATAAAAGCAGAACTATAGATAATGAAGTACTCTGTTTGAGTAGATTTCGTTAAGAAACTGACTCTTAATGGCAGTTTGTGATTTAAGGCTATTTCAGTGAAACAAGGCTTAATTCTGTCAAAAAGTTACTGAAATATACATTGTTGAGTATAAAAGATGACAACTACAACATGTCGTACTTTGTGTCAGTAGATTTCGTTAAGAATGGGACTCTTAATGGCAGTTTGTGATTTTGAGGCTATTTCAGTGAAACAAGGCAGTTTTGAACATTTGACATATTTATGATTAATTCTCTCAAAAAGTTACTGAAAGATACACTTTTGTGTTTAAAAGCTGACCACTACCATGAAGTACTCTGTTTGAGTAGATTTCGTTAGAAACTGACTCTTAATGGCAGTTTGTGATTTTGAGGCTATTTCAGTGAAACAAGGCATAATTATCTTAAAAAGTTACTGAAAGATACATTTTTTAGTAGAAAAGATGAAAACTAGAAAATGAAGTACTTTGTGTCAGTAGATTTCGTTAAGAATCTGACTTTTAATGGCAGTTTGTGATTTTGAGGCTATTTCAGTGAAACGAGGCTTAATTCTCTCAAAAAGTTACTGAAAGATAGACTTTTGTGGATAAAAGCTGAACTATAGATAATGAAGTACTCTGTTTGAGTACATTTCGTTAAGAAGGTGACTGTTAATGGAAGTGTGTGATTTTGAGGCTATTTCAGTGAAACAAGGCTTAATTCTCTCAAAAAGTTACTGAAAGATAGACTTTTGTGGATAAAAGCTGAACTATAGATAATGAAGTACTCTGTTTGAGTAGATTTCGTTAAGAAGGTGACTCTTAATGGCAGTATGTGATTTTGAGGCTATTTCAGTGAAACAAGGCTTAATTCTCTCAAAAAGTTACTGAAAGATAGACTTTTGTGGATAAAAGCTGAACTATAGATAATGAAGTACTCTGTTTGAGTAGATTTCGTTAAGAAGGTGACTCTTAATGGCAGTTTGTGATTTTGAGGCTATTTCAGTGAAACAAGGCTTAATTATCTCAAAAAGTTACTGAAAGATACATTTTTGAGGATAAAAGCTGAACTATAGATAATGTTTGAGTAGATTTCGTTAAGAAGGTGACTCTTAATGGCAGTATGTGATTTTGAGGCTATTTCAGTGAAACAAGGCTTAATTATCTCAAAAAGTTACTGAAAGATACATTTTTGAGTATAAAAGCTGAAAACTAGAAAATGAAGTACTTTGTGTCAGTAGATTTCGTTAAGAATCTGACTTTTAATGGCAGTTTGTGATTTTGAGGCTATTTCAGTGAAACAAGGCTTAATTCTCTCAAAAAGTTACTGAAAGATAGACTTTTGTGGATAAAAGCTGAACTATAGATAATGAAGTACTCTGTTTGAGTAGATTTCGTTAAGAAACTGACTCTTAATGACAGTTTGTGATTTAAGGCTATTTCAGTGAAACAAGGCTTAATTATCTCAAAAAGTTACTGAAAGATACATTTTTGAGTATAAAAGCTGAAAACTAGAAAATGAAGTACTTTGTGTCAGTAGATTTCGTTAAGAATCTGACTTTTAATGGCAGTTTGCGATTTTGAGGCTATTTCAGTGAAACAATGCTGTTTTGAAGATTTGACAGATTTATGCTTAATTCTCTCAAAAAGTTACCGAAAGATAAACTTTTGTGGATAAAAGATGAACTATAGATAATGAAGTACTCTGTTTGTGTAGATCTCGTTAAGAAGGTGACTGTAAATGGAAGTGTGTGATTTTGAGACTATTTCAGTGAAACAAGGCTTAATTCTCTCAAAAGGTTACTGAAATATACACTTTTGTGGATAAAAGCTGAACTATAGATAATGAAGTACTCTGTTTGAGTAGATTTCGTTGAGAAGGTGACTCTTAATGGCAGTTTGTGATTTAAGGCTATTTCAGTGAAACAAGGCTTAATTCTTTCAAAAAGTTACTGAAAGATACATTTTGGAGTATACAAGATGAAAACTAGAAAATGAAGTACTTTGTTACAGTAGCTGTCGTTAAGAATCTGACTCTTAACCTGTTAAACCCTGAGCCTGTTTTTCAGGTTTCAGGCTCGAAAATGACATTCCCAGAACAAATGACTATAACTTCACTTCTAAAAGGTTTATATGAATAATTGTTGTTGTCAAAGCAAGGTTACATCTGTGAGTTGGATGTAGAAGTGTCAGAATCAATATAGATTGTTCTGTGTCAGAGTAAATTCAGATGGAACATAGCAAAACATGTAAATTCCTGTCTCCGCCTAAAGAAAACCCATTACTTATAGTGAAGACCAACCTTGAATGATGGGTTAGTAGCCTAAAAGCTTTACGAATCCAAAGTATAACATATAATAAGTACCCTGTTTCAAGATTGAGGCAAAACAAGTTACATTTGACCTTTTTAGAGAGGTTTATGAAAATAAAGTCCAGGCGGAATAAGCTTTGGGCACTTTGGGCACATTTGGTTCCATCAGTGCCATTTGACCTTTTTCAGGTACCAGACTATAAAAATCATTGTATTACATTGAATCATCACTATAGGTATTCATTCCACCCAAAACAAAAAAAAAATGTCTTAAAAAAATGTAAAAAATATTTTTGTGTGTGTAGGTGTGTGTAAGTGTAGCTGTGTGGGTATGTAAGTGTAGCTGTGTGGGTATGTGTGTGGGTATGTGTAGGTGTGTATGTGTAAGTGTAGCTGTGTGTGTATGTAACTGTACCAATGCACTAAACAATAAAACTACACTGTAGGTCATTGTGTGTAGGTGTACTTGCACAATAAAAAAAACGGAAACATAGGTAACATTTGACTCCAACTGGGGCAGATTTATTTCAAACATTTTACCAACACACTATAGGCATGTAAAAACAAAGCTGAGGGCCTGCCGGGCCTTCAGCAGGGCCTTCAGCAAACTCCAACAATTCTGCAGCAAGCTGCTCCCTGAAAGTCTTCTGGATGTGTGGCTTTGTCCGGCTGGGGTCACACCTCATCTAACAAATGTGGAAAAACAAAGAAATTAGATTAATTCACTGGCTTATACATATAGGATAATATTGGACTAAAAATGAATAATATTACACCAAATAAATAAGTAAACACATATATATATATTCATTCACTGGCCATTCATTTAGAAAATGTAACTCCAAAAAGACAAGTAATAAGGAAGTACTATAGAGTACTTCATTATCTATAGTTCAGCTTTTATCCACAAAAGTGTATCTTTCAGTAACTTTTTGAGAGAATTAAGCCTTGTTTCACTGAAATAGCCTCAAAATCACAAACTTCCATTACGAGTCACATTCTTAACGAAATCTACACAAACAGAGTACTTCATTATCTATAGTTCAGCTTTTATCCACAAAAGTTTATCTTTCGGTAACTTTTTGAGAGAATTAAGCATAAATCTGTCAAATGTTCAAAACAGCATTGTTTCACTGAAAAAGCCTCAAAATCACAAATTGCCATTAAGAGTCAAATGCTTAACGACATCTCAGTAGATGTCGTAGTAAACAAAGTACTTCATTTTCTAGTTTTCATCTTTTATCGTAAAAAATGTATCTTTCAGTAACTTTTTGAGAGAATTAAGCCTTGTTTCACTGAAATAGCCTCAACATCACAAACCGTCATTAAGAGTCAGTTTCTAACGAAATCTACTCAGAGTAGATTTATACTGGTAGTGGTCAGCTTTTAAACACAAAAGTGTATCTTTCAGTAACTTTTTGAGAGAATTAAGCATAAATATGTCAAATGTTCAAAACTGCCTTGTTTCACTGAAATAGCCTCAAAATCACAAACTGCCATTAAGAGTCCCATTCTTAACGAAATCTACTGACACAAAGTACTACATTTTGTAGTATTCATCTTTTATACTCAAAAATGTATCTTTCAGTAACTTTTTGAGAGAATCAAGCCTTGTTTCACTGAAATAGCCTCAAAATCACAAACTGCCATTAAGAGTCCCATTCTTAACGAAATCTACTGACACAAAGTACTACATTTTGTAGTATTCATCTTTTATACTCAAAAATGTATCTTTCAGTAACTTTTTGAAAGAATTAGGCCTTGTTTCACTGAAATAGACTCAAAATCACACAATGCCATTAACAGTCACCTTCTTAACGAGATATACACAAACAGAGTACTTCATTATCTATAGTTCAGCTTTTATCCACAAAAGTTTATCTTTCAGTAACTTTTTGAGAGAATTAAGCCTTGTTTCACTGAAATAGCCTCTCAATCACAAACTGCCATTAAGAGTCATCTTCTTAATGAAATCTACTCAAACAGAGTACTTCATTATCTCTAGTTCAGCTTTTATCCACAAAAGTATATCTTTCGGTAACTTTTTGAGAAAATTAAGCATAAATCTGTCAAATGTTCAAAACAGCATTGTTTCACTGAAATAGCCTCAAAATCCCAAACTGCCATTAAGAGTCAGATTCTTAAAGAAATCTACTGACACAAAGTACTTCATTTTCTAGTTTTCAGCTTTTATACTCAAAAATGTGTCTTTCAGTAACTTTTTGAGAGAAGTAAGCCTTATTTCACTGAAATAGCCTCAACATCACAAACTGCCATTAAGAGTCAGTTTCTAACGAAATCTACTGAAACAGAGTACTTCATTATCTATAGTTCAGCTTTTATCCACAAAAGTTTATCTTTCAGTAACTTTTTGAGAGAATTAAGCCTTGTTTCACTGAAATAGCCTCAAAATCACAAACTGCCATTAAGAGTCACCTTCTTAACGAAATCTACTGAAACAGAGTACTTCATTATCTATAGTTCAGCTTTTATCCACAAAAGTGTATCTTTCAGTAACTTTTGAGAGAATTAAGCCTTGTTTCACTGAAATAGCCTCAAAATCACAAACTGCC